>NW_026067984.1:5453828-5494068 GCF_014885135.2 Alexandromys fortis | reverse complement strand
ATATATTCCTAGTACTATACAAACTAGTACGTACATGGATCTGAGGACCGTGAAATCCACAGTCCTCCTCCACACTTGCCTCTGCCTGACTCTGGTGCCCTTTCTCTCCTGTCCTGTCCCCTCCTAGATGTCCTGGTGTCCACTGGCACTCCACAGTGGGCAGAAGAAGCCTCTGGCTTCCAGGCCTCCTGTGCAAAGCTGGTACGGTGGTCTTACCTCTCCCCATGCTCCAGGAGATATTTAGCTAGGTTGGCTCAATAAGAAGACTTGTTTCATGGGCTTCACTGTTTGCCCCCACCCCCCAGACGGCAGCATGAGTTAGGGCCACACTGATCCTGTTCGTTCTGTTAAGTACAGCCAAAACCATGTTGTTCTAGTCGGAAGTCTTGGTAAGAGTCAGTGGACGGCACCAGGGTCTCTTGCCGGCAGGTGTCTACTATAAACCACATGTGAACACTCATTCTTTTTCCTGCCACATTCGCCTTTAAGTATTAGGGACTGGCAGAACTATGAGAGCGAGTAGTCAGGACACTTTGTACAACTTATCAACTCAGAGTGACAGGGCTAGCCCTAGCGTTCCTATAAGAAAAACAAAAACATGTTCTATTTTTAGTAAAGGCTTAAATCTCCAAATGCAGATGGCATATTTTAAAGGTTTAAGTTGTGTGTGTGTGTGTGTGTGTGTGTGTGTGTGTGTGTGTGTACGCAAGGAAGTCAGAGGTGATGTATTCCCTGGAGCCAGGGTTATATATGGTTGTTGCAAACTGAGTTGTGGGAAGTGACCTCAGGTCTTCTGTAAGAGCAGAATGCACTTTTAACCACTGAGCCATCTCTCTGGTCCCCAGACAGTATATTTTTGAGCAGCATATTTTTCTTACCCACTAAATCCAAATTAGGCATTATCCTCAAAATATTCTTCTTATGTTCACTCTGCAGCTAAACCTCCAACCTTTCCACCTTTCTTAAAATCCTTCATTAAGCAAAAGAACATTCTAGAAAAACAAGCTACTAAGAAGAAACAAGACATACTAACAAAAATACACTCAAACTTCAGCTACTGTACAAGTTTTAGTATGTACACGGGCACACTGCTGCTAAGGTAGAAATTCCATAATAAAAGTACCTACATGGCTTTTCAGATAAATTCTCTGGTGACAAGCCTACTGAATAATCCCACAATCATTGCTTGCATCTCCTTGTGAGCTATCGCTATTCTGCTCATGCTAGACTCGGGCGAAGGCCACCTCAGCAGCCCACGGGCGAAGGCCACCTCAGCAGCCCACGGGCGAAGGCCACCTCAGCAGCCCATGGGCGAAGGCCACCTCAGCAGCCCAAACTTGCCTACAGATAAATTTAAAGACGAAGTGTTGCTTAACTTCTGGAAAGTCTTCAACTTCTCAAGTTCACAAGTCACTGGGGAAGGAAAAAAGGGCGATGCAGCCCACACTGGCAAGGCAGGATTCCTTTTGTTCTCATGCAGACAGGCTGGCCCGCCAGGAATCAGCTGCCAGGAGGAGACCTTTCTGCCTTGTGAGGAAAGCTCTACAAAACCCACCTAGGAATAAAGCACACAGGCTTGCAGGCTTGGCGGACTGACTGGGTGTGGTGGTTCTATACTGGACAGATAACACCATGAGCCAGTTTTTCGTTTGTCTCCTGCCAGTGTCAGGAAGCCTCTCTGCGCTGGACCTCTACCTCACAGGGGACACAGGGCTTCACTGCTCAACTTAGAGAGGATGTGAAACCTGCGGTGCATCAGAGTCAGCTACAAAGAGTGCGGCTGCAGGAGGCGGCGGTGGCTGCTGCCGCTGCCTGGAGAATGACTGATCACTCAGCACCGCCTGCCCCGCTCCTTAAAACAGCAGTCCACTTCACACACACACACAACACACACACACACACACACACACACACACACACACACACACACACACACCTGCTGCTTTTCAGTTTTCTTAGTCCCACAAGATTGGCAAATGCTAATAAGCTTGGCACAAATCTCTGAAGTCTCTGATGAACATGGCAGCTCAGCCATCTGGTTCTGTCAGGAAAACAATGGACTGGTAATTCTCTTACACAAAAATCATATTGAGAGCAGTATAACAAGGTTACTGCATTAGGCCTTTAATATCTTCCCCAAACAACATAGTCTCCTGGTGGATGTGACACCAACTGTTCCTTCAGAGATGGCTGAAGCAGCAAGGAACATAGATCCTGCCTTATGTCTAACACCAGGCAGCCATGCAGTTCCTTGACTGCAAAACATCTTTGCCACTTTTTAATTTCATTTCGCAAAGCCTTCAATTACAAACAGAGTCAATGTCAGGTCAGCTGCTTAGGCACTGACAGGAACCCTCAATTACTGATGGATTAACCAATGCTGATGAGTGGAAAAGCAGAGGGTAACCCTGCCCTCACTGCTGCTCTGGAAAGAAACCTCAGGCTGCCCTTGCACTGGGCTCTGCACTCTCCCTTCAGCCATGACAAAACACTACAAGACCATCCATGTAAAACAGGGTGGGGACTAATCTCTCAACTCCACGTCTTCCTCTAAGTCACATATCCAGTGACCCTGATTCTGGTCCAGTAACGAGGCTAGGCCATATTTATAGTAGAATGAAACCAGATACAGACAGCTGCCCAGTGGTACTCAGGAAAAGAAACCCAGGAGACACTAGCTGAGGAGCAGCTGTTTACGTTACAGAGTGTGTCCTTGGCTGCCTTTTGGGACCTTGGATTAGCAATTCAAGGCTGGTCAAAGGCTCTCAAGAGTATTTGCTAAATATGGGATTTGTGCTTCAGTTCATCAAGACCACGGGGGATACTGAGACCTCAGGCAGTGCTAACCCCTATGGTTTTTCTTAAACACACAAACCCACGCTGCTTAATTTACAAATAAGATGCAGCAAGCAACTAACAACAAATAGAACAGCCATAACATACTGTGACAGAAGTCTTTTTTATTTCTAGGATTTCCCACTTGCCATGTAGGTTTGGAGCACAGCTGACTGTCACGCAAACCTTGAGAACATGGATTAAGTGGGACACAGATAACTGCATATGGCTGCTAGTGCTAAGGACAGTAATGCACGTGCCCTCAGGTTCATCTTCCTGCTGTAGGATGTTTGTACACTGTGTGAAGGTGGGTTGCCATGACTGGTGTAATAGAAGGCTGTAATAGAATAGCTAGGCAGGAGAGGACAGGCAGGACTTCTGGGCAGAGAGATGACCCTGGGAAGAAGAAAGGCCAGAGTCAACAGACTTGGAGGAAGGAAATGGGCAGAATGTAGATTAATGTAAATGGGTTACACATAAGAGGTAGCTGAGTCAAGCCTAACCAAAAGACCAAACTTTCACAATTAATAGTAAGTCTCCCTGTCATTACTTGCAGGCTGGCGCTCCTGGTGAAAAGGTACCACTACACTTCCAACAGGCCCGTGAGCCCGTAGGCACAGTTTGGGAACACACATCTCCCTTGAATAATCAAAATATAAACAATGAAGGTCTTAAGAGTCGACAACGAGTGGCAGCAGGTACTGCATCTGCAGGAGCCGGCCCACAAAGCCAGTCCTGCTGCAGGCGCATTCCAGCTCGTCCAATGCAGAGAACCTGTGTTGCTCAGGAGAAGCTGTCCTGGGGGTAAGGCAACATGGAGCGGTACAGATACACATTACCCCCAAGTTGTGCTTGCCTGAAGCCTGAAATAAAATCTTTTATTTGTCCCTCAAAGTATATTATGCCAACAGGAAATAAAGGATCACGATTGAGTCCTAGTCCTCTGAGGGCCCCCAAATCGGGACTAGAACACCCCCCTTCCTGCACCTTTCCCCCAGCAGACAAAGGTCAAATGCCTTGGAGCCCAGAACACCCCTCCTTGAAGCCCCTTTGCCACGTGTGTCGGAAAGGAATGAAGCTGTGCTTTTGCAGAAGATCTGTCTACTCTAAATTACCAGAAGAAAAGTTTGGTGATTTTTTTTTCCTCCAGAGCATGGAGTAATTGTAAAGTACCCTTAAGCTGGCAAGTCAGGATGCAATTTAGAAAATGAAGAATAAAATCAATTTTAAAAACTGTGTAGAGCTGAAATATGGTGTGCTACTAAGCTGACCAAATGGATTTTCTTCAGCAGTAGTTAAAAGATGACGACTTTGCACCATGAGAGCCTGGACAGTCTAAAGCCAGCAGTGTGGTTCCAGACATGATTTCAAACTATTAGCTTTAAAGCAGTACTACATGTGGGACTTACAGAAATTTGTCATGGGGGCAGTTTTATGGGCAATTCATCCAGAAAGCAAACCAGGCCCTTTCTAGCTTACAAAAGACCTAAAGAAAAAGCTTCAAAAACAGTTCATTTACCAATTAATTGATACTTTGTTTCTCTGTCCTTGGGAGACACCTTAACCTTTTCTATGAAGTCAGAATCAAAGGATTATTACTTGATGGAGAAGAACCGGCTAGAGAAAGGAAACTGTCCAGTAAGATACAAGTCTTGAGAGGCTGGATACAAAGCCCGACACACACAAACGGCAGCATGGGTTACTGACTGGGTAGGTGGGGGTGATGTCGTATTTGTCTACAGAGTCATGGAGGCCAGACTGGACTTTTATAAACCTGCTCTGCATGGTTCCCACTGCGCCATGTTTGCATGCTACCTGACACCAACACTCTTTTCCCTGGAAGCATACTCTGAAGTTCCCTTGACTCTTTAGAATTTTTGGATTTGGTGAGATTATGCTATGCCATCTCCTCCTCTGGGGGAGTTCTGACTGCCTGCGTTGGATGTGGATGGGACCACTCAAGTGTGGAGTCTGTACAAAGGGACAGGACACCAGCAGGTGCTGCAGCCCTCCCAAGACCCGGGCACCTGCTGCTCCTCTACTGCAGCTCTGTGTGGTGAGTCACATGTACAGCCAGCTGCATGAGAGCTCGCAGCATGTCCTGACCGGGTGCCTGGAGTGAACCAGGCTCCATAACACAGGGCCTTGGGGAAACACCCCCATGGTCCCTACAAACTGCCCCCAGTGACTCAGACCAAAGGACCCGTGCATCTCCAGCAGAAAGTTTAAGATACAACATAAACAAAGATGCAGAAGACAGCTCAAGTTACCTCTCTGACCTAATTTTTCTAAAATTAGCATGACTGATGCTGTTTATTTTCCATTGCAGCTGACTGATTTTCACAAAATTTAGTAGACAACATTTATGTTTATTTCTGGCATCTTTAAAACCAACAAGATTGGCTTAAAGCTTTCAATGAACATGTACTCTCTGAACTTCATAAAAACAACTCTGGGACTGTATTAAGCATCAAGTTTTAGCAAAAGTAAAAACTCAATTTCTTTCATTAATAAAACAAAGGCAATCAAAACCAATCATCACCTAAAAACATTATTTCCACTTGGCATGGCAGTATTCTGTGCGTGAGCGCAGGCAGCAGAGCTTAGAAACATAAGCCTGGTCCAGCACGAGTGTAAAAGTCAGACAGCAGCTACCCCTGCCGTGGGGGCTGTCTGAGCAGATGCGGCCAAGGAAGAGCATGCAGTAAGCAAGCTGCCTTTAAACTAGAGAAATGGCTGCCATCCTTTGTGTCCCCAGAATGAGACAAGACTCTCAGGCTAGGAAGTGATGTTCCCATGAAAATCAGCCGAGAACATTTTAGGGGGAAAAAAAGCACATGCGTATAACTCTACTAATTCCAGTGGGTCTTCAGGATCTCTGGTTTCCATAGCCCTAATCCCTGGTCTCAGCTCCACATGTCTACATTAATCTTTACAAATGAGATTAGAAAGTAAGCCAATCTGACTAGGATAGGGAAGAAGGTCGGCTAAATAACTTGAAGTCTTCAGTGGGTCAAGATTCGGATATGGGTAGAGAAAATCAGCACACAGGTTTCCTTTTGAGAGGGGATTCTCGGGACAGTCTAGGAGAGAAAACCCAGACTCAGGATAATCCAATGAAACAAAGCTGGAACTACGCGTCTGAGACATGACATGACCAGAGCCGTCACCTGCATCTTCTCGCCAGAGATGCAGACACACACACAGTCCACGGTTTTGCTGGGTTGTCAGAGGGAACTGTCAGGAACACCACTTCTCTAGGGATTTCACATGCAATACAATCCCATTCATTCAACCATCTGTCTGTCCAGGCAACGAGGCATACTATGTGCTTGGTAAGACAGCAGATGCTAAGGTATATTAGCAAAAGTTCTGTAAATGTCAGAGATGATACTAACAAAACACAAATCAGTGTTTGCTGCACAGGAAAACGGCAAGATGAATTAGAAGCGAGTTAGATTCTGAAGGTTTTATTTGTGGGGAGTGTGTGTGGGTGGTGTGTGCATGCACTAATAATTAAATAAGACACCCAACGGCGCTGAGCTGGCGTGGAAGGCCCGAGAGCACCTCTACCACTGCCATTTATTTAATGAATACTCCTGGGCACTCTTTAAATTGAAAGATGGTTCATTAGATTTGTGCATCTGCCCTCCTCAGCAATCTGTTGTGTTTCTGATGAAGGCAGAAAAATATGAACATATCATTTTCTGGAATGTTATGAGTGACTCAGCTTCCAGTGATTATGGAGTCATAAAGGGCTCAGGCTGCCTAATTTCGGGAAACAATTTGTCTGAATCATTCTCTGTTCCAATCTCGGATTCTTATTCATTCATTCTGGAAATCTCAAGGACAGGCCCTTTCCTCTCTTTGTTTATCAGTCACCTAATGCGTTATCTTCCATCTACAAATATTATGTCTTAAAGGTACTAAGAAAGTTCCAACATCTTGTTCACCGTCTCCTGTGGCTCCTACGCTCTGCTCATCTACTGCAGTCTCCCAGGGAGCTGATCAGCCATGATGTCAGGAATAAATGTACACACTCTGAAGGGGTGAAATGCCTGCTATCCTGGAGAGTTAGTTTTCCCTAAACAGGTTCATGAACCATTCAAACAGATCCACCCACCTCCTACTGTCCTTAACAACACTCACTCTGGCCTTCAGGGTTTTGGCCTGGGGAAGACTAAGACACACAGAGCTTATTTCAGCAAAGTGAGGCAGACACATTTCAGTGGCCAAGTGGGACAACTCAGCCAGGAGCAGATTGCCTAGTGTACTATAAACCACTATACTGTGGTTATTACATATATAAATATACATCACATATATATTCTAATGTATATATGTATTCTGATACCCCATATACTTATTACTGGATCATTTAGAAAGCAAGAATCCAGTTTCTACAGGTTTTGTTGCTCTGGAAGAGGACAGGAGTTCAAGGCCATCTAGATTACACGATGCCCTGTCTCAACACCAACAAAGCGGCTTCCCGGTTTCTCCTGCTGACAAGACCGCGACAGCTGTGACAGAATGCCACCCCCCCCCCCCGAGGCTGTGTCACCTTGCTGTTGCCATGACAAAGACATCCACAGAGTCTCAAGAGTCCTGAAAGGATGGAAAACCCCTAGGCTACCTAACAGGTATCAGATTCTCAGATGGCCAGGCATCCCCTAGCTTCCCAGGACAGAGATGTTCACTGGTTTGCAACATTTTGTGCAGGATAAATGTTTTCTGGCTCTTGGGAACCTAACATCCTGTTATGGATCAACACTACTAAGACATCTAGAGACCTTGAACACTGATTTTTTTTTCATCCTGCAGACACACTCATCCCCACACTTGAGCTAGCTTCCGAGTCTCCAGGCTCCTGTGGGCAGCAGGTGAGGGGCTGTATGGAGGACCCTCCAGGCTGCGGCGCAGGGTCAATGTCAAACCCAAGGGACACTTACCAGCAATGTGAAGCTGTGCTCTGGCAGCATCCCATACTGCTGGACAAGCCTCTCCCTGGTTGCACTGGGGAGCTCCGGGAGCATGTCCCGAAGCTGGTCGATATTGATCACCTGCTGAGAGTCTGCATCTGAAGGCAGCGATGTGGTGTCGTAGAGCACTAAGGGAGGCAGGTTGGGCTCTGGCATAAACCTAAACAAGGAGAACAGATGGATCTGATTCTGGACGTCTGGATTGATTAGAACCACAAATCCAACAATGATGGGAGTGCTTCTGTGCTTAGGTACAAAGTCAGAATACTTGCAAAGGTTTCTGAATGTCCCAGTGAAAACCTGCACAGCAAACCCATCCTTCACCATGATGGCATAAAGACAGGTGAAGAAAGGGTGACCTGGAACCAAGCCACATTCTGGCTTATACTAGTGAGGAAAGTGTCGGCCTGTAAACTGAAGGACAAATGAGAGCAATTTCCTTGTGAGGAAGACACATGACTTCCCTACTTTAAATTTTCTATTTTTAGCAGTACTTACACAATGAATTAAAAGCTAAAGAGGAATAGAGGGCTCTTCCCCTCTTGAGAAGTAGGAGAACAGAATGGATGTTGCTTAAGTGAACTGTAGAAGCCAGTGGGGAGGGAAGAGGGTGAAGAGAGAAATCCTGGGAGTCTTTCAGAGGAGGGAACCTGTGTAATGGTGAGTTCATGCCGTAGACAAATGCCAGACCCACAGAATGGACAGCTGAGAGTGAATGAGGCCCAGTGTAAGCTATGACTCCAGCGACTAATAAGCAGCAATACTGGTTCACTGATGCAGCAAACCACAGAGTGACCGGAGACTGGGGAGAAATACATGAGAATGTCACTTCCCATACATCGCTGCAGTACAGATGGACTACAGTACTGCGTTCATCTTACGAAAGGAAAATACTCCTTTGTTCTGCTCCAGCACTGCTTTCCCTCTGTCCAGAGCCAAAGCACTTATAAAAGGCGGGGCAGGGTTTCATAAATGCAGGGAGGGACTAGATTAGAGGTGCAGGTAATTCCCCAATGCAGTACCAAGCCTCAGCTATGGGCTAGTCAGTCCGCTGGAAGCCAGGGCAAACTCAAGAGGGAGGCTTCTGGAGACTTGCTGCTGTCTAACTTGGGGGGTCTAGTAGAAGCCATTGGCTGAGTTAACAGGGAGAGTAAAGAAAGTACTGTGGGAAAGTGTGGACCTGGAAGATGGCCACAGGAAAATGGCAGGCAATGACAGGAGTGTGGCAGTGACGGTATACCAGGCTTCACAAAGGAACAACAGCTTTGTAATCTGCTAAACTATGAGAAAGAGAAAAAGGTTCCATCTATCTTAAGTCTATGGTTATTGATTTAAGTGAAAGCCTTCTGTTACGTAACAGTCCCTCGGGTTTAAGAATGGAACCCAGAACCTCTTACATGATAGGTGAGTATTCTACGGATGAACTAGTGGCCCCTAATTTGCTTATCTTGGCAATGAAACAGAACCATCTGAGGTTTGAGGGAACCCTCCACTGACAGGCAGATCTCTTTTTCATATGCTTCTAAAGCATTTCAGTAGATTCCAGAATTACTAACAAATGAAAGCCTAGACCCTCCCTCACCTGCATCCTCTTAGTTAAACAACAGTATCGTTGTTACAGAAGTCTGTGAGCAGATCTCTCCCAGCAATTAAACAAGGAACTCTGCACCTACCAGGTCAAGAAAATATCACTTCTCCTAGTTTACATATCACACTGAATAAGAAATTTTGTCTCTATCATATAAAACAAGTATGTAACATTGAATAAGAAATCTTGTCTCTATCATATAAAAACAAGTATGTAACACTGAATAAGAAATCTTGTTTCTATCATATAAAAACAGCAGTTCCCATATTCTCCAGCATCATCATGCTGACCTTCCAATGGATTTCAAATGCACTCCCAAATATCTGTCGTATTGTGCATGAGGAATAATCACCTGTAGTCTTGTTTGCCTTCTTTGTCTCTCATCGGCATGGTGCACCTGCAACAGTCAGAAAGGCAGCACTAAGCCAACCCTGCATGCAACACTGGCTACACCACGCGCAGACGGGGGGCGCTCTATGGGCTGGAGGGCAAGCATTCACCACAAAGGCTGGGGTTAAAGGCTTGGTCCTATTAAGAAGAGGTAGAAACCTTAGAAGTGTCAGAAAGAGATGGCCCAATGGAAGGCCTTTGGGCCATTAGAATATGCCCTCAGAGGAGACGGAACGCTGGTCCCTCCTGGTTTTGTTTCCTAGTGTGCTTACTTTCTTCATGCTTACCAAATACTTGGTAGAAACAACTCAGAAGGGAAAACACGTACTTATTTAGTTTTTAGTTTCAAAAGTATTAGTCCATCATGGTGGAAAGGTATGGCAAAGCAAACAAAAAATGGAAATACAAGAACAGACAGAGTAAGATATATACCCAAGGACATGCGCCCAGAGACCTAGTCCTCCTACCAGGCCCAACCTCCTAATAATGCCATCATACGACTCCATGAGGGGATTCATCATTCATCAGGCTCGGGTCTAAGGGTCTAATGGTCTCTGGAAACACATTAGACACACCCGATGCTTCACTAATCTAGTCAGGCTAGCCAATTGAGACTGGCCAGCACACTGGCAATGAGGTAAGGAGTTTAGCCCAACCATGTGCTTGGGACATGATATGCCACCACAGGCCAAATCAATCAGTCTGAAACCTCTGAAGTCGTGAGCAAAACTCACATTCGTTATAGTAACAGCTGCCTGGCATAGGGTTTTCTCAGTTAATCACAGGCAAATTCAAGCTCTTCAGTTTTCCATGGGATTCTATGGAATGGGCCTCCTAACTCCTAGGGCTCTCCCATTTTATATAAATAAAGAAAAATGCTTAGAAAGATCAATATATTGTGTCTGTGTAGACAGGGACTGAGCACACACACTCTATTGCCAACCCAACCTCAGCCAGCTTCCACACAACCTCTATCGACTTTTGAGCATTCTGTGGTATTTTACTTAAAGTACAAAATTTTAAAATTCAGACTGAGAAAAATTAGGGCCCAAGTTATCTAAACAACCACGGAAAGAGTATATGTGTTGGTTTGAATGAGAAATGTCCCCCAGGGGCTCTGGAACTTGAACACTTGGTCCCCAGCTGGCAGTGCTGGTTCGGGGGCCATGCAGTCTTGCTGGAAGAAGTCTGTCCTTGTGGTTCACAGCTCTGCCCCACTTCCAATTTGCTCTCTTTGGTTCGTGTTTGTGGTTGAAGGTTTGATCTCATGGTTTCCTGCTCCAGTCACTTACGGTCCTGCCTCCCTTGCCGATATGGGGACTGCCTTTGGAACCACAAGCCAAAGTAAACTCTTTCTTCCACAGGCTGCTTTTGATCACAGTGCTTTACCATGGCAACAGAAGCATAACTGATCAAGCGTCCCTACAACCATCTCTTAGCCGTTTTCTACATCAAGCTTAGGCTATGAGAAGTCTCACAGATGCAAAGGGAAGCCTGGGGCCTGAGTCTAAGCACTTCTGTGTAAGCTTGGGTCAGCTGAACTCTATGGTCCCAGAAGACCAGGTTTCACCCTACAGGGTGCAGTGGTCTCCTCTCTTATGGCTACAGAGAAGCTAGACCTTTCTAACACGACCAGTTCCTAGTCCATGGCTGAGCCCCAGTCCCCAAGCTGTGGCAAGAGGTTTATCAATACAGACTCACCCCAGCTTATAATCAAAGGAACGAGTTTCATTTAGAACTTCACCTCCATTCTCAAGTTCAGTGATTTGTCTCTGAATTTCATAGTCTATTAAAAAAAAAACCCAGCAAGTTAGTATAATTGTGAATCCCCTTTATCCATTCAAGTAATACATAGAAACCATCCTCAAGCCTTAAGTTAAAGTGGAAAAAAGTCAAGAAGATTGCTTATGATGATCCTTCCCTTGTGGGCTGTATTTTTTTCTCACAACTGGGAAGGGCCTTAGAAGGTCATCTCTTCCCTCCTCTCTCTTTTTCAGACACCTCAGCTCAGAGAGATTAACAACCTAGCACAGCTACAGCCCTTGGTAGAAGGGTGGGTTCTGCAGTTTAGGTCTCGTGACTGCTGCTCTGGGACAGCGACCTATTAGAATTCCTTATCCTGGGACTAGCAGATGGCTCACAAGAACTCTGATAACCCTCAAAATTTATACACAGAATATGGATCGAAATGTATGTGTATTTTTGGAAAGAGAATAATTTTCATTTTATTTTCAGAATATCTGTGACCACTGCTCTGTAACACATGCCCTCACTACCCAACAGACTAAACAGACTGTGCCAATCAACACAGTCCAACAGGACTGAGACACAGTCTAGCTGCTAGGCTCCTTTGCAAAAGTAAGCCTTCCCAACCTCCCAACCCCGTGTTCCCTGCTTAAATCCACACTTCATTTTTATCCCACCTCTCTTACCCAGATGTTCTCCTTGATTGACATAAAATGATGGCTAAAAGGACCACCATGATTTGAAAAAACCTGGTGGGAAAACTGTAGGCTTGAAGAATTAAGCCCATCGTGGAAAGCTTTGGTTCTGCTAGGCTTTGTTGGAACACAGGTAGAATTTTGACTATTGCTCCCGAGGGCACTTCATATAACAAAAAAAAGTTAGGGATAGCTAAAAAATACCAAGGGCTCCTGTGTGTGTGGTTTTAGCCTTGGGTTGGTCACTCGCCACCTTGTAGATCAGTGCAGCCCTCAACACACATGCCACAGCCTTCAACACACATGCCACAGCCCTCAACATGCATGCCCAGGCTAAAGGCAAACTTCACCCTACTTGCTCCCAGCTCCTTCAGACACAGGCTGCAGGCACAAGCCTCTCCCCTTACTTCTTTGGTGGCTTCAGAGAGTGGACTATGTCATTCCTTACCCTTATCCTTCTGTTCCACGAGTAATCCTTGAACCATTTGAATACCTTCTCTCTAAAAATATGTCCCTTCAAGTGTCTTCATTAAGGCTAGCTAATCATTTCAGGTTTGGGACACAAGATTTAGACAGGTGAGAATAACCTCTTCTGAACACATCAATGCTGTGCTCCTGAGTTGTCCTCCTCTCGGACTGTCTCTAGCTTCTGTGGGACTGACCATAGAGCTAGCCTGCTCTACATTAGCTACTACCGTACCGTCATCAGTGAAATGCTCACTGTATGCCCCACGAAACCCAACCTTGACTGTACAGGCACATGCAATCTATGAGCCGAAAACGGTAAAAAGTAGAAACATATTAACTAAATAGACTATATTCAATCTAAAGAATGAACCTGACATCATAAAGCACATGATATGTGGTAGAACACAATAATTACCATATTTTATAAATCCTCCCAAAGCAGGTGGAATCTATTTCCTTCCCTTGGGTCTGGCTTGAATTCAAGATGCTTTGAAAGAAATGTGTCGGAAGTGACACTGTGAGTTGGATTCCAGAACTGAGGACTCATGTGAACTTTGAGGCTTAGGCCTCCACCCTTCTGGGACCCTCCACTGGCAAATACAAAAGCCTGGGCTAGACAAGGGAAGGACAAAAGACCACGTGGGCTGGAGAAGCCCAAGTCACAGGGGACGTCACAGGGCCCACGTGACTGAGGCCGTCTCAGATCTTTGCTCCTGCTAACCTGACAGTTTCTGGAGCTGCAGGCATGTGCAGAGGCAGGTCTGGCTGAACCACGGACCTGGTCCACAGAGCTATGAGAACTAGCATGGCTGCAGCAGCCACAGGCTTACACCACAGCATGGTGACCGATACACACAGGGACATAGCAGAGTCAGAGTTGACATTCACCTATGGCTTTGGCCAAGAATCTGAGGCTGTTGAGATTCTTCACTTCTGTCCGGACACCCAGGGGTTCCCCGGGGTGATGTACGGATATATTGGCGTCTACTCTCAGCTGACCCTCTAGAAAGAAAAAAAAAACAAAACCTGTAGAAATTATTTGAAGCAATATGGTTTGTAGGGTCTGGCGATATCAAGGTACGGAGTCTCTACCTTGATTTTCTGTCTGGTTAGAACAACCTATGTAGAGAGCATAACTGGTTCTGAAACACAAGGCCACTTCCCCTGCCACTCACAGCCAGCCAGAGTCCTGAGGAGTGTGTAAATATGCTTCTTCTTGTGCACACACAGACATTTGCGCCGCTCAAGCTGGAAAGATCTATCTAGTGCCTGTGTGCTAGGTGAGAACAAGGTTATTAAAATAGAGGTTCGTTCTTCAGTTTCACTCTATGGTTATTTCCAAAGCATCTGAGCTGAGTTTGGGGGAGCCTCAGGAATGATTATGTGAAGCCCTCCAGTGCTCTCCGTGTGTTTTCAGGAGATTTATAAGACAGTCCTTGAGAATTTACAGCTCAAGGGCTGGAGCTGAAACCTGAGCTGCCCCCTCCTTTCTCAGGCACTGTAATGATTTTCCTTCTATAAACAGGAATCTGAAGCCTCCCTGGTTGCCATGAGGATTTGCTGAAGCAGAAAGGCTGTGGTGGATGGGTGGAGGGGTAAGAGGAGAGTTGGCCCCGTCCTCATGGGGCCTCCTCTGCCCTGGAAAGCCCCATGGCTCAGGAGACACGACCCTAAAGGAGCAGGTGATTTGTGGGGAGAGAGAGAGGCACATCCCAAAACAGATACGAAGACTCTGAAACAGAAATAATCACATTTTCTATCTTACAGGTAAAGCTCAAGTTCTATTCTCCAATTTTATGTGCAATACTTACAAGATGGGAAGACACATGTTGCTCTTATTTATTTTTTGAGACAGAGTCTCACTATGGAGCCCTGGCAAGCCTTGAATTCACCATCTTCCTACAACAACCTCCTATGTAGCTAGGACTAGAGGTGTGCGTCACTGGTCCTAGCTCTTAGGTAAGGTTTTGAAGATATTAATCCTTTAAACCTGATGATGGGCTAGATAAATTTATTTCCCAAATATTCCACAACAAAAACATATTAAAACAATTAAAAGCATCAATAACTCCCACATCCCCTGGAAGTGTGCACTTGTGTCCTCTGCTTACCTTTCTGGCTGTCGTCCGCAGTCTGTCACCTGTAACCTCAGGGACTTTCTGAGCTCCTCTTTCGGCCAGGCTCTTTGCCTAAGCTGTTTCTAGAATGCTCACCACCACCAGTTCTAGGCTGCATAGGCCTTGAGTTGTTCTTTATTTCTTAACTAAACATCAGCTCCACTGAGTGGCCTTTAGAAGCAATATTGTCACTTTTCAAGTTGTTCTGGCACTGAGCTTCATTTATAGCCTTAAAATAACTATAATAACTATCTTTGTTTTGCTTGTTAATGTAATTCCTCCTTACTCCTCCCAAGGGTCACATCCTCAAGGCAGGGACAAGGCCTTTTTCAGAATTTAGGACTGGGTCTGATCCACTGTTACTGTCCAATGAATTAAACCACACTGAATGATGAATTCCAACACACTGGTATTTTCCTGAGCAATAAGCAAATGGATTGGTTTCTGTGTCACGCTGGTTTCTGGTAAATCTACAAGCCTGTCTGACTGGAACTAATATAATATACATTTGGAACCACACAAAAGACCCATTAAGCTCAAAGGAAAACTGCCCAAGTAGCCGAACTCTGCACGACCAAACCATGTCTGCACTAGGGGACCTTGAATTACTACTCACTTTTAAAGATGATACTCTCTTTCATGATTTAGAATTCTAATTTGGAAGAGGAATAAAGGCATGAATTTTCGTCTCTCCCAGAGAATACCACACTACATAAATGTCTGAGGAGAATCACTTAGTATCCTGCTGTGTTGAAAGAGAGTTCACTAGTCTGGATTCAGGTATAGTATCAGACCTTAACAAAAGACACTCTGCCTCGTGAAGACAAAATGCCTTTTAAACAAATTAAGTTAAATTACCCCAAGTGCATGAAAGCCTTAGCAGTCAGGTTTAGGTCTGCATTCTGTCCCACTGAGGGGCCTCCATTCCCACATAAGGATGTCATCACGCTCAATCTCTGTCTTCTTGGAGTAGACAGCTGTAACAGCTAAACTACAAACTGGACCACTGAGCACAGTGACAGAGCAGTTACGTCTTCCTTTGAAATACATCTGAACAAGAGCAAAACACTGCGATACAAAACTCTTTCCACAAACAATGGGGATCTGAGGCCTGAAGAGGGAGGTCAGTGGGGACGGCCAGTCTTTCTGGCTGCTGTGCAGTCCCAGAACTGAGAAGAGAACGCAGGCAGGGCTGATTTAAAACCCATCTGCAGTGCTGGAATAGGTCTCACACATGCTAAACGGGTATCTTACCACTGATTGCATCCCTGGCCAAATGGGATCAAATTTTACTGCCAATAACTCACAGAACACATCCATCCAGGTGAGTGCAAACTCTGTAACAGCAGCCTACTTACTGCTGTTGAAGGTGCAGCCCCCACACAGCGGCTTTTGTCACAGCCGTCGTTACACCCACCCTCTGTAACAGAGTGGCAATGACAAGGACTCCTGGCTTCCCTGGGGCCTTTCAGATCACGGTCCCACCAGAGCCCAGACCTGCTCCTACGAAGTCACTCCTCCCTTACCACCCAAGACTCTAGCTTGCTTTTCTCTTCTGTTTCTCTCTTTCCATACAACTATTTGAGAATGACTTTTAAAGGCGTAGAAAGTAAGACTCAAAGAAATGAAGTAATATGTCCAGGTTTCTACTGCGAGAAGCCACAGGTTTGGATTCTAACTCAGATTCAGGCTCTCTGTCCACATCCATGCAGGGATCCGGCAACATGATGCTGTACGGCCACACTGGGAAGCACCATGGATAAACAAAGGAGGCGCACTTGGGTTCTAATGAGTCCTGGACTAACAGCCTGTCTCCTTACCTGTACACAGCCATACCACCATCCCCCAGGAATACCACAGTGTTTAAGTTACAGGATAAACTGTTTTAATAAATAAGCACATACTAAACTTATCAACTGGTAGATAGAATCACTGTCCAACTACTTAGTAGGTCTACTTCTCTTCCCATTCAGATCAGTACGTAGCTTTGGAGATCTCTTTTGACAGTAGCAACACGCTGAACATGAGAAGGCAATGGCTCAGACACTGGGCTACGGTGGTGCATGCTCACTAGCGCAACTACCAGGAACTCACTAAATGGAGCCCAGAACACTACATGCTTCAGTATAAGTACCACGTCTGCAGGTCTCCAGTGGCACCTCTTCAAGACAGCCTTCAGACCCGAGTGCAGCCTCCAGTGCTGCAGCCTCCAGGGCTGCAGTCCCCAGAGCTGCAGCTTCCAGTGCTGGCATGACCGTCTCACAGTGGCGGCATGAAAAAATGAGCAAAGACACTTGGGCTGAAAATGCTAATGGCCGAGAATTTAGACTCCTGAACCCTCCAGGCAGCCCTCAGTGCTCTTCAGAACAACTCGAGCTTCTTGGCTGCTGTGCTGGAAGCAAAGCTGCTGGATTTATGTCAAAAAGAAACAGAAAGTGCACAACAAATGAGATTCAGTGACCCTGCTCCACTGCCACTGACTCAAGGGCTCTTGCTGGTGTAGCTGTCCTCCTGTAATGACCCAGAGGGGACTCTCCCCCAGCTAACAGGTAGCCTATTCCTTACTCCATAGGTCTGCAGGAGGCAGTGATTTTGAGACTATCTAGAAACTTTAAAAACATGATACAGAATCAACGCTTAGCACATTGATGGCTAACCATCCAACCTGCCCATATTTCATTGATGTACTGTTGGGATAAGCAGCCTGAGTGATGAATGGAAAACAGACAGTCCCCTTATTCCAACACGGTCTCGTTCTATAAAAGACACATGAGGGCGGCTAACCTTTCTGCCACTCTACTCCAGCCTTTAAGGACGAGAGCAAATAAGCAAGCTTGGTCACCAGGTCTCACTCGCTGCAAGGCTCTTGGGTTACAATCCACCAGACAAGCATGGCATTAGGAACTGAGAAGCCCTCTGAAACATGCAAACACCTTGTGTGATGTGATGACGGAGTGCAGCGTACTACAGTCCAAGAGGGAGATGAGCATCAGCACGAAAGGTGCTTACTAGGTGCACACTGCAGCCGCGTCAATGTGCATGCTATGGAAACAAGACTAAACGCAGAGTATCTTTGTCCGGGAGGGCGCCAAGGGCGGGGGCGTCTTTACACAGCCTCTGGAAAGGGGAAACTGGACGTGGTTTACTCTCGGGGACTTGAGGGCCTCACACATCCAGGTAACCACTCTCTGAGCTGCATCTCTAGGCCGGGATCATCACAATATTAATTTACAGAAAAAAAAGGGCTTTACCTGCACACACATAA
Organism: Alexandromys fortis; assembly: GCF_014885135.2. Lineage (NCBI taxonomy): Eukaryota > Metazoa > Chordata > Mammalia > Rodentia > Cricetidae > Alexandromys > Alexandromys fortis. The sequence goes on along the minus strand of NW_026067984.1, from coordinate 5,475,985 downwards.
AAACCTTTACTCTGTTTTAAAAATTATTGGGTTATTATTGTTGTTTCTTGAGACAGGGTCTCACTGTTTGGCCCTGACTGGCCTCAGACTCTCTTTGTAGATCAGGCTGGCCTTGTATTCAACAGAGGTCTAACTGCCTGCCTCTGCCTCCTGGGTGCCAGGACTAAAGATATTTTAATTGTACAAATGAAGGGGAAACAGTTTGATATTTCACTATCAGCATCCACATACATAGGCATAGTGGGTAATAATCAAATCAGGAGAGTTCACTGTCCAAGATGGATGATAATTTCGTAAAAACTAGATCTTCCCAGAATAACAACTGCCTATGCACAGAACTCACAAAATAGGAATTATTATTTGTGAGCAGTGCTCTCTTCTGAAAGGTCTGAACTGAACACACCTCACGAACCCCACAGCTCTCATCTAACAAACTGGCAGAAGGTAAATCTTGCTCCTGACTCCCACGCTCCCATTCTTTGGTTCAAAGTGAATGCAGTGCTGTTGTGTTGAGCTTTGACTGGGGCTCACAGAAGGAGCGCAGAGGAAATTTTAAGGGAGAAAAGAAGTGAGGTACAAAAGGCTAAATACAGAATGTGCCAGAAGCAGAGGGAGAGACGATGCCGAGCAGGGCCACTGTCCACACAGCCTCTACCTGCCATGTTCGCCTGGCTGGTCCCCAGGGCTTGAAGGATCAGCTGCAGTTCCCTGACAGCCACGGCTGCCTCTTCTCCACAGCACAAGTCAGGCTCCAGGACCACTTCAAGCAGGCCAACTCCTACCAAAGAGAGGTGAGTCACAAACTCATCAGCTAAGGAAAACGTGGCGTAATGCACAACCCTCAAAGCAGTCCGGTCCCCACTTCCCGCACTTCTGTCAACTTGTAACCCTGGTTCATTTCTTCCAATGTCTGCTTGAGGATATCCAGCTGTGGGCTGTGACAAGGCAGATGGGTCTGTCTGAGGTCAGGGGTGTGTAATTGGCAAGCCTAGCAGCGAGCATGGCTCAGGCTGTGCAAGCTCATCAGCTCTGCCAATACCAACATGGATATTTTGATCTGTTAGTCAGTTCCTGTGCCTGCTTTCTCAATTAGTTTGAGAGAAAAGTCTAGAAGGGAGGAGAAGTGCCCAAGACCCCAGAGTAGAGAGGGCCAGAAGAAGTAAGGTAGACTCAACCTACCGGCTCGATTCAAATCAATGAGAGTCTGGGACCTCAGGTCATCGTGGAGGCTTTTGCCACTGTCTTGCTCCATCTGGATCTGTTTGATCCTCACTGTCTTGGTGGTCACCTGACTCTGTTTCTTCCTTACGTAGATGCTGTATGTCAAGTGTCCATTGGTAGCAATCGGGAGCCTCTGCTGGGTGATCTGGTAACCCGCCTGCTCACAAGTGTACACGGGTTAGTTACGAGTCCAGAACTGAAAGCTGGGGTTCACTTAACTTTTAGTTTCACGTCATAAAGGTTTACTTGAAACAAACACAAACAGGAGAAACAAGGAAACAACAACAAAACCTAGTTTATACACTGCTGCCATAATTTGGTCTTTCTTCTTCTGGCTTTTTCTATTACCCCATTCCCCACCCCAAGTCTCTCACCCCCAATAAAGATGCAATTAGCAAGAGGAATCCTATCTTCCTTGCTGGAGTGCCATTTTTGAGAGTAACAATAATCTCATTGTCGGAGGCCCCTAAGAGAAGAATTTATTGTTTTCATTTAGCTCATTAGCCTAGATTCTGCATCGCATTACCAGGCTCCTGCTGAGCCCCTTATTAGGGAATGCAGCTAAGCAGCTAGCCATCGACTTGCAGCATGGCTACAGCAACCGCCATTGCATTCCAGCTTGTTCAGGGTCTGCTCTCTCGGGTAAGCAGTCATGTCAGCTGCTCCTCCCTTGTCCCTCTGGCCAGAAAGTGCTGCCATGCGCTCCCAGTCTGCGAACAGACAGCACACAGCGCAAAAAACTTAGGGACATGTGAGGATGCCTGTCCCTTCTAAACGGAGAATTACCTTCTAACACACGCATGATGGGAGACTGGAGGTAAACGGAGTGACGGCTACAGCCTCCACAGTACTTGCTGGACACCGTCGTCCTCATTCAATCCCCAGAGCCTATGCAGTACAGGTCTTATCCAAGGCCACACATAGAACCAGGCGATCGCCAGGTCACACTGGCCCAAGTTGGTACCTCTCCTTACTAGGCCAGTGAAATACTTAAAATTTTTACTGCCTTAGAAATACAAGTGGACATGTCAAGCCATAGCATGTTTAATGCAACCTTCAAGGTTTCTGATGCAGGAGGCCTGGGGTAGGGCTCTGGGAGATGCTGACACTGGGGAACCGTGCAGAAGGCTAGCTCCTTATCTATACTCGGATAGCAAGTCTCCACCTATAGCCCTGAATTCTGGTTTGGGTTGCTGGGCAAAGCACCAGGCACTTGCTAAGTCTGAGCTTCAGATACACAGCAAATGAGCTGTGTCATATGCAGGCCCTGTGCGACATGGTGACCACCTGTTCTGGACATGCTGAGCTGCCCAGGCCAGGAGGACCAGGCTACACTCCAAACATTTCCAGGGGTTCACGTCAGTCAGTGGTACACAACTCACCTAGCATATGCAAGTCCCGACATTCCATCCCCAGTACTGAAAAATTAAACATTTCTTTTCAATTTATATAGCCGAACTTGTAGAAATGGGGGCTGTGGGGGGAGCTACAGGTCCTCTTTACCTTACTTTTTATTTGTCTGTTTATGTCCACTAAACCACAACTCTTCCAAATCTTCAGTTCCAGGAGAATGATGCATGGCAATGTTTACTGCTACTGTTTTTCCAAATCATACTTACCTATCAGAACATCTGATTAAATGACACATTATTTTCAGGAACCCATTCAACATTTCAATTTTGTTCCAGTGTGAACGTGCACCATGAAAAATGGTCTCTCATTTACACTGGCACCACTTTAAAAAAGAAACTTTCTAAATTTGGTGCAAAAGCAAGTAAATACTGAGTTTGCTGCTCAGCTAATTCCTGCCGCTTGTGCTCACTCTGGCTCACAGTCTTGCCTACTACTGTCCAGTTACTCGCTCCTTGAGAGGTGACAGAATGTGTCAAATGAGCTGGCCTCCTTATTAGGAAAGCCTACATAAAAGAGACACATTCTCACAATGTCTGAGGCGACGGTGGCACTAACAGCTGTACCAAGCACAGGGTTAGCCTTTGTCCTAACAGGCAGTTAGCACCAAACACCATGGCTGGGAGGGCCTGACAGCACTGGCTTCTCCTGGTCCCTGTTCAATTACGAGTGAACCAACAGAAGCAGGAGACTAAGCGAGGAGTCAGCGATCAGGACAATCACATCCAATCTAGTGAACATCAGGGGGCCTCTGCCTTCCTTAGGGCTGGACAGGGCCTCCTGCTGCGGTGGACGGAGGGCGGACAGAAAACACGAGTGGTGTGTCCCCACGGCAGCCTGGCCAGGGCTGCGAGCGTGTGAAGGCAGATCACACAGCATACTTACAGGAAGGTCTGCATAGAAGTAGTGCTTCCTGTCGAACAGGGACTTCCTGTTGATGTGGCAGTTCAGTGCCAAGCCGGTCATCACCGCAGCTTCCACACACCTCCTGTTGAGAACCTTTACAAACATCAGACAAGCTTCTTTAGAACCACAGGCCACACAGCTGCTTCTCTCCACTCCCCAAATCTTTCCTGAATAGTTAAAACTGTTATCTCTGGTTCTCTGTGGTCAGCTCTGCTTGCCAAGCTGACTGCGAATCAGAAAATCATTACAACATCAACAAAACACGAATGTACCCTTCCCCAGAACACATCAGACAAAGGAGATTCACAATGCTCAGTAGAGCATTGCCACATGGACTAATCCCTTGTCCCTTTCTGCAAACAGAATCTGTGTGAGGCAGTGCCGGGGAAAATATCTATGTCCCAAAGACAAGGGCACCTTCATATGTAAAACAAACAAACAAACAGCAACCCCCCCCCAGAACACTACTAAAGCTTAAATCACACATTAAACCCCACACACTAATAGTGGGAGACTTCAACACCCCACGCTCACCACTGGACAGGTCTGCCTGACAGAAAATTAATAGAGAAATAAGGGAACTAACAGATGTTATGAATCAAATGGACTTAACAGACATATAGAGAACATTTCATTCAAAGATAAAAGAATATACGTTCTTCTCAGCACCTCCTGGAAACTTTTCAAAAATTGACCACATACTAGGTAACAAAGCAAACCTCCACAGGTACAAAGAAATTGGAATAATCCATATATCTTATCGGATCACCATGGCTTAAAATTAGAATTCAACAGCAACACTAATTGCAGAGAGCCCACAAACACATGGAAATTAAACAATGCTCACCTGAATCACCAATAGGTCAAGGAAGAAATAAAGGAAGAAATCAAAGACTTCCTAAAATTCACTGAAAATGATCACACAACATACTCAAGTTTATGACACACTGAAAGCAGTGTTAAGAGGAAAGTTCAATGTTTTTAATCCTAGCATTTGGGAGGCAGAGGCAGGTGGATCTTTGAGAGTTCGAAGCCAGCCTCGTCTACAAGAGCTAATGCCAGGACAGGCCCCAAAGCTACAGAGAAAGTCCCAACCCCCTCCCCCTAAAAAACAAGGAAAGTTCATAGTACTAAATGCCTACATAAAGAACTTGGAAAAAAATCCTACACTATTGAGTTAACAGAACACCTGAAAATTCTAGAACAAGAAGCAAACTCACTCAGAAGGACTAGATGGCAAGAAATAATCAAATTGAAAGCTGAAATCAACAAAACAGAAACAAAGAAAGCAATGCAAAGAATCAATAAGACAGAGTTGTTTCTTCAAGAAAATCAACAAAATAGACAAAACTTTATCCAAACTAACCAAAAGGCAGAGAGAGAATTTCCAACAGGGACATAACAATATGGAAGAAATCCAAAGAATACTTTCAAAGGTCATACTTTGAAAACCTGTACTCCACAAAATTGGAAAACAAAGGAAATGGATAAATTTCTGGATAAATATCACTTACCAAAATTAAATAAAGACCAAATAAGCAAATTAAATAGATCTATAACTGCTAAGGAAACAGAAACAGTCATCAAAATCTCCCAACCTAAAAAAAAAGCCCAGGACCAGATGGTTTCAGTGTGGAATTCTACAAAGAACTAATACCAATACTCCTCAAATTGTTCCACACAATAGAAACAAAAGGAACATTGCCATACTCTTTTTATGAGGCTACAGTTAGCCTGATACCACAAAAAGACATTACTAGGAAAGAGAATTACAGTGCACTCTTCCTCATGAACATTGATGCAAAAATTCTCAGTAAAATACTGGCAAACTGAATCCAAGAACACATCAGAAAAATCATCCACCATGACCAAGTAGGACTCATCCCACAGATGCAGGGAGGGTTCAACATACGAAAATCTGTCAATGTCACTATATAAACAAGCTGGAAAAAAAATCACATGATCACCTCATTAGGTGGCTGAAAAAGCTTTTGACAAAATACAACATCCCTTTATGATAAAGGTCCTGGAGAGAGCAGAGATACAAGGAACATACCGAAACATAATAGGCAATATACAGCAAGCCAACATCAAACTAATTCGAGAGAAACTCAAAGTGATCCCACTGAAATCAGGAACAAGACAAGGTTGTCCACTCTCTCCATATCTATTTACTATAATTGAGGTCCTTACTAGAACAGTAAGACAGCAAAAGAAGATCAAGGGGATACAAATCAGAAAAGAAGTCAAACTCGCACTATTTGCTGATATGATAGTTTACATAAGTGACCCCAAAAAGTCTACCAAAGGAACTTCTACAACTCACAAACACCTTCAGTAATGTAGCAGGACACAAGATTAACTCAAAAAGTCAGTAGCCCTCCTTTATATAGATGATTAGTGGACTGAAAAGCAAATATCTCAGAGTAACTCTAATGAAACATGTGGAAAATCTATATAACAAGAACTTTAAATCTCTGAAGAAAGAAATTGAAGAAGTCACCAAAAAAAACGGAAAGATCTCCCATGCTCTTGGGTAGGTAGAATTAACAGACTAAAAATGGCAGCCTTACCAAAAGCAATCTACAGATTCAATGCAATACCCATCAAAACCCCAGCAAAATTCTTCATAGACCTTGAAAGAACAATATTCAACCTCACATAGAAAACCAAAAAGTCCAGGATAGCCAAAACAATCCTGTACAATAAAAGAACTTGTGGAGGCATCACAATCCCTGACTTCACACTCTACTACAGAGCTACAGTACTATATTTTGGGAAAGTTTGTGGAATTGCTGAACTCGAGGATGAGATTAAGTTCCATATTCTAATGGTGGACCTGTGGTATTCTCTGGTATAGATGGCGTTTCTCTGTAATATTATATTTAGCACACGACAGTATTTATATCAGCTAGGTTAGTGTAGGCAATGCTGTCCAGTGTGAATTTTCACATTAACTATTTCACTTCAGGTTTACAGCAGCCCTATAGAGAAGGAAATTAGTACTATCCAAGTATTTCAGTAAAGAAAAACTAAGTCCCTCCAAAGATCCCTGGCTAAGGAGCCCAAGTGACAGGTGAAACCAGCTCTGCAGCCCTTGCCCGGATGGCAAGCTGAAATCCTGAGACTCAGGGCCTCGCTTTCTCAACTGAGATGAGAACTGATTGGTCAAATAGACTAGAAAGTAAGTTGTATAACAAAACACAGATCGATCTCTAATGACAGCATTATACAAACCCCCCAAAGGAAACTCAAACAAATTCCCTCTAGAGACCAATCACACCCCTCTTGGAAACTAAGAAAGTCTCCAATGGAGCCATCTCCCAGCAAGTTCCAAGTTCGTCATTCTGGGTCTCATGATATTGTCAGCCCTGCAAGAATAATGGCTTTCATGGAAGATGTGCCTGGGGACCAAGATGATCTAATAATTATGTGCTTTTACTGGCCAGTGTCTGACATCTCATGGAACTGCAGTCAGTGCCATACTAACAGAGCTGCTGGATAGCTCTGTGCAGTCTGCGCCTGCTGATAGGGGCAGCACACACAGGCTGTAGTGCCAGAGCTCCAGCACTGAGACGTGCTCTTCTCGGGGCGGGGACAGAGCGTGGCTGTGTACTCTTTACCTCTCTGTCTACATCTGATTTGCTGGCTGCTTCCCATTGCTTTCCAGCAGCTGCCTCTCTCACAGGGTCCAGCTGGGCACGGAGAGAACCCAGGTCATTCTGCTCTCAGCATTCACAGTAAGTTGCCTGATTCTGGCACCAGGAGAGAGTCTGGAGTGGTGGGTGACCACAGACTCTCACTGTGTACTTATCAAGTACACCGGCACTGCGTAAGTCATCAATTTTCAAAGAATAAGAATGCAGTAAAACACACAAACATCAGAGTGATGTTGAATAGATTTTAATCTTTTTCTGATGATTTAGAAGCCTTGAAGTACTTCAGGGTCAGAGTTATAAGCATCAATCATCACCACACTACAGTTGCACAGAGGGGCTAGTAAACAGAGTGCCAAGAAAAGAGAATTATTATGATCTTAGTCAAGCTGCTTGTGACAGATGGAAGGCCAGGTCAGCATGTTCTGAAGATGGAATGAAAAAAGAAAAAAAATTCAACTTCATCTGGAATGAAGCTATCTTCATTCCAAAATATTTTCTGAATGTTTAAAATGTACCAAACATCAGGGACATGGAGATAAACAGGACTTTGTTCCTGTTCCAGCCCTTGGTCAACCTGTGAGGATGAGACAAACCTGCCTTTTTCAAGCTTATACTCCACGTCAGGGTAGGCTGTTAAAAATGCATCTTGTGGCATTTTGTGAACCCAAATGTCTTAATGGTGCAAATATCCCCAAAATAAAAGGCCAAGCTCTGGCATGTTTTAGCTCCTTCCTACATCTAAAACACCTTGTCTTACTATGCCCTCACTGGTGGGTCAGTTCTCCTATACAAACCTACAGGCCCTGACTCACTCTGCTCTGCAGAATCTTAGAGATGTGGCCACTTCTGTAAAGCCAGCTACTATTCTTCCTAGCAGCAACCTTGCCTTCTCTCTGCACCCAACCTGTGCTTGCATCACAATGGACTGGATCTGTTCCACGTAGTTATATATATAAAATCACAAATCTCATGAGAATGGGAACTCTTGTTCAGCCTTCTATCCCTGGACTCTGCCAGAATCTGAAGACAGACGTATGGTAAGTGAACTCAAATGAGGAGGAAGGTAACGGGAAAGTTTCACAGGCCCCATCCCTGCAGCCCTAGGAGAGCGGTGCCTTTTTGCTGTGGAGAATGCCTCTAGCTGCCTCACCGTGCCCTCTTGGACATTTCCACCTTCTGTCATCTGTGCAATGGAGTCTTTGTTCTATTTTACTGCTAAGAGTATTTTCCTTTTCCCCACCGGTACATTTCTAGAAAAAGCTTTGCTTTTATCTTGTAGCTATCATTGTTGGTGTGTTGATAAAGAGGATGTTAAATTATTCATTATCTTAGCTAATGTTTAATCAGTTTGGTATTCTATTTAGGAGATAGGTCAAAAGAAGAACCAAGCAGAATGATTTGATTGTCCCCTGGGAACTTAGCCTGGCAAGGGGGTGGCGCTTCCCTGAGGGCAGAGAGTGCTTTGTGTTAGAGTAGGGATGGGTGAGACCTCACACACCTGAGGGGCCTGTAGGAGCTGCAGTTTGTACTGAGGAGCACATCAGTGGAGCCAAGTGAAGAGGGCTGGGTTGGTGTAGTGGACAAGAGAACCAGAGGGCTGTTCAGCTGGATCCTTGTGGTGACCGGGAGCAGTGAAGCAGAACTCAAGCAGAGGAAGTATCTGAACACACGGATTCTATAAAGGCTTCCTTCCTCTTAGCTGCCATCTCTCAGCAAAGTACCCTGTTGGCCAGACCCAGCTAAGAGCCAGCTGCTACGGTCCCTAACTGTACAGCAAGAGCAGGGAAATAGGAGGCATGGTTCTGAGAACCCACAGGCTTCGACTGTAACAGCAAGTATATACATTTCTCTATTTCTATGACCCTTTCTTTTGGAAAATAAATAATAAAATGCTGCACTTTCCTGTGGGCTCCTTTCTCACACAACAGAGGCAGGAATGAAGGAATGCTACTAATTTAAGAGGAACCTGAACTGCGAGCTCTGAGTCTGCACCTAGGACTCGGAAAGGAGCTGCAGGCAAGTTAGAGGAGGAAAGGGTCACAGGCTCCTCAAGTTAACTACGCAGGATTTGAGCATTTATGGGAAATTACATTAATTATAAATATAGTTCATTAAAACCTTCTCTAGGAACTACCCTGGAAAATATCTGGGGCGTATTTTTCAGACTAGCCTGCACCTCACACCATTCCTCTGTCGGCCCTGCTCCTCCTGTCCTGGCGAGCCCAGCGAGTGCCAGCAGTGCCTTTGAAAGTCGAGGTACTACAGCAAGCCTGTGTCTCCACTGAAGACCCAGCTACGGCAGCATTAAAACAAGGCTATAACACCATGTCTCCCCCAAAGCCCAGACGGCAATTATTGTGAGAAATCTGTGCTATATGTGACACATCTGACAATTAGGATATAGAATGGTAAATGTTCTAATTTATGAAGAGAAAGTAATTAAAATTTATTAAGTAGAAATAAGGCAGTAAAATGGGCCTTTATCTTTCTGCTAACCATAAATTTGTTTCAAAGCATGAACTCCCGATTCATATTCAAAGCAAGCTGCCACATGATATGTTTTATTACCATAGAGGAAACGGTTTCCCACTTCCTCACCCCTTGCCTCACCACTGAGCCCTTCCACCAACCCCAGACAATTACCAAAGCTTTCTGCTACCATAAATAGACTTGCTAAACTGGCCAGTCAGTGAAGATAATTTTTATTTAGAATTTTACCACTGAAAGCACTGGTTGGCATACAGTCACTAGATATGTGCATGTGGATACTCGCAGAGCTTATATATGTTCTTCATATTTAGCACAGGTCTTTACCAGTTACTAACTGGTACTACCCAGACTTTAACAAATCCTTGAAACAAGGAAAACTGAGTCAGACAGACCTGAATCTGAATCTCTTTTGTTCAGGATAGGGTTTCTCTGTGTAGCCCTTGTTGTCCTGGAACTCACTCTGAAGACTAGGCTGGCCTTGAACTCACAGAGAAACTAAAGGCATGCATCTGGTTTTTACTATCAGTTGCAATTGCCATATTATCTTCACCTGTGACCTGCCCGCTCCACATCGCAGCTTCCTCAGTCACTTTCAAGGTTGTCTCATACATCAAAATGAAGCACATATCTGCCCTGGTGGACGACGGAAACCCTGCTTTCAGGAAGGCCCTAATAAAGGCCAAGTGTGCATCAGGTGGCCCTTCCTTTGCAAGCTGTCCACGGATACCCAGGGAACTGAACTGGAAAAGATTCAGACAGCTCCAGGTCATTAGCCTGGATTCAGAACCCACGGCAAGGTGTCACAACTCTGTATGACTATTGTATATACAACATACTATTTCCCCTGAAAGGATAACGGGCACCTAATCTAGCTGCCCCCAGCAGGAGAGACCATATTTCCTAGTGCACTAGGAAGCTGCCTTGCTTCATTTTCTGTCTTTAGAGTGTGTTGGAGAGGCTGCTTGTTGGTTTTCCGGCAGCCCAGACTCCCGAAATAATCACATAAAAATCTGTATTAATCGCAATACTGTTTGGCCAATAGCTTAAGCATATTTCTGACTCTTATATCTTGAATTAACCCATTTCTATTCATCTATGTATTGCCACATGGCTGTTACTTGCCGGCAAGGTTCCCAGTGAGTCTGTCTCCTGTGGGTGACTACAAGGCTTCTCCTTGACTCCGCCTTCTTTCTCCTCTATTTGCTTGGAATTCCTGCCCTGCTCTACTCTCCTAAGCCATTGGCTGAAAGCAGCTTCTTTACTGACCAATAAAAGCAACACATATACAGAAGGGCTTCCCACACCAAGAGTGAAGCAACCTTTTCTTGAATAACACTGTATGTCCACCTGAGGCAGGAAAAGTTTCCATCCTCGAGGAAAAGAAATGAATTTCTAACAGCTGGGACCTGTATTCCCGCCTTCCCCCACACTGCCCACTGTGGCCACATGGCTGTGATTTTTTCTTCTAAGGTAGTGGGGAGCTGCTTTTGAAAAGCAATGAGTTCGTGGAGAAAAGGCACAGAGAAGGCATTGAGAATCAAGGGGAAAAGAAAAAACCAAATAAATTGTTCTTTTTGACCGATTTTGAGATGGGGCTGAGAGTTTTAATGCAGAACCACTTCCTATTTAGTTTATGAATATTTGTCTTTCCCATTTTATTAACTAGAAACTTTTAAAGATCATTTCTGTGGAGAAAGTCCCCACACAAAATGCTAACCTTCCTGACTCACCTGCATTTACGAATGAGACTCTACACCCACGAGGACTGCATCGAAGGACAAGCTGCGAGGCATCACTGAAATCTCAGCACAGCAGAAGAGGGTGATAAGAAACACAGACGTGAGGAGCAGCGCCCCCTGAAAATCCAAGTTGAGATTTGCTTTCTGCCATGTATGGATTAGCTCAGTATTAAGTTGAAAGATTTGATTATGGCTGAGAAAGAAACAACTGGCTTGAACCAGCCAAACTCTAAGTACTTGCTATCATTCTGAGTAAGAAACTGGGAGGACAAGAGTCTGTGAATATCAGGAGTCTTCCTATGAAAACCTGCACCTGAGCTGTCAGCAGCCCAGGGTGTCCTGAGAAGCGAGGCTTTGAAGAATCTAACGTTTCCAGATGCTTCCAGACGTGTCTGTGGGAGACACAAAAGTCAAGGAGATTCAAAGGGAAGCAGAAGTGCACACGTGTGAACACGCCCAGCTTCCGGGGGCAGTAATCTGTGCTAATGATGAATGCTTCAATCGCATACAATAAGACAAAATCACAAAAGTATCAATTTGTGAAGGAAGGAATGAAAGAAGGAGTGAGAGGAGGAGAGAGAAAGGAAAGAAAAAAACAAGATACAGAACTATGACAGCCAACTGCAATGTACAATCTCTGACAGATCTGGGAAAGGAAAGAGACGAACACACCTGAATATGAATCGACAAATAACGACACTGTGTGTGGGTTAGTTTTCCTGAGTGAGACACCAGCGGGAATTCATACATGAGAAATGTGCTTTGTCCTCGGATGGCAGATACTGAAATATTTAGAAATAAAGTGCTGTGTCATCTGTAACTTAACTCTCCAATGGCTCATCTAAAGGGGGGCAATGGAGATGCAAGGAGAATATTCCTTGCACTATCCTTTCAAATTGTCTATAAATGTGAATGGCTTCTGAATAACAATGAAAGGGAAGGTGTAGGAGTAGAGCCTACCTGGGAGGACAGTGGAATGTGATAAGATGGCATCCTATATCCTAACTGTCCTATGTCATAGAGTCAACAAAGTTATAGGCCCCATTATAGATACTGAGGTGTGGTACAACTCTCAGTAAAATGGAACAAAAAATATTAGTGAACAGAATTCTACAATGTCCACATAGAACCTAAAAATCCTACAAATAAGAAGGCATGTATATTTTTATGAATATAAAATTCATTCTTCTAAAATTTTATTTAATATTCATACTTGCATACATATTTGGATCAAATCCACCCCATTACTTCCTCTCATCCCCTCCCCTAACAATTATTATCTTACCAGTTATATCTTTTCTTACATTTATCAGAGTTGGGATAATGGCACTAAGAGTATGCACTGCTCTTGCAGAGGACCTGAGTTCTGTTCTTACCACTAAGAGTGTGCACTGCTCTTGCAGAGGACCTGAGTTCTGTTCTTACCGACTCACAAGCATGTGTAACCCCAGCTTCAGGGGGGTCTGATGCCTCTGACCTCACAGGGCCCCAACACTCTTGTGCACACACTCATACAGATAAAAAATGCACATATAAATAACTAAAACAAAACAAAGTTTAAAAAAGAATATATTCAGCTTCCCCCAAAGTTATAGGCAACCTTCTTTCTACTAATACTTCACTGTTGCCTCACTATGTAAATATGTATGCACATTTTCCAATTTGTGCTTTTCTGAAAGAGAAAGGTCAAGGTTTCTGTTATTGGAACTTTAGTATTAACTATTTATTACTCAGATTATTGTGCTGTCTAAGTTACTTCAGGAGTGTGGTAGGTATCTACCACCACCATCCTATTTACCATGATCAAATGGAAGAGTTTATATTTTAATGATGAAAAGTCAAGAATTGAATATATAATCATGCCAAATAAAGTCTATGCCACTTGAGAGTCTAGGAGGTGCGTTCACAGACATGAATTTCTCTGCATAGATGTAACAATAGAAGGGAATGAGAACTAAGGTAAATGTTGGCAGCTGGCTGTGAGGGATACACAAAGGTGCTGATGAATGGCTACAGGATTCTAAAGGTTTACAAAAGCTGTAAGGAAACAATCCCATTATATTTTGTTGAAAACAAACAATACTGCAGAAAGCAACGCAGTCTGCTTTGCACTAAGACTGGCAGCAGGGCGGTTTCTCACCCATATCTTAGGTAGGTTGCTGGCCTCCCTATGTCACTCGGTACATCAAGCCCCCAGCTGCCTCACCTACCAAGTGGGGCTGGTGCTCACTGGTGCGGGTCTCGTAAGGGGGCTGCAGAGCACAGATGACAAGGACCCTTGATTACCATTCTTGCTTCGACCCCTATGAAAGGAGATTTGGATGGAGTATTTTAGGGTGCCCGGAAGCACTACTGTGTTTTCATTTCTACCTACTGTCCTGCCAGCTCTAGTCTTTGCTCTAAGGATGTGGCTGGATGTTTAAGGCTGAGAGGCACCAGGCTCACTAGCAAGAATGCTCTGCCATGAGGAACAGAATGCTCTTTGAGGAGCACAGCCCAGTCACCTAACTCTGCCAGAATTATCCAACCCACGTTTGCCATCTCTGGATGCCAAGGCAAAATGACTTCTTAGCTTTGCCAAGATTGTAAAAAGAGATGAGGGAAAATATTCCCCAAGATGTCATAGTATAGAAGGCAGCCAGATTTTCCCCAGCTCGCCAATGCTACATGGAGCTAGAGACACAAAATCGTGTCCAGCTTAGGAAGGCTCAAGCAGAGGCCTCAGACAGACCACAACTATACACTCGTAGTGTGAACAAAGAGTTCCACAGGACCCACCCCAAATGTCTTACATCCCCTTCCAGATAAGACACGGGTGGTAACAAAGAGCTGGATGATCACTTTCTTTAAGAGTTCAGGCAATCTCCATTCCCTTGTCCCCATATCGTAGGCCTTTCTTCGCTATGGCCTTCTTGAAAGAATGAGCTGGCCACATGTGGACAGGCTGTGAAGAAACAGAATTTCCACCACGGGCTCCTTGTCTAACTCCTCAGAACAAAGCTGGAAGGAGCAGCACACACAGCCACTCCAGTCACGTGACTATCTGTTGGCAGATGCAGACCCACGGTTTGAGAAAGCTGAGGTCAACTTGGGCAGAAAGCATTCCCCTCCACCTGCCGGACTGCAGTTCTCACTGGACAGAGGGAGTGCGATTTTTAGTACCCCTAAAACCTTCCATCTAGAACCTGCCGGCCCCCTGAGGGGAGGAGCATGGCTGGCAGTCACCAAGGCCAGCATGCACTGGGACAGAAGTGCTTTCCCAGGTCTGCTGCAGGGTTTTAGTCCCAGACTGTCTGTGGGAAAATGGATGGTGCCCAGCAGTGTGACTTCAGGCTGCACGTTATAACGGGCTTCTGTATAAATCACCGGAACAAAGCCCATGTGAGCTGCCTGGGTGTCAGACAGAAATAGTGTCACAGAACACTGTTACATATTTTTTTTTTTTTTACTACTACATATTTATATCACCAAAAAACCCCTAAGCTTTGTACTCCTGGCATCTTTGGTAATGTGCTCATATTTTATTTTCTATACACCCTCACCTCCTTTTCTAGTATTACAGACTTTTTGTGCTGTGTAGACACAGTTCATGTGAAAGAGTTCAGAGTTCTAAGATGTGGCACTGGCCCCTCTAACAAGGGCTCTTGAACACCTACCTTATTGGAGGACCAATACTAAGAGAAAAAGAAACCAATAGGGGACTATGAAAATGTGACTAATGCCTTTCCTAGACAAAAATACCCATGGTTTCTTGTTTAAAACAAAGCCTGGAGAGCGGAGCCTGCTGCCCAGGAACAAGGCATTGTGGGAAAAGAGCAGACTCCTGATACCAGGGGCCTGTGAGCTGCTCTGTAGACCTAGGAGTCCTCTGGACAAGACTGACAAGGTCCCTCCAGGTCCCCTGGGTGAGAACAGAGAAGAAAATGGACTCCAAGTCTTCATTGCTGTTCCCGCCAGAGCAGCTACTCCACTCAGGTCTACCCTACTGTCTTCTGTGGCTCCTTCAGAGGGATGAATGACATCATTTCCACACAGAGGTTAAGGGACTGATTCATTAAGGACGAGATAAGAAAGGTCACTGCTGTGGTTCACATCTAAAATGCCCCCCAAGGTTCATGTGCAGCTTCCACCTTAGTGAAGTGTGTTAGCTCAGGTTCTGTGCACACAGGAGCCAGCCCTAAGGATGGATAGGCTGCTCTCCAATGGCTCAGGCCAAAATTCCTAACGCTGCCATGCTCCAGCTCCCTCAAACTAAAAGATAAACGACATACACCTCAGGCGGGAGCATTGGACTATAGCCAATAAAGCAGGTCTCTGGAAAGACTCACTCTCGAGCAAACCACCGACAGATCCTTATCATCAACTTTTCATCAGCCTGACCACAGGACACATAAGGCAATCACTGAGCCCCGGTCAGAATCAGTGGGAGAAAAGCAGAGTAAGACAGGAGGATCACCTGGGTGCTTTTAGGTAGACCCACTAAACACAGACCACAAAATAAGCAGATTTAAAGTTCTTGAAGAAACAAACAGTCTAGCCTTTTTTTTTAAAAAAAAAAAAGACATTATTTTTAGAAAACCAAGATATTTTAAAGAGAAAACAGAATTTCCATAAATGAGACATTCACAGTAAAATTAAAAACAAAAATCCACACACGTTATAGAAGAGACACAATAAAGAGAAAATCAGCAAGTTGGAAAAGAGACTAGAGAAAATTAGCCAAATGGAACACAAAAAGTCTAAGATAAAGTTTTGCTATTGTCATGACTTGAATGGTGAATCCTGGCAAGCTGTCTGAAGCCACAGCTGTCTTCAATGCACAGGCCTCGGTTTGTAGTTAGTTAGTTAGAGCTCCTGTCTTCTAAGCACACTTCTTTTCTCTTTCTCCAGGTTTAATCAAGGTCATCATACATAACACACATGTGTGTGTATTATATATATGTATGTAGAGAGGCAGTCAACGCCCTGCATGTGTGTATATGTGTGTGTGTAGAGAGGAGTACATCTATAAGCATAATATATATGTTTATATTATAGATATATCTGTTGATGGTATTCATGTTTGAGATGGTTTGATATATATTCATGGTATATATATATATCTGTTAATGGAATTCATGTTTGAGATGTATATTTACAAGTTCATAGATTATCTATCTATGAAATAATAGCCACCTACATAAAGCTCTTGTAACTCCTTTATAGAAGACCATAGTTTGGAACTGGGGTGACTGATCTTGGTTGTCAACATGATTGGAACTATAATCAACTAAATGACCTCTTCTGGGTGAGTCTGTGAGGGTATTTCCTGAGCACTGACCAGGGCAGGGCATCCCCCGCAGTGAGCAGCACCTTCCACAGCAGCCCACTTTCAAGAAGGTCTGAGACAAAGCGCTGCTCTTGCTCGCCCACCTTCACTCCTTGCTGGTGCGTGCATCTACCCTGCTGCTGCGACGGCTGCCATTTCTTACTGACATCACAACACAGCTTCTTTGATCTTCCAGCATGGACTGAAGACCAAGGCTCTGCAGGAGTTTTCAGTGCCAGACTGTGAATGCTGGGGTACCCAGCCTTGTAGACTGGGCAGTCTCAGGGTTCTCAGCCTTTCACTATATAGACAGTCACAGTCCCACTATATAGACTACCCAGCCCCGACTGTACAAGCATCTAATACATCTCCTTCATAATGTATCTTCACTCCGTGAAAATTCTGCTCCTCTAGTGAATCCTGACTAATACAGAAGCTGGTTCTGAGAGGTGACTGTGTGACTCCAGCTGGGCCAGTCACAACAGCACGCACTTCATCTGTACGGAGAAGGCCTAGACCAAGTGACTTAAGCATTTCTTTCTACTCTGGTGTCATGATACCTGCCGCTTCAAGAAAGGTTCCTGCATGGTCTGTGTACTTTACTTGCAGGATGGGGCTCTATTCTGAGCGGGGCTTTCATTTACTCTAACAAGCCTGGAGATCAGAAATAAGAATTCAGAAGTGGAAAATAAGCAAGAAATGACTTCTAGAGTCAAATATGGTGACAGTAGCTCTAAAAGAAGCAGCAGCAGGAGGAGGACGAAAAAGGAGGAGGAGGAGGAGGAGGAGGAGGAGGAGGAGGAGGAGGAGGAGGAGGAGAAAGAAGGAGGAGGAGAAAGAAGGAGGAGGAGGAGGAGAGGAGAAGAGTGGGAGGTAATGGCTGTGAACACAAGGAGAAACACTGGACTGTGACATCTACAAAGAACAGGCCATTGCTAGCATTTACTGTGTGGTCAGATAGCTTTGCACACTCCAATAGCTCTTCAAGGCACCATTATATTATAACTCCAGCAGTAACTGATGTTGCTGATAACTTTAAGCAAACAAGCAAAGATTACCTTATGTTCAAGATACTCTATTTAAAAGTTGGGACAGCGCATAATACACTTTAGAAAGAGACCCATAAAAAAGTTTTAGATGCTTGGAAAATTCTTTCATAACTTCTCTTTGTGTATGTGTGTGTTCATGCATATGCACACGAGTAAATGTATATGTTTATTTTAATGTTCATGTTCTAAGCAAGATTCTATCAAGTTGCCCCCAAAGACCCATAAACTGCTTTTTCAGAAGAGTAAACAGAAATCCCTCTAAACAACACACGAAAGGATGATCAGTCAACTGTCTGGAACCAATAACGGACAGAAGTAAAACTGGCGTAACGAGTCAGAGCACATGCAGCACATGCTGTATGAAGACTGGCTGAGGGGCGGGGTGAGAAAGTGCTTGGGAGAGAAGGCTTCCAGCCCAGAACGAGGAGGAAGTCAAATGTTCCTCCATGAACAGAGGGGAGGTCACCCAGTCCAGGTATACCACTGGGAAAGTGTGGACCACTGGAACGGGTTAAGAGCTGAAGAGAACCCTCCTATGCTCACACACACCTGCTTGAGAGGGGAAGGGATACAGGCAAACTCCCCATCCCTGAACACCATACTTTACAAAGCAAGAGTACAACTGTAAGAGGGACTCAGAGTGTCTGGCGACACCATGTAATTATAACTTCCACAGATTTCATTAAAGCAAATGCTGACAGAATTTTGTCTTCCACTCGCCAGATAGACATCGCCTCATGATGTAACAACACCACTCAATGAACGGATACAGAATTAAACACGGATTACACGGTGTGCCCATGGACACATTTCCCAATGTTTTCCTGACTCGCTGTTTTGTTCTAAGTTTTAAGTTAAAAACAACTTTGTGAATACGCTCAGAATCAAGGGTCAGGAAGGTCTCTCAGCTGACCCTCTCTAGATCTAATGAAGTATTTCTAAATTGATTAGGTCTTCAAAACAAGTTATTGGTAATATCTGCTATGTTTAGAGAGCAGGATATTGCTGATTTACCCAACTTTAAATAAATGTCATATGGATTTCAAAAATAAATTAAGCCCAAAGTACTTAAAAAAGTATTAGCATCATCATTTTCAGAGAGGCAAGACTTCTTTTGGTGCAATCTGCAGGCTTAGATTCAAGAATGCATATCCAGCTCACTGTGTGCTGTGTGCACTGTTATCAGATTCCTATGGGGTGGGCATCCCAACATGTCTACCCTCTGTTACATGTGCCTTGTTAATAGTACATATTCTTGTGAATAAAAGTTCTATAAAATTCTATAAATTGTCAGGGCCAATTCTGAACACCTCTGGTATGGAAAGCCCCAAATGCTTTTTAGACTGTCTGATAGTGAGAAGAGAGGAGAGTGTTTTTGCATAAACATATGAAAAATGGCTTTTAATGTCTTTTCCCAGTTTTGGAAAAAAGGGGCCTTGTGTTTGCTAGGGAGTTCTGTGTTGCATACAGATAAAAGCTTCCAAATAACAAAACAAGAGCAGATTGCAAGTTCCCAATTAATTTCATTAATGGTACAACTTGATTATCAGAGGAACATATCTGCTGAGCCGCACTGAGCTTCCCTACCTGCAGGGGCAGCAGGTGTAAGTGTCCTCTCTCCTTTCTCCTACTCAGAGAATGAACTAGGAGGGCTCAGGCAGTTGAAATCACAAGAAGTGTGCATGTGTGTTCAAGCATGCAGGTTTGCACAGGCATGTATTTCAAACACACTTGATGCCTTGACATCTCACCATTCCTGGAAACATCTGGACAATTATGGAATGAATAAACTTGTAAATCCTATGATATTTTAGCAAATAAATATATTTTGTTTCTAATTTTTTATCCTATTTCACATCCAGAGTATTTCAACAAGAGAAATTAGAATGATATTGATAAACAGGAAATAATCAACTCTAAGCAAATAATCTAGGATCCTGTTTATAGTTCTGTAGACAAATAATTAGTTAACTTGCTCAAAATAATGAATGAGGTTGCTAATAAAAACAAAGAAAGTTGTCCTTGGTTTGGCTGTAATCCCACCAACAAGCAGCAAAATGGGCTAACTGACCTCTTCAGTCTGAAGATTCATGATGAAATTCCATAAAATTCTAAAACTAAGGTAAAGTAAGAAGATAAAATGTGCTCCTAAAAGACATTCAGAAAGGTCACTAATTCAGAACCAGGAAGGAATGTTTATCAGAGGTCAGGATGGCAGCCTAGACAGAAGCAGACATGGTACAGAAACTCAGAGAACAGGGGTATTCGTCCTATTCATACATATGTACATTTGTACACACTGATGTTCATAAATGCACACATGCATGAGCAGACACCCAACAAACAACAGTCAAGCTCAATGCAAGAAAGAGAATCACCTGGGGCCAAAGCCGTGCGTGCTATGAAGTTAAGGCCACGTAGTGACCAGGGGCAGCCACAAGCATCAGGGCAGTGTTGGGACAAGGGCATGAGCTCTGAGGCCACACTACTGGGTTTTAACCCTGGCTTCTCCACTTACCTTCTAATTGTGGTAACCATAGTAACTGCCTCACTGGGTTGTTAGGAGGTTAAAATAAGCTAATCTGCCACAGAACAAGCACTGTTAGCAGATCATTACTGTGAATGCAGCTGAAAACACCCATGAAGGCAGAGATCGCAAGCGGCTCCCTGGAGAAAGCTTTCAGCCAAAACTCACAGTCCAGGCAGAAAATCTACCACCACCTGGAAGTAGACCTGGAGGAGGGTGAAAGACAACTTAGAGAAGGAAGACCCCGACCTTGGATCTGGCTCCAGTGCGTAGCAAGACTTTGGCATGGAACTGTACAGTGTTAAGAAATAATGCAGGAACTGTTCATCCGATGAGGACCAATGGGCACTGGTGGAAGCCGTCATGAATTTATTCTGGAGTCAACTTTACAGTACAGGTACAGTCAAGTTGAAAACCACACTGTGCACAGAGGAGAACACCTGGAACCATCCTGGCTAACACTTTTAGAGAGAACAAATTACCCACAGAGACACAGACTCCTCATCAGCAGTAACAGATGCCCGAGGACAGTGGAATCGCATCTTCAAAGTGCTGAGGGGAAATAAATGTCAGCACGGAATTCTACGCTATCATTCAAGACTGAGAGAGAAGCACAAATAGCTTGAAGTACACAAGAACTGAGAGTTCATCACCCACAGACCCAGAATGCAGCAGACAGTAACAAGAGGAGCGTGAGGGACAAGAAATGATGAGGGCTCCCTCAGCTTCGTGTGCTTAAACCTACGAAATGTATCTGTGCCTACCCGGGGAGAGCCACATCTTCCCCTCGGGCTACAGTGAGGAGCAAGTGGTCCCTCCCCCTGTGCTCTGAAAATGTCTGCTTTTGAAAGAAGCTTGTCTAGGAGTTGCCTTTATTTACTTAGCTTTTGACACTTTTGACTGATAAAGAAAGGCAGTGGGTCCTACCCCAGCCCAGACACCCAATCGTGTTCCTGGCAGCAACCACCTTCTGATCTTTGGGCAGTCTCCTCTGGTATTTATTTTCCTGTTTTTAAATAGTACTCTGTGCCAGGAGACCTTTGGAGAAATCCATCACCAGCTGGTGAGGGCTAAGACTGCTTGGCCATTTGCCATGTGACAAGCCTTCCTAAAAACTGGCAAAGGACAGGCTTGGTAAGCTGTTACAATGGATGACACGGTGCCCTTGTTTTAGAACTTGGATGTGGCTCACTTCACTTTCAGAATTTAGTGGTGCGAGTTTTAAGGCGAGGAAATAACAACAGGAAACCTTCCCCACCACTTTTATATAACTATTTCAGAAGGACTTGCTTTTGCTTTATTACTTTATATCTGTTTTTTAAGAAATAGAATATGCTCACCCCGAGAGCTTGCCCTTCCTGATCTGTTGGGTGATACGAAAGGCCATGAAGCCAGGCTGCTAGGATGGCCAGGAGCTCCGGCACATGTAGGAACCTGAGTGCGGGTGAGTGCTGTAAGGAAGGGGAAGAAAGGGTCCTCACTGTTTAGTCTTTGAGAACAAAAAGGGAAAAAATATCACCAACAGAACCTGGAAAGCAATGTAGGGAATGTGACTTAATTTTATCTTGTGAATAAAAGAAAAAGAAATCTTGGTGAAAAAAGTCCCCATGACCAAAAACCTGTCTCTTCAGAGCTCTAAATCATTTACTATTGCCCAATTAAAAATGTAAACAAAATAAGGTAAAACCCCTCCTCTAAAATAAACAAAAAACAAAGCCAAGCTACTAACTAGAGGTCTAAAATGAAGAGAACTAGTAAGTGCCCAGAACTGTTTGTGAAGAATCTCTCTCTCTCTCTCTCTCTCTCTCTCTCTCTCTCTCTCTCTCTCTCTCTCTCTCTCTCCCTCCC
>NW_026067984.1:5450207-5453727 GCF_014885135.2 Alexandromys fortis | reverse complement strand
CTCTCTCTCTCTCTCTCTCTCTCTCTCTCTCTCTGTCTCCCTCTCCCCCTCCCCCCCCCTCTCTCTCTTGTTTAGAATGTGACTTTCACTTATGCTAAAGATGAGTTTAGTTTTGCTGCTACTTCTCCCTAATATCCGAATCATGTCATAGACTTGGTTTCATCAGGGTCCAATGCTTTCTACTGAGGGATTTTCTGTGATTTTATTTGCTTTCTAGAACATTCTGTCTTCCTGTAGTTGGCATTCCTTTCATTTGCTTCTTTGTACACACTTGGTGCTCATTCTCCTTAGAGAGCCCAGTTTATAGGCACCTGCTGTTGGCACTGCCCTGTCTTCCCGGGTCCTCCTCCCTCTGCTAGCTGTAGGGGCTGCTGCACAGCTGGCTACCTGAACTCTTCATTACTCCAGACCCGGATAATGGAAGCTGCCCATTTATTCTGCAAGCCACACTTGACTGATCAGTACTGGGGCAGAATTCTAGCTGGAATGATTTGTTTTCTGTTAAGCATATTTAAGACTTTGTTCCCTCTCCTCCAGACGGGAGTGCTGCTGCTGAGAAGTCAGTGTCTCTCTGATCCCAATCACCCTTTTATTTTCCTCTCTCTTAGCTCTTCAGTTCCCATGTTCACGAACTGCACGGCATACCTACATTAGAGGCTGATTTTATCCTTCATGCTGGGTGGTGGGCGGGCCTTTCCATTCAGAGACACAAGTACTTCAGTTCTAGGAAACAAATCTGTATTGCCTTGTGAAATCATCCTCACATCTATTTTCTATTTATCAGATACTCAGCTGCCTGGGCTGAATCTCTAACTTTCTTCTAATGTTCAACTTAAGTTATCTGTTTTGTCTTTGGGAAGATTTTGTTGACTTTCTCTTCTCTTTTGGAATTTTGTTGCTGTTGTTGTTGTTGTTGTTGGTGTTGGTGGTGGTGGTGGTGGTGGTGGTGTGTGTGTGTGTGTGTGTGTGTGTGTGTGAAAGAGAGAGAGAGGAAATAGGCAGAGGCACCATAACTTAAATTTGAGAGCTCATTTTTACTCTTATAGCTTAGATAATATTTACTGAAGTTTCTGAGCATATTTTCAACCTTTCTATTTTTTCTCATTATCTACTCCCTCCTAGATGGTTTAACTTCATTTCCACTAAGAACTCTGTCCATCATGCTGTCTGGTGGTTTGTGGCTGTCAAGCTACATTTTGAAGTGAGTTAGTCACACACTCATTCTCTGTGACTCTCCAGGGCCTGCAGACCTGTGGCCTCTTTTTACTGGGAGACAGACCTCCACTCCTCTGCAACATCAGCAACCTGAAAGTCCTTTCTCTGGCACACACTCTCTATAGCCATCATCACAGATTCTTGTCTGGGGAAGGAAGGAAAGAGGAAAGATGGACAAACCAGGGCACTTGAACTTCTGAGATAAAAGGGCAGAATGAGGTATCAATGAGCACTAGGGGTCAGAGGACAGACATCAGTGCTACTCACTGCTGGTGGCACATGGAACATGTCCTGATCCCTAGTGCTAGTCATAACCTGGTTTTCTTCTGACCGCTAGTTTTAGTTAGTGTTACTATTTTTGTGCTAACACACTAAGACCAAAAGCAACTCAGAGAGGAAAAGGTTTATCTGACTTACATATCCTCAACTCATTGAGGCATGCCAAGGCAGGAACTCAAACGGAGCGGGAACCTGGAGGCAGGAGCTGATACCATGGAGGAGTGCTCCTTACAGGCTTGCTCCTCGTGACTTGCTCAGTCTGTTTTCTTCAAGAACCCAGGACCACCAGTCCAGTACCACCAGATAAGGGATGGGCCGTGCTCCATCAACACTAACTAAGAAAATGTTCCACAGGCCTGTGTGCAGTTCAGCCTTAGGAGGTCTCTTCTCAACTGAGGTTCCCACTTCTCAGATGACACTAGCTGTGGCAGCTGATCTAGAACTAGCTATCACACATCCGTACATTGCATTTACTTTTTCCTTAGTGTTACAAACTCCTTATACTATGGCTGCCCATCCCATGTTTTCCTCAAGCACACTCCATTTCCACTAGTTACACGTGTATTAGCAGGCACTATCACAGTGCTCGCTTGCTCTAGGAGGGCAAGGAGACCTGGCTCACAGCTGTCTCTAGAGCTAGTACACGGCTGGCATTTGGTAGAGAGGAAAAGAACTTCAGCTGAATGAAAGAATGAAGGCAACCAAAGGGAAGAGCGCATTACAATTTAAGAAGTCTTATTTGTATGACTCTGAATGCACTCAGTGTCTGCTGACTGCTCCCCAAATATTTTAAAGCATTACCTCTCTTATAGCCACTTGTGGGTTCTGTAATCATAGGCATCTCTTTTAAGAGGTCAGCAGGCAAAATAAATCACACACAGACCAAATGAGTTCTCCAGAAAAAGGCTTTAGTCTATCTGAAATGACCCATCACTGCTTTCTGGACAAAGCAAATCTCTTATTTATAATGACACATTAAAATAAAACATAGCAGCCTTCTTTTTGCAAATGAAGTATTTTTTGAGAAATGACTTTATTCACTATACTATTATAGCTTCCACAATTTTCAGTGTATCTGTGGTGATGGGGCCCTGGATTATTTTTGTGGTTTAGAACATTGTACTGATAAAATGCAAATAACCAACTGTTGTCTGTAGTAGTTACTTTTGCTGTCGCTGGCAACAAAATTGTGCTTAATAACTCAAGGGACTCTTTGTAAAGACGAAAGTCACCAGTCACTACGTTTTAACACTAATGGGTTAGATTTATGAAACACTTATTACTTGCAGTGACTAAGAATCTTAAAAGAGTTTATTAATTTAATTCTCATAAAAATCCAATGAGTCTAATACATTATCCTCACTTTGCAAGTAAGAAACTGAGGCAAAAGATGATTAAGTGATCTATCTACAAATATATTCTGCTTATCTCAATGAAATTTTTATCTTTAACGGTTTTCTATGTCACTAAAACGTTTTCATAAACATTATTAGTGGCTTCATAATACTCCACTATATACATTTATCACAATTTACTCAACCATTCCCCCACTACTGGGGAAATTCTGGGTGCTTCCAAATTCACATTATTACAAACAGTCCTGCTGTAGACATCTGAAGATGAGTCTTTACTCACTTTCCAAAAAACTGTTTTCCTAAGACAGACTCCTAAAAGAGTGGGTCAATAAGTACTTGTTAGATGACTAAAATACAAAGCAATATAATTTTGTCTTTCACGATAGCCACAAACAGCATAAAATATCTTGGAGTAACTCTAACCAAGGAAGTGAAAGATCTATTTGACAAGAACTTTAAGGCATTGAAGAAAGAAATTGAAGAGGATACCAGAAAATGGAAGGATCTTCCTTGCTCTTGGATTGGGAGGATCAACATAGTAAAAATGGCAATTCTACCAAAGGCAATTTATAGATTCAATGCAATCCCCATCAAGGTCCCATCAAAATTCTTCACAGATCTTGAGAGGACAATAATCAACTTTATATGGAAAAACAAAAAACCCAGGATTG
>NW_026067984.1:5413948-5447946 GCF_014885135.2 Alexandromys fortis | reverse complement strand
ATATATATAATTTTGTCTTATGAGGTCTTCTTCTTACTCTTATGCTTATAAAATATCTTCCTATCCCAATAACAAGTGAGTATTTGCCTATATTTTGTTTGTGATTTAATTTTACATTTAACCTGTAAATATATTTATATATCTTATATCATATCATATATACATATTTATTTATAAGCTAAGCATAGTATATAATGCTATGTAATATATGTTGCATATATATCACATAAATACATATATACAAATTTTGTTTTATGCACAGGAGCTACATATATATTCTCTAAATAGCTAACCAACTTTTCCAAAACCATCAATAAGAAAATCATTCTTTTCCCAATGATTTTTGATCTTTCTTGCCTGTATGTATGTATGCATGTGTCTGTGTGTATGTGGCATACATACACCCTCATGTACACATTCTTCTCTTTAACATCCATTTCTGAGATGCTTTCCCCTGCTGACTGATTTATTCTTTATGGGGGAAGAGTAACAAGAGCAACAAAATACATGCTATATTTTAATATGTTGATGAATCATTTATGTAGATGTAGAGTAAAAACATCAGAATATATCAGTGTCCATGGAGCTCAAAGAAGTGTTCTAGGACATTATAAATTGAATGACGGGCAAAGAAGAGAGGAATGGTATGTTCTACGCAGTATCTCAGGCCACATTCCTTGGCTTACAGACTAAAATAGGTCCTTTAAAAAGGACATTTCAGAAGAGGAGGCAGATCAGCCCTGCCGAAAAGAGCATCCCTGGAGACCACTGGGCCACACGTGCTGCAGATCAGCCCTGATGAAAGAGCAGCCGTGGAGAACACTGGGCCACACGTGCTGCTGGCTCTGATGAAGAGAAACAAACCCTGGCTTATGCAAACTGTAACTGTCACATTTTTCTCAAGCTCAGTTCACATGTTCTCAATGCACTCACTGTTTTATTGACCTGTTCATCACAGAGCCAAGAACTTTCTAGCGTACATAACAACAAGTCTTTCCAAATATGCTCACTTGCTATTTTGATCTGTCTCTAATATTTGACTATATTCTGGTACAGCTGATGAGATGACTGTTGTCTCTTTACAGAAAATGTGCCTAACTCCAAACATATGTCTCTAAATAGATATCACATTCCCAACTGAGGAAAAAGAAGAAACTTGACAAAACTCAAAAGTTTACATCTAGACTCTTGACGGTCAACTAGCACATAAGGAAAAAAGGTTTTCACCTCAGAAGGGAAAAGGCAAGCATGCTTTGAAGGTGTCTCTTCTCAAGCAAATAAGAACTCTTCCCTGAGACATGGGCACATAAGAGAACCTGAGAGGGGAGAGTACAGGCACACAATACAAGTCTGTGTCAGGTTTCCTCCAGAGGGACCCAACAGCAAATGAGGAGTGGCCAGGGGCATGGTTTGGATGGATGGGACTCCTCATGACGAAAAGCACAAATAAGAACAAAGTTCTAGAACTGAGATACTGCCTTCATCCAATCAAAGCTCTGAGTAAAGCAGACAGACACATGCAAGACACTGCCAACAGCCTGCGTAGTTCAATCTGCCCTCACTTGTACTTAGATGACTGAAGTACAGAACACACTCGTCACCACCTTGTCTACATATCCCTTCTCACTTGACAGAGAAGTTCCTGAACAGAATGTGCACCACATATTAGTTTAAATATTTACGCTGCTCCTTCCATCTTATTCTTCAAAATGCAACTCGTTACACAAAAATACCACACTAAAAGTCTTTCTGAGAAGTCCCTCCTTGGGATCAAATGAAAATGAGCTCCCTTTACATTGTGGTTGTCCCTTTTCTCCATTACTGACTGCTTCTTAGCTCTTAATAACCATTATTGCTATTGATCTTCCACTGTGAAAACAATACATGTTGGCTTTTTTTGAGTCCTCTCCACTCCTCCATGTATATATAGATCTACTTCTATTTGACTTCTCAAATACCTTAAACACAACTACCCTTCCTTAACAAAATCTATCACTATAATTTCTCACAACAGTCTTTCCTCTTGCTCACTTACTGTCCCCTCCTGTAGGTCCCCAAACCATCCTCTTGCCTTTGCAAGAGTAATCATATTATACTCTACTTGTTTGTAAGACATATCTACTTATCTTTGAACTCCTGCTAAAGCAAGGATCTTTGCTCATGTTTATCAGACAGTTCTGATAGGTATCTGGTGTTTGATGGGCGCTTACAAATGCATATAAAGTGAGTGAGTTGATGCTACGAATACATTCAGATTTGGAATCAGAATTACAGAGACAGGTCTATCAATTAATGCGTCATGTTTAGTCCAAAATTCCCTAAGCAAGTATTCCCTTAGAGTGAGTCCAAATATTAAGATAAGGACTTTATTTATATATTTATTTATTTATCTTTTCTGAGACAGGGTTTCGCTGTAGCTTTGGAGCCTGTCCTGGAACTAGCTCTTGTAAACCAGGCTGGCCTCGAACTCAGAGATCCGCCTGCCTCTACCTCCTGAGTGCTGGGATTAAAGGCGTGTGCCACCACTGCCCAGCTATGATAAGGATATCTTTGTTAATATTCACTACGACATAAACATTTTCTAATAAAAACAGATGATATAAAGTACCTTACCGGCAAAGTTCCAGGCAGAGATGCATCAAAAAAAGAAACCAAAGAATTCGGGGGTGCTGCAAAGCACACCTGCGCTCCAGAGAAGAGCTTAGAGTTGGAGCAAATCTGAGCATGAATTTCCAGTCCTACCACAGCTGCCCATTTGTGTTCACTGAAGAGAAAGAGAAAGAAAATGATTAAAGGTTAATTTG
Source organism: Alexandromys fortis (assembly GCF_014885135.2). Lineage (NCBI taxonomy): Eukaryota > Metazoa > Chordata > Mammalia > Rodentia > Cricetidae > Alexandromys > Alexandromys fortis. The sequence goes on along the minus strand of NW_026067984.1, from coordinate 5,445,142 downwards.
TCACCATATATAAACTTTTATAAACCTAGATTTCAAATAATAATGTCCTAGTTGTGCTTTTAAAATAAAATTTTATGTGCTGACATTTTAGAATGTGTCATTTTATTGGTAAATACTTTATTAGTTAACAAACAGTCAGTAAATGATAAAGGTTTATCTCCCCTATCATATTTAGGTTTAACACAAATGCCAGAATTCTACAAATAGAGAAAACAATGGATAAAGAATAAATTATCAAGCACATTTTGAATATACTATAGTTTTTTAGCTACAAGGAGCAGGGTCACACAGATACCATAGACCACCACGACATAGTATTCCTGAAAACTTGTAAAACAAACAGTAAACCATGAGAGGAAACCTTTTTTCACCCTCCAAGTCGCATTCAGTTCTTGAGATGTAATTTTAAATTCATTTGTTCACACCTGATTGCTACCAAATCTTGGTAAATGCTATAAATGGCTCTTATCTGATCATTTCTACTCTGGTGAGCCAGTACTCCGTTCAATTTGGGGAATTAAAATTCCCTACTCCACATGAAATCTATGCATGTCCCTTATTCGGCACTTCTCCTAAGCAATTTTCTATACTAAACAGAGTCTTATTCACATGCATTCCGTTCTGTTCTAAGCAATACATGAAGTTCTACATCGAATGAGAAAGGACAAACTCCTTAAATTTTGGAAACAAATCCTACAAGTGAGAGAAATTCAGAAATTCTTCATGCTCTAATTACTAATCAAAATATTTCTGCTGTTTCATTGCCTGAAAAGGAAATGGTCTAATTTATGAAAAGAACAGAAATGAGATAGATGCTTTTGAACATTTTTCCTCTTTTCTTCACTAAAATACTAAAAGAATGCCAGCGTCAACAAAATATTAGAAATTTGCCTGATGTTCCTGTACTTTCAAGGCAGCTTTAAGTCATAACCAAAGCATCCGACAGCTGTTCGGGATAAGCGAATCTTTCCATAATCAGTGGGAAGGCTTTGTCAGTCAACTACATTCTCCTGGTTTAGACGAACACGCTCCTCATAAAATTAGATAGTGTTTTCTAATAAAATTCCAGTGATTTTGTACAAACGCCTTTTCTGTCTTTAGACTATTGCTAGCCCGTAGTAACGCTAAATGATTGCTACATACAAGCCGAGTCTAGTGCCGCAGACCCCCCACCCACCCCGTTAGTAAGACGACTGAGAAAACGCCACTTTACACTCGCACGTTGTCCAAACACGTCTACTTTCGGACAGAGGTTTAAGTGTGAGAGTGGAGGTAACAGGCCTGGTTTTGGGTTTTCATTTAGGCTTCGGTTGCCCATGTTACACAGGTGAACACCCTCCCTACCACGAAAATCCTCAAGCTGCGCTACAGAGCCATCATTTTCGTTCCACACTTCCATTAGACAGGCAAAGGTAGGAAGATTATATACCCTTTCCTCGGCTTCTGAGCCGTGCGGAGGGAAAGCTGAGCCACTGAACTCTGTCCCCTAGCCCGGTTGGACGTGGGCCCAGGCTGAGTCCCACTTCGGTGGCGGGAACCGCCGTCAATCCACGCTAAAGCCCAGCGTCTTCCAGGAATGCCCAGACGCAGGACGGAGGCCGCCATTGCATCGTCGGACCCAGAGTCAGGTGATCTCGCCTCTCTCTGCCGCGAGGCTGCTTGGGAAGCGTAGTTTTGACAAAGCTCCACAACGCTGTAGGCTGGGACCGGAAGACTACTATTCCCGGCAACCCAAATCAGCGGCTGCCGGAAATTTGTTGGGGAGGGGCGGGGACGAGAACCAGAGAAGTGGGAGGGTTTCTGGGTTCTGTGTGACTCCTCCTAGCGGGGAATTGGAGAGGTTTGCGGCTGTAGAACATGTGTTTTGAGTTTGTTCACGCACGTGTGTGCGTTGTTCACACAGCTTGCTCAGGGAGAGCCAAGGCCAGGAAGCCTCAGCAAGGCTTTTGTAGCCCGCTTAAGCCTGTGAGTTGAAACAAATGACCCTGATATCACCACGAAGACTTCCTGGATTCCTAAACACATTTATTTTCTCTGTCTGCCAGCACACACGCTTCAAACACCAGTTTGTCCATCAACCCATACCTATTTTGCATGCCTGCTACTGACCTAGTCCAATTCTTAGGCATCAGGGATGTAGTAGAAAACAAGACTATGGCTGTTATTTATAGAATTGAAATTTTAGGGAGAGAAACATACAGAAAATAAGTTTTTTTTTTTTTTTAAATAAGATGTTTTCACGTAGGCATAAAAGCACAATATTTAAATAGAGGTACTTGGAGGCAAACCTAGATTAAACTTTTCTGTGCTTTTTGACTTACTATTTTTTTTTTCCTCCCCGCGGCCAGCATCTAAAACAATTACGTTTAGAAACCTTGATAGAAAGAACATCACCTCACTGGATTTCTTTTGTTGTCTGACTTCAGAACTCATCCTCAGCTAGGGATATTGCTCGGTGGTACAGCATTTGCCTACCATGTAGAAGGTGGTGGGTTCTATCCTCAGCAAGGCAAAACCAAACAAAATCCTTCCTATCCCTTGTTGAAATTACGGGTGATTTGTTGTTGTTGTTTTTGTTTTATTTGAAAACTTGGTGTAGAATACTCCTCACTTTTATCATCCAATTTTAAGTTTCCACATAGTACCTAATCGCTATCTACTGTTCATCTTTGATTCCAACAGATCCTTGTCTGCATTCACCACAGCATTTTCCTAATAAAAATATTTGAAGTAGTGCAGTGTGGAGACATATCTGACAAAAGACAGCGGGTGCTGTTTAAGAAGGTACATTCTTAGGAAATAGATAATGTATTGAGGTAGGGATGAAGGGCAAAGCAAAAAATCTATTTCCAGCAGATGTGCAAGGGAAGATTGAGGGACGAAAAGTAGGGGGGTAGGAGGCATAACTTTTGTGTTTCTGACTCAACTATCTGAGTGTCCAGTGTAAAGTAAGGAAGCCAGAAAAGGAGCCTATTTTCTGTGCAAACTCAGGTCCTTGATTGCCTCAGAGATTTCCAAGAGGAGCAATCCAGCAAAAGTCGTTGGTGTCTGAGTATGGAGAAAGAGAAGATACATGCTCTGCATATTTCACACTGATTGGTTCAGTTATTGATCACTGACCTACAAATTATACAGCTACGATTTATGATCTGTTTCCATTAATATTCACAAGACATTGTGGTATTACATCATATAGTCCCTCCATTTGGAAAAATAAAGTTTAAACTGGACAAAGAAATAATTCAGTAGTTAAGAACAATTTCTGATCTTCCAGAGGACCTGGATTTGTTTCCAGCACTCATGTCCAGTGAGTCACAACAGTATGTAACTCCAACTCCAGAGGCTCTGACATGCTTCTCTGACTTCTGCAGACATGTACACACAGTACTCCCCAATTTGTGTCTCTCTCAAACATACATATAAAAGCAATTTAAAAAAAAAGATTGTCACTTACTTTTTCTATATTTTCTACTTTTTCATCTACTTCCAATGAATAATCTGAATTGCTACAGCAGAAATATTTTCACATAACTCATGATGAAAATGGAAGGAAAATGAAAGGGACTTGAACACAAAGGTAGAGAATTGTTTCAAAATTTATCTCTGATTAGTTCCTTTTATAGCACGTTCCTATCACTCTTTAGGTCCTTGGTCTCTTTCTGAGTTCCCATGTTTCCTACCTTTGCTGCATATGGCTTTGCTTTTCCTTCTCATCTCGCTCCTTGGGTGGTTTTTCTGGTCAGTAGGATGGCTGTGAATGCCATTTGCTGTCACCTTTAATAGGACTGCAGACGGGAACCTTCCTACCTCACCCTTAGACCACGGAATTGGGAGACGATCCCATAGAATATTAGGCCAGTTTCTGAAATTGATATTGAGAATGTGAGGCCATGTAAAGACCAGCCCACATTCTGTACAGCGTGCACTCTGGTGGAAACCCATCCTGATGTATAAATCATTATTACGCAATGGCATGCTGTAGCTTCAAAGGCCTCCACCCCGCCACTAGAGGGAGAGAAAATCCTATGCATACAAGTGTGTTTGTTTCCTATGACAAATGGGGACCTTTCAGTTCTGTGCATTTTATATCTAGTCATGGCCTTTCAAAGGCCCACGGGAGCTAATGGTGGAAACAGGGAGGTCTCATCCACTTTCCTGGCTTCATTCTCTCCCAAAATTCTCATTTCCAGAAATGTCTTTGGTCTCTTGGTGGTGTCTAGGAGGGGTATTGTTTTCCAAACATCCCTTGCTCCTCAGGAGGGACAGTTCTACCGAACCTTCTTTTCTGACACCATTTCTTGCCTTCTTTCTGAATGCCAAGTATGTATCTGTCAGAACGCTCACTGACAGGCAGCTCTCTGGCTGAGAGAGCTATTTTGGGTCCACAACAAGGTGGCTGTCATTTGGAAGACACAGAGACTTTCATTTTCAGGCACTCGGGAGGTAGCCAGGCAGTTTCTAGCAGCGTTTTTTATCAAGGCAGGGTCTCAGCTCCCTGCTCCTCCACATTATTCACACAATGCAAGCAGATTTAGAATGTGTTTTTAAAAAGATGTTTGAGTCAGAGCTAATTTCCGGTTGTTAAAGGAGACTTGTTAGGGAGCCTGTCTTAATAACGTGCTTAGTTTGGGTTAGTCCTTTCCCGCATCTTGAATGGTCAGAGTTGGAATGGCCTGATTCACCTCTCTATTTGACTCAACATCTTTATGTATTTGTATAAAAGCATTGATTTGTAAACGTAAAAATATTCCCCCCAATCAAGTCTGTGTTTAATTGTGGCCCTTCCCATTTTCCACCATCTTACTAGTGTGCTGTGGAGGAAGTGATATGGAGAAGGCATTTATTTGTGTGCTAAGATCTGCAACTTCTTCAGCACCATGTGTTACCATGTGAGGGGAGTAATACAAGCGACACTCAGTTTCTGCTTTTTGAGATGAAGCAAACAGTTTTAATTGCAACATTATAATTTCAAGTAAAACTAAAAGATAGTGTCTGCTATTGTGGTGATGTATGTTGAAATCTAGTTGAATGTATCTGCAAATCTTAAGATTGGGTGAACTAATCTTTCCTGTAGCTACTTTTGTCCTGTAGAAACAAAGGCAATGATTTAAAAAATGCTTAGCAGATGAACACATAGAATACCCCTTGGAGTCTAACAGTGGGGTGTGGACTGTTGCCACAGTGTTGCTTAACACAAGAAGAGCTTGCTCTCTCTGCTGGCTGCTATTTTCTATTTAGTTTTTGACTATGGAAAGAAGCCCAGTATCGAAATTTCAGTCACATGGATAGAAAGGTTTGCTAGTAAGGTCAATACAAATTCCCTATAAAAAAGAAAAACAACAACAAAATTCATTTAAGATGATAGGCATGTGACAAAAATTGACAAGATTATTTGCATGTAGGAAACACATGGAACCAAAGATAGGTCATGTTTTTGAAAGAATGTTCTTTAAACACCAAGTTTCTTCTTAGAAAACTCCACATTTTAAGATCCAGAGACATGCCATTGGGGGAAAACATGCCTGCTGAGCAGTTGGGAGAACAGGATTCATTTCCTTTTATTTTTCCATTAAAGTCTTGCTTCTGATAAAATACTGATGTGAAGGGAACAATTGCTTTCTCTAGAAGATTGCTTTGGGGCAAAGAAATCTATAACCCTTTCTTCATTTCCAATGCAAGGAAATGGAACACCCGACTCAGGGCCTTGGTGGAGATGGAATGCCATCTGGGGAAGATGAGGCCAGCACATCGTTATTAGGCCTGGCCTAGGAACTATAGTCTTTTTGTGGTCTTCTATCTGATTTCAAGGAAGAGCTTGCTGTTCTAAAAATATGACTAAGCCTTGGGAAGAAATGGGAATTATGTATCAGCAAAAGCTCTACCTGCATGTATCCCCTTGACTCATCACTTGCTTAAAGGAAGGTAATCTTGAGTTGTAGGTACTAAGAGCTAGAAAACATTAAATTCCATGTTTCTGCAAGATGTGGTTTGCATGTGATCAGAGCCCTGCAAGACACTAAAAGAGCTCTTTATTTTGTGATTTGGAATTGAGAATTCTAGCTATCAAAGCTAGAGAGTATACGTGCATGCATGTGTGTGTGTGCACGTGCGCGCGCGCGCGCACACACACACACATACACACCTCTAAGCACAACCCTCATTCAAAAAATAGTGCAAAATGATAACCAGTGGCTATTCAGTTTCAAGACAGACATTTTTTATGTCAGCTGGTTCTCCTGTTTTGAAGCCAGAGGGTGGTGAAGAATAAATGTATATCGTTAAAGAAGCACTCAACAGGGAAGTCTGGGGAGATGGCTCAGTTGGTAAAACGCTGTCTACCCAAGCATGAGGATCTGAGTTTGGAACCCGAGCCCCCATATGAACAGTGAGGTGCTGTGTTGTGCACCTATAACCCAGCACTGAGGAGGCATCTCTGTGTACAGTTCCAGTGAGAGACCATGCCTCAGAAGTTAAGGTGGAGAGTCACTAAGAAGAGACTCAACATTGATCTCTGTCCATAACAACAACATGCACATGTGTGCAGGTGCTCACACACACACACACACACACACACCCTCACTAGGACACATGAACTTTGATGAGACCTTTCTCACTAGAAACCTTGATCACTGAGGGGAAAGATCCATCACACGCGACTGGATGGTGTTACAGGGGAGAACAGAACAGCTTATCTTAGACAACCTATCAGATAATGGGTGTCACTACCTGTGCATATCTGAACTGTATCTCTATTTAGGCTAATGTCGAATCAAGAATAAATGAGCTACACAAAGCATTAAGGGCTGAAATATTGGTAGCTGAGCCTTCAGGCCCACCACAGTTTAATGTATGGCTACTGAGAGGCAACATCACGCTCTATGAAAAGGTGCTGTATTGGATTAAAACCAAGCAGCAATCAAATGATACAACTGCTGAGATAAATGCAGGGAGAAGGGAGAGAGGAGGGAAGTTCTTGGCAATTCATGAATACTAATTAGGAAGGGAAAGAGCAATGCAGACATTCTTCGGGTCTCCTTGGAACCTGACTCTAGAGTCTAATTCAACAATAAGTTTGGATAATGGCCCAACAGTGATTTCAAATTGATGTTGTTCAAACATTTAGATCAGCTTTGCTATAAAAAGGTACTTTCACTCCTCTCCACATATAGTAAAAAAGAAAAGATATGGTGTTAAGAATGGGACCGAAGACTCCGTATTTCAAAAGGCAAACAGAAGTAAGATTATATAAAATGTCACTCCAGCTAACAGCAGTCACATTTTAGTCTAATATTTATTTGCATTCATTCTGTAAAGTTTTTTTCTTTTCTATGGTTGCTGTCAACCATGGGTATAGTACCTCTGAAGAATATTTTACAGTGATGCAGAGCCCATGATTTTTAAAAGTTTATACAGATTTATTAAAATAACTTTATTATATTTTACCACAGTGGAACTAGTGCAATTTCAAGCAATGTTATCATAATTTATGGGGTCCAGTTTGACATTTCATAATCTGTCAGAGTTGAGTGACCCTCACAGATGTCAAAATGAAGAGTGTGGAGTTTAGAAAAGAAAATCTTTGTCTTGCTTAGTTTTCAAGACAAAGCATCATTTTAGATGCTGTGGCCTTTCTCCTGGGACCTACAAGAGGAGGTAACTGCTATGTGGTGACCTCCCTATGACACCTATAGTGCCTAGAACAGTGGTTCCCTGTTGTTAGCATTCAGGCATCTGCACTGGCCTGCCCTTGGGGTCCTGACAGGATGTGTCCTCAGCTGCAGCCACTAAGACACCTGCTCTGCACTCACTATGTTCTCTTCTAAAAGGAAGGCCTTGTCCACCTTCCATCTCTTTCTTTTTCTCTTTCTCTGTTCATCTGTTCCTCTCTCTCTCTCTCTCTCTCTCTCTCTCTCTCTCTCTCTCTCCTCTGTCTGTCTGTCTCCCCCTTCTTTTTGCCTCCTCTACTCTTCTGCTACTCTTGTACCCAGAGACCAATCTCCCCCCACTCCCCTTCCTGTAGCGAGCTGCGTGGTGTCACACCTGATGGAGACGTAGAATCAACTCCTGAGATGGCTAAGGCCTGACCTATGCTATGATCACACAATGATTATCAGCCCATCTGGCAGTTGGGGGTTGGCAGCCCATACCTACTTAAGGGCAGAGAGAGAGGGTTTACAGAGAGAGAGAGAGAGAGAGAGAGAGAGAGAGAGAGAGAGAGNAGAGAGGGGAAGAGAGAGAGAAAGTGAATAAAGTCCTGGAATAAAACTGTCAGCAAGAAGAGCTCCAGTGGTCGCATTTTCCTTGCTGGACAAGGTGGGGCGTGAAACCTTCCCTCTTTATACATTCCCTTTCCCCTAATAAAAACCCTCTGCATGAGCTCTGTCATATGACATCTTTCTCTCACATGTCGCTTTTTAAATCACAACACCCATGATACCTGTAGTTCTTAGAATAGTGGTTCCCCCATGGAACCTGTAGTGCCTAGAACAGTGGTTCCCATGGCACTTGTGCTTAGAACAGCGGTTCCCCATGGCACTTGTAGTGCTTAGAACAGCGGTTCCCCATGACACTTGTAGTGTTTAGAACAGCGGTTCCCCATGGCACTTGTAGTGCTTAGAACAGCGGTTCCCCATGGCACTTGTAGTGCTTAGAACAGCGGTTCCCCATGGCACTTGTAGTGCCTAGAACAGTGGTTCCTCATGGCACTTGTAGTACTTAGAACAGTGGTTCCCCATGACACTAGTAGTACCTCAAATAGTGGTTCCCCATTGCACTTGTAGTGCCTAGAACAGTGGTTCCCCATGGCACTTGTAGTACCTAGAGCAGTGGTTTCCCATGGCAGTTGTAGAGTCTATAGCTGTGGCTCTCTTCTTCAAGGATGGGCTTAAGTATTCTTTTTTTGTTGATATATGTTTCCTTTCTTTAAATCTCCTTCTAAAATCTTCTGCTATACTTATCCAACACAGATATGAAGTGTTGTTTGTTTCAGAATGATACACCCCTTTGCATTGACTTGGGCATGCAGTGCATCAAATGCATCGTGCTCTGTAAGTTAACAGAAGTTCTTCTTGAGATTGAAAAAGAAGTTGGAGTACATGTTTTTGTTGGATTTGTATGGCACCATAGAATCAAATGTTGTCTTTCCTTTTTCTTCTTTGAAAAAAAATATTGTTACTCATTTTCAATTGTCAAGAAACAGCAAGCTTGGAAGTGGTAATTTTCACTCTGTCTGAAATATAATTTGGCAAGACAGACCAAATTACTGAAAATCAATTAGTTTCTGTTACAAGAGTTGAGTATCTATCTGAGGGCCGTTCTGCCTCTGGTTACTACAGCGGTGTCTGTTTCACTGCACAGGATTTCTTCCAAGAAAACTACTCAGAGAGTTTTTTCTTTCTAGGGCAAAAACCTGATTGTATCTGGGCATTTAATCCTTGTCAATTAAGACGGAGGCAGAAATAAATTTCTTCCTTGAATTGCTTTCTCCCTTCCTGCAGTTTTAAGCCACATGCTGTTAAAAAAGAGCAGTGAACATTTACTTGCTGAAGCATGGGATTTCAAAATATGAAAACTCTCAGTCCTCTCATCTGTGCCTTCTTATATACGGTGATGACTGCAATGGGGCCAAGCATGGACTTTCTCAGCAGCCTGATCTGCACAACAACCCTTCTCTTTTGATACAAACATTGGCCTTCAATTTGGCCAGATCCATCTGGGCCCAGTTTTCAGTGTTTCTAACATCACTTTTTATATATTTTTATTTATATTTGAACATGCCTCTCTGGAAAGAGGAAGGTTGCTCCCTTCCCCAAATTCCTTTTGCCCTTTTCTTTATTTGAATATTTTTGTCACAAATATTTAATTTTATTACTAGATAAATTCTGGTGTTACACCTTGGGAAGCCCAAGAGATTTAAAAGTAGGACTCTCTCTCTCTCTCTCTCTCTCTCTCTCTCTCTCTCTCTCTCTCTCTCTCTCTCTCTCTCTCTCTCTCTCTCCCCTCTCTCTCTCTCTCTCTCTCTCTCTCTCTCTCTCTCCTCTCTCTCTCTCTCTCTCTCTCTCTCTCTCTCTCTCACTCACTCAATAAATGATGCTAACCACTGATTTAAGATTACTCCATTTTCCTTACTTTAGACCAGGGCAGCCATAATCAGTAAAATCCTTAATTAACCTTGACTTGCACTTGAAATTAGGTGTGGATATAAAAGAATTATTTTAAAGGGTTGGGAAGCAATGCAAAACTTGTAGTAATCCAAGTTATAACTCCTGTGTTATGTGGGGTCCATAATTAGCTTCTTAAAAATCAAAACACTTTTAAAAATAGTCTCATATGTTGAATTCCAAGCATGGCACCGCTTTTTGTAGAGGAATTTCTGTAAAATGCAAGTTTATTTATAGATTACAAGTGACTCAAAGATGTTCCAATAAAAAAGAAAATGACACTCTAGAGTCTTTGTTCAGGCTGTTTGGGGGCTGTCTTGGAATGCTCAGATTACTCCAAGGGATTGCTTTTAATCTTCCGCAGGAAAAGGAATTTCATAAACTGAAATTGTTGGCCAGATGGAATTTCCTGATTAATTTTTTAGTGTTTGGTATTAAACATAATAATGAAAAAGGGAGTTCTAAGAGTAAACCCGATTAACATTTCATAAAATTTATTGCTCTAAATATGGCTTACCCTTCATTTTACAGTTGCTACCGGGGCTGACTTTTCGGAGAACCTCATTGTACTTTGAAAAATCAAATGTGGTCAACCTGCCTGCTTCCTCCCTCCCAGTCTTCCCTTTCTTTCTGCTCAGCTTCTTTTCCTAATGCATAGAAGTTTGTGGAATCTCTAAGAGGCTCTCAGCAGCACTTTAGGGCTTACTCTGTCCCCTTCATTACAGACCTTGTTAGAATGTCTTTGACAGTTTAGAGTGTGGACCCTAGTACTCAAATGGAACCACTTTTGTTGTCAAACCCTGTAGTCACACATGAGCACGTATGTTTATAACATTCCTCTTTGTGGATATTTTTCTTTCTCTATTTACCATTTTCCTATGGCATTTAGAGGTTTCCATTCTTTCCGAAGCTCAATATTCACTTGATTTTCCAGGGATTGGAAAATGGAAATTTTGAAAAGAAAGTCTGTCCTTCTAGACTGTGAGATTGTTGGAGGATAGTAACTGGTTTCTGTTTCTGTGGCCTTACTGTTTGTTTTGTACAATTTGTTACAGGTTACCATCTATCCACTGCTCTTGGGAACTATTTCCCCATCCCCAGTCTCCAGTCTCTACCCCCATGTTACAGATTGCTGAACTGAACCACTACTAAATTTCAAGGCTAGCTACATAATTTTGTGGGGTCCAATGCGAAATTAAATTGCAAATTTCAGGATGTTCACAGCGTGAAGCCAAACACGGCCCCCTCGCAAACGTAGGTGCCCATATGCAAACGCACAAGGGGCAAGTCCAGCTTTAGCCCCGCTTCTCCCCAGCTGTGGTTTATTGAGTGCTGTGGGTAGGGACTCTCAGACCCAGGAGAGACCAATCAGCCTTCTTCTCTCGTTTATTTGTACCAAAACAAAGAAAAACAAAAAACCCTTGGCCCAACCATGTAAAACTGGGGACCCAGTGTGAAGAAAGCCACTGATGTACAGAGCACACATCTTTCTGATGATGACAGAAGAAACTAGTCAGGTCGTTTATGGGCAGGGGCCTCAAAGATGAAGCGCTCAGATCTTGTCCTTGACAACCGGTTCTGTCCTTGGTGCAGAGGTCAGAAATATCCGAGAGTTTAGGGCTCTAGTTCCTGCTCTGGTTGCTTGCTTTATCTTTTCTTCTCCTTTTGTACAGCAGCTTTGGTAAGAGTAGCTGCCTGGAAGCTGAGTACGCTCAGGTACTTCATTGGCTCTGGAAGGTGTGCCCCAGACTCCAGTGTAGACAAGGGATAGAGGATGTATAAACACCACTGGGTGGGGCAACTAGCCTGAGCAGCTGAGCCTGTCCCCATGCTTCAGCCCTGTAAAGCCTTATTAACTCTTAGAGTGGCACCCTCAATGATGCCTCTTTCTTGGGGTCCACTCCTGATATACAAGAACTCTGCTCACCTCCTTTTTCCTACATTTTCACCTATAATAAAACTCTTTTCTGAACCTCAACCTTCCACTGTTTTGTGGGATAAATGACCCAGAAGCCCCTGGCCTGGCGTGCCTTTGGTGACATTATTGGCATCATAGCCCTCCAAGTTATTGAATCCCTGAGGGGAGAACGCCTCTGTCACTGCTGAGGACTCCCTGCTCACTTTCCACAGGCATCATTCCCTTGCTAAGACTTGTGTAGGAATTCTATAGTCACAACATACTGTCTAAGACCCCAAGAGCCCCCTTCTCTTTCTGCTGACTCACCCCTTAATGTCCACGAACTTTAAGGCTCTGAGGAGTGGGAACACTCTCTAGGACTAAGTTGATAACCAGATTCCCTAAGATTGACCAACTGTAACCATACATGTTTAGATTGCAGAAGAGTGCTAATAGCTCCTATTTCTCAAATTAATACATCAGTCATTTGCTTGTGCACTTAATGGTATAATGACAAATGATATAGGAAAACAAAGCCTGTGTCCATTTAAGGCTGACACATTTTTTTTTTTTTTTTTTTTTTTTTTTTTTTTTTTTTTTTTTTTTTTGCCTTTCAGCTACACAATGATTTTGAGCTCTTCTCCAGGGAAAAGCGTATTGAGGCCAAAGCCAAGGCCTCGTGCCCCTGGGAGCTCCTGTCTCCACATAGTCTCTTTCTCCTTTTCCAAACAGTATGAATCTCAAGAATGTTTTGAAAGGGGTGTCCAGAGAAACTGATAAGTAAATCAAGATTGGCTCCTGGGAGACCACTCGACAGGCATTCTTCTGGGAGCTCATTGTGAAAGGCAATCTTAGGGGCATAGACTATTTCCAGGGACTAGAGTCTGGACTTTGATATTTCATGAATTTTCTAATGACCCTATTAGGTTCCATTGCGCACACACACACACACACACACACACACACACACACACACACAGAGAGAGAGAGAGAGAGAGAGAGAGAGAGAGAGAGAGAGAGAGCGAGCAGGTACCCAGTAAAGAAAGATTTTAAAGAAGTTTAAAATATATAATGGGTGATTACTTTCTGACTCAATACCTAGACGCTTAAGGGAAACGTAGGCTTCTTGCGCTACCCAAGTATTTTATCTTGTTAATTAATTGAACAACCTGCTTTTTAAAAATGATCTATTTTTAATTATATATACTCATGTGTGTCCGCATGTGGGTATGCTCATGTGAGTATAGGTGTTCAGAGAAGGCAATGAGAGGGTGATGGATCCCATGAGGCTACAGTTACAGGTAGTTGAGAGCTGTCTGCATGGGTTCTCTATGAGAATATAAGTTTTCTTAGCTGCCGAACCGTGTCCCCAGCCTTCACTGTCAGCTGTTTTGAGACAGGGGCTTACTATGCAGCCCAGGCTGACCTTGAACTCATGATCCTCTTTTCTCCACCTCCCGAGTTCTGAGATTACAGGTTTGCACCACTGTACCCGACTTTTATGTTTATTTTTATTTTAAGAAGATTTTGCTAGGCTTCCCAGCTTGATCTCAAACCGGTGGTCTTAGGGGGTCCTTCTGCCTCAAGTATTTAAAGAAGATATACATAGTGTCTTAGTTACTATTCTATGGCTATGAAGTGATACCATGACCGAGACAGCTTATGAAAGAAAACATTTAATTGGGGGCTTACTTAATGGCTGCAGAGGTAACCCTGGAAACCACGGTGGGAGCGTGGTGGCAGGCAGGCAGGCATGGTGCCGTAGCTAAGAGCTCACATCTGATTTCCAAGATGGAGACAGAGAGACCGGGCTCCTGAAACCTCCAGCGACATACCTCCTCCAACAAGGAGCTGAGGCCACTGCTCCTAATCCTCCCTAAAGAGTCCTCCAAATGGGAGCCAAACATTCAAATACATGAGTCTTTGGGGGGGGGGCATCCTCATTTAACCCACCACACATAGATTGAAATCTGTTCTAGTGAAAAATGAATAATTCCTCCAATCTGCTTAAAACTCAGGATCGTGGATACAGAGCGGTTTGTTGCAGGATATTTAAGCAACTTACCATTCCTTGGAAGTTGTTTTGTAAAATAATCACTTTTCGGTCGACTTATAGCCAAAGATGCTGGGCTCCTACGCGGTTAAAAAGCTCCCATTTTCACAGCATGCGCCCAGACCCCTCCAGACCGCCTTTTCTCCACTCCCAGCTGGGTTAATATCCAGAGACCTGCCTTTGTGCACTGCTCAAGAGGTGAGAAATTGATACGTGTCATAATGATGGCTTGGCCTCACATTAATATTTCCCATGCTTTCACCTGGATACACTTAAGCCTTTTATCACCTGAGTGAAAACGGGATGAAACAAGGGTGAGAAGCACTTGGCCCGGAAGTGAGAGCCAACCTGCAGACAGTCGCTAAGGGAAGGCTCCTTCTGCGCAGGTCCAGAAACTCATGTCCATATGCCTTTCTGGAACTTTCCCAAGACAGTCAGAGGATCAAAATGATCTTTTCATGGCCATTATGCGGCGTCACATCTTACAGAGTCAAAGGAATAAATTCCAGACATGCAGAACACACATCCCTTCAGCCCCTCTCAGGCAGGCTGTCAACGCCACGGTATTAATGTGCACATCTAAAAGGGCAGCCAGAGCCTTAAGACTTTCTGCTTCTTCATCCCTTACTGCCTAGCCTCCCACCGCTGGGCCTTGTCCTCCTCTCAGCCTTCCCTGCGGAGGTACTAGAAAACGAAATAGAGGCAAGGGAAGAGATGTAGCTGGACAAAGAGGGAAAAAGAAGCCACACTTCCAGGGACTACCTAGAAAAGACCGGCACAAAGATCTGACTTGCTGCTGCCTGGCCTGACTGGTCAAATGCACACTCCTGTTCGTTACCCCTCTCAACCTCTCTCTCTCTCTCTCTCTCTCTCTCTCTCTCTCTCTCTCTCTCTCTCTCTCTCTCTCTCTCTCTCTCTCTCTCTCTCTCTGCCTCCCTGATGGTTTGTCCTCCACAGCTGAACGGTTCAGAGTTCTTTCCCTCTTAGAAACACCATGATTCCTGTCAAACCACAGTTTAGACTTTTCAGAAAGGCTCTGGAGCTGTCATCTCTGTAACTAAGATCAACAATCTGTCATATACAGCGGATTTTCCAGCTGTCTGCTGGAGCCCTCCACCCGGATAGCCTGCAAGCACTTTGAAACCTCCACAGCCTCAGAATCTTCTCTCTGGCATGCAGTGTGCCTTCCCTGGACTTTCATTCTTTGTTTTTCTGATGTATCATTTTCAGTCATTCCAGTCATAAAAATCGGAACTTTGGGATTTCATCATGATGTCTCCATACGTAGGTATTTTTACATATGCCAGGTTTGATATTGCACTGACCAGTTCAATCTGAAAAATTGCTATTTAGTTCTGAGTTAAATTTTTTGTTTCGGTAGTTCTGTGTATTTCCTTCCTGGAGGTCCTAGTGTGTAGAAATTGAGCCCTTTTACATAACTTGACTCTGAATATTGTTACTATATTTTCTTTTAACACTGTTCCAGGAAGTTGCAGTGGCAAATATGTGAGTTCAGGCCTCTGTGTTGAGCTGTGATCCTCTCCTCTCTTTCCAGACATCTATATTACAGAGTCTCCCACCTATCACGTTTTCGTCAGGATGTTTACAGAAAGTAAAACAAAGACAAGTAAACGAGAGCAGAGCAGGACCAGGTGCAGGCCCTTTGGGCATCTTATTTACCCTCTGTTTATTGTGAGGTTTATGCATTTCAGAAGACAGCGGGGATGATGCCCACTTCCTATAGTCCAAAGTTGTTGCAGCGAACAGATGATTCTATGCAAATGAAAGATGCAAGGTGGCTTAAGAGTGTGAAAAATTAAAATTCTCAGAGAGGGACATAGACCCTCCGGATGAATGCTCAATGGAAACGCCTTCTTTCTGCTTTTGATCAAAGGAAACAAAATAAAGCAAGAACCAGGTGAGATGGAGATGCTCAGAGAAAAGGAGGTCCCGTGAGCAGCCTAGACAGTGATGCCGACAGACAGGATTGGCACCCTGATACTGGGACTTCCTGGGCCATCTATAAACGTCCTTGTCTGCAAAGTGAGGAGGTAACACCTATTTTCAGTCTCTATAGAAGAAATAGAGCTATAGGTGCTGAGGAAATGGCTCAGTAGGCAAAATATTTGCCAAGCATACAAAAAATCCTGAGCTCAAACTGACAGTGCCTAGGAAAAAGCTAGATGTGGTGGTATATGTTTATAATCCCAACACTGGGGTGGTAGAGGTGTGGGGATCCCTGGGATTGCTGCTACCCAGTCTAGCCAAACCAGTGAGCACCAGGTTCAGTGAGAGACCCTGTCTCTGAAAATATGGTGGAGTACATATGAGGAAGGTACAATGTTGACTTCTCACCTCCCCCTGCACACAGATGGATACACACACACACACACACACACACACACACACACACACACCAAATCTAAAAATAAAATAAAAGAAGTAGACTTACAGCGCTAAAAAAATAAGTCACCCATTAGGCATTCAACAAATAGCAGCAATGATGAAGGGCTAGGGCTTATGTCTCAAAAGCTGGCTTCCTGGGTCCTGCTTCAGCTTATCATTTATGAGTCTTGTGATTCAAAGCCAAATCACTCAAACCTTGGGATTGCCTCCTCTTCTGTAAGATGATATAGTAACAATAACCACCTCTGAGGATAGCTATGGATATTAAATATGCCAGCCAATAGAAGATGTGTAGAGTGGAGACCAGGTGCATAATGACTGCCCAGTAAACATCCATTTATTGTTGCTAGCTACTAAGCTACAAGGCAACTATTTCGACCATGCACCAAGTCTTCATTTGGGTCTCCAATGCAAACCAGGTTTTATCTTCACAGCTTCACACAGTGACCTCTCCGGACCTCCACTCAGGGACTCCCCTACCATACACTTGGTCTCAGAAACTTTCTTTAACCTTAGAGAGAACCTCCACAATCCCTTTCCTGTATCCTTTTTAGTTCTAATTCAGAACCACATGGCTATAGCTGCTAAGTTCTTCTGTTTGCTGTTGCTGAAACTTGTCTCCTCCTTATATAAGCTTTCTATCATTGTTTAGTCTCAGGAAATCCTCAGCCTTTTCCTTTCCCTGGTTGAGGGATTAGTTGGGTAGGGTCTCACCCTGAGGATACCACTCTCTTTATTCCACTTAGCATCAGCCTTTTCTAGAACCTCACCACCCTGAACACAAGACTTGGCTCCAACATTACATATCTAGCGTTCCTTTTCTCCTCAAACTGTATATTCTGTATTTCTCTTTGCCCCACTTACTCCTTGTCATTCTAGATCTGTCTAAGAGTGATCACTGATAACCATGTGACACAGACCATTCTAGGTTGTCTTGAAATCTCCTCTGCCAATGCCATTCATTAAAAAAAACTCTTTAATTTAGCTTTAGGCTGATTTTTATGTTAGGCAAAAAGCAGCCACATTTTCCCCCCAAAATATCATAAGGAGTGGTCTCTGGCTACTTGTTAATATTCTTCCCTTCTGAAACTTCTTGATACAGGCCTGTATAGTCCAGATCTCCCTCAGCACCACTATCTTCTATGGTCCTACTACTATGGTGGCCCACTAAGTCCCACTTAAAACTTGCAACCAGTTTTCTAATCCCAAGTCTCAAAGTCTTCTGTATTTCACCAACAGGCAGCATGATCAGGTCTTTAATAGTAATACCCCAGTCCTGGTACCAATTTCTGTCTTAGTGTTCTGTTTCTGTGAAGAGAAACCATGACCAAGGCAATGTATTAAAAAAAATCACTTAATTGGGGCTTGCTTACAGACAGATTCAGAGGGTCAGTCCACCATCATCACGGTGGGGAGTGTGGTGGCAGACAGGCATTGTGCTGGAGAAGCAGCTGAGAGCTCATATCCTGAGCTACAGGCAGCAGGCAGTGGGGTGTGGGGGGGGATGATATGGGCTTTTTAAATTGACATATATCCTCCAACAAGACCACACCTCCTAATCTTTTCCAAACAATTCCACCAACTGTGGACCAAGCATGTAAATATGAGTCTATGGAGCCCACTCATTCAAACCACCACAGCTTCAGAGACCATAACCTTACCGTTACACCTGCTACAAAAATGAGCATTACAACGTGTATTGAACTTGAAGTCACCCCGACTTCAAATAACCCCAAATCAGCTGCCAACTTCCACCCAACGCCTGGGTTAACTAGCAATGCCTGCTAAGCTCTTGGCATCCTGGACTCTCTGCCATCTTATCATTAGCGCTGAGCTGCCTGGACTGACAGCTCCCTATCCTAGCACGGTTCCCACCGACTGAGAGAGCAGCAGTGACTCACTCTGTGACTGTTGGAAGAATAGCTTGCTAATCACAGCGGGAGGGGTAGAGTAGTGAACATGCCTGTGTACATGCGGAATCATACATCACGTAATAGAAATGGACCATCTAGTTCTGCATCATTTCTTCCCCTCACCCTCCCACCGTAATGGTCTAGTGCTTATTCCTGTTATAACTGAGAGCCTCTCGGAGGTGTGAACTGATTTCTGTTGTTGGTTGTGTCTGAAGAGGGGATGAATGAACACGGATCACCCATTCATTAGATATTTGCTGAGCTGCAAGAAATGACGTGGAGACAGACGTGGTTTGTAATGCCACAGAATGTCCATTTCTTAAGAGTGAGACTACACACAGACGAGCAGCGGAACAAGGTGATTCCAGAGGGTGATAAACCTCACAGTCTAATGATGATGCAAATGTCCTTGGCGCTTTCCCCATAAAGAAGACTACTGTGTGTTTCGGCCCCACGTTCTATCTCTGTGCAGCAGGCCCTGACAGAGGGCAGAAGGGTGGACCTAGACCACTAACCAGAAATGGTCCAGCCCTCCAACACAAGAGGAGCAGCTGCGTGGCTTACCTGCTTTAGCTTGTCCTGCAGTTTGCTGGCCAGTGTCTGGAGGTGACACACTAGACTCCCCAGGCTTTTTAACTGATAGGTTTACAGAAGGTTCACAGCTAACCTATGCCCTGTAATTACGAGTTTAAAGGTAGGGGTCTCAGATCATTTGAATTAAGAAAATCTCTATACTCTTTCTACTCCCTTTTCTTTCTCCTTTTCCATTGAATAGGAAAGCACCTCTTCTAAAAATGACCATCAATAAGTCCACCTCTCCCCGTGAGGAGGAAATAAAACCACCGCCAACTGAGTTCCAATAGTAGGAGCCCATTGACGACACTTGTAAAATATGTGTGTGTGCAGGAAAATTCTTTTTGAATAATTTGTGTATTCTGACTATTTTACATGCCTAATTAATAAAAGAAAAACAAATTTAATTGGCCTAAATCAAATTTTCCTTTAAACATGTAGGTAACTCCCACTGAGGTTACTATACAAAAATGAAGGCGATATTTGGAGCTCAGCCAATTGCACACTGTCCAAAGGTAGAACTTGATCTTTAGCGCACAGGCACGTGTTCTGCATCCATATATCAGGTTTGTGTGTGTGCTTGGTATTCTGTGTTTCTACTCAGAGCCTGGGATAGAGAGGGCTGTTGAGAACTCTGCTGACTGACAGAAGCTAAGTGGACCGAGGAGAAGGCTAAGTGCATTCGTGTTCTCCCTCCTCCTCAGTAAAAAGTCTTCACACAGACATCTGAAAAAACTTACATTTTAGGACTTCCCATGGTGGTGGTGACTTCTGGTCTTCTATGTAGGTCAGAAAAGGGACAGAGAGAAAATGCCATTTGCTTCTCTGCACTGGCATTTCTCATTTGTGAGCCTTGTCCTGTAGACAACTGAGCTAAAATGGGGCAGAAAGGTGTGATAATAACTTTCTTATTGGTGTGACCAAATACCTGCCATAAAGGAAGAAGGGTTTTCCTTGGTGTTAACGGTCACAGTCCTCCACAGTGGGAAGGGTATGGTAAAGCATATATACAATTGAGGGAATTTACAGGGGGGTGGGGAGAGAGAGAGAGAGAGAGAGAGAGAGAGAGAGAGAGAGAGAGAGAGAGAGAGATCAGAAGGGACCTTCAAAATCACCCCACCCCCAGTCACCTACTTCTTCAAGGCGCTTGTGGAAGACGTGATCAAACCATAGCAGCATCTTCCTCATCTTTAAAGCTAAGCTTCAGAATCCTAGAGTGGGAAGCAGAGGCTGTGGAGGTTGATGTCCCTTCAAATCTGTATTAAGTCAGATTTTATGAAGTGAAATGATCAAAACAAATTACGTATTTATTCTAGGCACCCATGAAAATTGTGAGGGTAAATTATTCCAAAGCAATTACTCTTCAGAAAAGAGTTATTATTCAATTCCTACCCTTGCTCCTAATGTTTCACTTATATTTATATTCATAATGCTATCAGAACACATTAATCCAGGCAAGACACCAGCCAAGAACCTTAGCAATTATTTATTCCCTGGATGTCTTTCTACATGCATTTGCAAGGCTGATGGAAGCACATACATGCACACAGACAGACCCGCAAACACATGCTTGCCCACAGTGGAGTCATTTGTGACAGGCTAGTTCCTAGCAGGTACTCGGGCAATTGGGTTTGCGGCTTAGCTATTCATTGTCAGACGGGGAGTCTGTGTTCCCCCCCATGCACTTCCAGCTCACAGACTGGTGCCAGACTGGCATCTTGTCTTGTGACTTGATAACAGATTCCATTAATAGTGCATCCAGTGGCACTGACATCCAGTCCCACTCAGCTGGGGGCATCTGGCAGTCAGTGCCAGCCTGGCGAACGGCAAGGGCTGTGGAGCCAGTGCCAGGTCATACATAGAGGCTGGCTGTGATTCACACCCTCTGTATGCACAAGGAATCGCAGAAAGGGAGCTTTGAGATGGAAAAAAAAAAAGATGAGGGAAGATAATGGGTCCAGACCTTCTTGATATTCGCCATCCCTGCTTTGTGAACTCGGGGGTAAAACAAAACCACCCTTGTTCCTCGGGGTTGGGCTGAAGCCTAGTTCAGTGCTCTATTTATTCCGCAGCGCATTGCTGGGGCTCAGTGATTGTCATTATCATTATTAATGATGGCAATAATTGACAACATGGTAAATAACTTGAAAAGATCTAGCTTCCTGAAGGAAAAAAAAATGTAAGCCGCTGTAAGAATGATTCTTTTACATGGGAATAAATAGCACATTTGTGTTTGGGTATTTTAAATGATGTCTCTGCTTGCTGAGGCTGGAGGGCACAGGGCTCAGTTTTAAACTCCAATAAATGAACAAATGGATTAGCATTAGGCAAAGGGTACATGTTGATCAAAACCAGCCATTTGGACTTTGTGTCTGTAATTACCCACAGCCTTTCTGCTTCCCTTCTTTTTGCCCATCATCCCTCATTTCGGGATCTGCAGAGCTGGCCTTCCCTGGAAGAGAAGGAGAGCATCACTGCTGCTACTGAGATTGTAGGTTATGCAACTGAAATAGCTCTTTCTGCACAGAATGCCCTTCACTAAAGCTGAACTTGTAAGGAAAGCACAGGCAGAGTGGATCTGGACCTGGAAACCCTTGGGAAACCCTGAGCCTTTCCCAGCAGTATGAAAGACAGGCCTGCACCATCATCCTCTGAAACCTGAGTTAATTGCTTTTTCCACAACACTTGCCAAAATCACTGCTCCGTAGTCTCGCTGAGTCCCTTCGACCTGCATCAGAAAACGTTTCCCCACATGGTAAACATGTTTACCTTGGCAAATAATTTCAATTAAACTGGAACCACGATATAAAAAAAAAGTTGTCAACAATGGAAAGCAATTGCTCAAGCTTTTTCACGTCCTCTCCTTCTGTGTCTTACAGTGATGTCTAATACTGGAATAAAAACTCAAACATGATCTATGGCGCTTGACACATATTGCTTTTTGAAATAGTTTGACATGGATGTATTTGTGCGACGGAACTCATTTGTTTTAAGAGATGGCAGAGTAGATTTTACCTAGAAAAATCCTTTAGAGTTCTAAGTATGCATCCTCCGGCTCTACATTTGTTTTTGGAATCTGGCAGAAAAAGATACGAATCCATTTCAGCTCAGAAAGCCCTCCTTGAAAAATCAGCTCAGCCGACAGCGTCAGCGTGGTGAAAGTAACAATAACCGAGATGACCCTATCTCCTGGGAAAGCAGAGTGAACTTCGAGTCCTGACTGTGTGGAGCACCAGCAGCTGCTCCCCATCTTCACGCACTGCTCCCCCATGCCTCAATCTCTGAGGTTCCTTTTCTTGATATCCTAAAAGCAACTTGCATACACTTGGAGATCATCACGCCCTGTTTGCAAACTCTGTCAATAATTCTTCATCTTAGATAGCTATGCCACTGGCAGACTTCCTCCCCTGTACTTTGAGATTGAGTGTCATCTTTGTTTACCGTGTGTCCGGCTCCTTCTGGAGCGCTCTAAGCATAGTCTTTGACTACAGTGTGGAAGGGTCATTTTTCTGAGGACCCACTGTGTTTTGGCCAAGCTTGCCGCTTTTGATCAGCTTCCACCCTCTACTTCTGTAGCACACAGGAGCACACCCCCAAACATTGCACAGAGAAAGAGCACGTCTAAGCAAGGAGCTTTCCCTTTGCAATGAGAGCATGCTGTTGAAGCCCCTCCCACACAATGTTTGGTAGTTCCTGTGAGTTACCACTTCAACAACATGACTGTCTTAGCTACTCTTCTGTTGCCATCACACAACAATAAGTTCTTGAGGGTTAGAGTACACAACCATCCATACTGGTTGGATTGGAGAAGCCTGGCAACAAACAGGCAGGCCTAACACCACAGAGGTTTCTGTGTACTGCCAGTTCAAAGCTGAGGTGAGCTCTCTCTCTCTCTCTCTCTCTCTCTCTCTCTCTCTCTCTCTCTCTCTCTCTCAAACAATCATGTATGCAGACAAGACCCTAAGACTAGTAACCCCCAAAAGGGATTCAAAATCCCACAATACTAAGCAGTAGCTGAGAGCTTAGGTATCTGCAAACACCAGGCAAAGAGGAAAGTGGGGAGAAAACCCTGAATGGCGTGGACTTTTAAAACCTCAACGTTTTAAAAAAGAAAAAAAAACAGTGACACACCTCTTCCAATAAGGCCATGCCTCTAAATCTGTCCCGAACAGTTCTAGCCACAGCAGGCCAGGCATTAAAAATTATGGCCGGGTGGTGGTGGTAGTACACACATTTAATCCCAGCACTCAGGAGGCAGAGGCAGGCCAGCCTGGTCTACAGAGCAAGTTCCAGAACAGGCTCCATGGCTACTGGGAAACCTTGTCTTGGAAAACAAAACAAAAAAAAATTATGAGCCTATGAGGCTATTTTTATTCAAGCTATCACAATGACATAACAGAGTGGCAAAAAAAAAAAATAATAACAGTAGATTCTTCCCTTGGAGATGCTAAGGGAAACTCTTTGCAAGCCTCTTTCCTGTGTTCTGGTGGTGGCCAATCATCTTTGGCATTCATTTCTTAAGGAAACATGGGTCATGTGACCTCTGATGATGCTATTTTAAGATGTCTGAGATACACAACTTACAAAGAGAAAGGCTTGTGTTGGCAGGTAGTACTGGGGTTTCCGTCCATGGCCGGCTAGCCTCATTGCTTTGGGGCCTGGTGTGAGGCAGCATGTCATGGCAGGAACAAGGGGTGTAGTGAGCTTATACTAGCAGAGAAGCAAAAAGAAAATGAAGAGGAGGGGCTTGAGGCCTAAGGTCTCTTTTGAGGGCAAATCCCCAGTGACCTAATTTCTTCCTGCGACAGCTCAATAATACCACATACTGGGGACCACGCCTGTGTTAAACACAAGGCTTTGGGGAACATTCATGAGCTAAACTATTGTACTATGTAACTCTAATCTCTGTCACTTCTGTACATAGGAGGCATTGCCTCCTGTGTCTGTCTGCGTCCTCTATCTCTTATCAGGACAGCAGTCATAGTGGATTAAACTCCTCTCAAAACAGTATGACATCATTTAAATAGATTTATTTGCAAAGACCCTCCTTCCAACAAAAGCACCTTCTCAGCTATGGGGCACCAGTGCTTTAGTGAGTGTGTATGTATGTGTGTGTGTGATTTTGGTGGGAGCACACAATTCAAATCACTATTAAGTCTTGCTTACACTGTCACTTTTTTCCTACTTCACTGTGCACTCTCTGACTCTAGTTCTCCGTCTGCTATCTATATCCCAATGTTGGGAACATTACAGTGCTCAGTACATGACCGACTAAGGAGTAAATAAACTCTACATGTTCACTAGGTCATAGTTTCTCAGTGCCAAATAGGAAAGCGCCTAATTCAGTTGTCTCGCGGAATTATCAGATGGAATGGGTAGGTAGGAGTAATACACTTTGTAAAACTAGTTTCTCTATTTCAATAAGCCTGGCAGAAATGGTAGGGAATGCCCAAGGGAAGGTTTCACAGGCTAAAAAATAACATTGTATTCCTTTGCACTCAATTCAGGATTCATAGTTAAGTGCTTGAGAGAAGCTCAGCAAAACTCAGAGCCTCCATGTGTGGCAATGCAGGGTCAACGTGAAGGAGCCAAGTCCTTGGCTGGGTGGTGTCTTCTGGAGTCCTGAGCAGATGGGGACACATTCTCTCTGAGTGTTATCATCACTATCCTCATCATTAACCTCAACTGTAGCTGCAGTGTCTTCTCTGGTGCCCGCTGGTCCTCTGCCTCCTCCTCCTTTCTGCCCCTTCTCCCCTCCTCGCTCTTCTCATCTTTTGTTTAATAGCTCCACCCCCCTGCACCGTGCACTAAAGGGGTCTCGAGCTTCTCTGGCTTTTTGTCGTAGGAGGAAAGGAGTAGCTTCCGACATCAGAATGCCACCATTACTGGCCCTTAATAAAGTGGATATTAGAGTAATTTGTAAAATCCTCTCAGTGAAAACGCCTGACTTGTAAAACTATTGTTTTGCTGCATAATCCTATTTGGCACGTCGGACCCTGGTGCCAGCCCCCTGCTTCTTCTAGTTACATCTGCAATTTCAACTTTTAATCTCCTCCTAAGCAGATGGATACCTTGGGCCTATTCGTATAAAAACAAACAGGAAAAGCTGATTAAGTGTTGGGGGGGGGGGCGCTTCCAATTTGCTAAGTAATTACAAGTTGCTCAGTGACAGGTGCCAAAGAGGGAATTGACTGGGTGAGAAGATGGCAAGAGTAATTTCATGGCCGATTTCCAGAGCAATTCCCAGCCCACCAACCGACCCAGAGTGGGGAAAGACTTAGGTAAGTGCTCCAAAGAACCATAGTTGCCATCGTCAAGGCATGGCTAGGTTGTATTATGATTTAATGGTAACCACTTCACTTTACTCTGAAAATTTTCTCACTTTTTTTTTTTCAGATTAACAAGTCTTCTCTAAGCGATTTAGGTAGGGTAAGCCTTGTAACACTCCCAGAAATGTTTATCTCGTAATTTTGCTTTCTATGTTCGAAAGACCCATCATTTCCACTGTAGAATTTGGAAGACAGAGCAGGAAGAACTAGAATATTTTGCAAGGCTTCAGTGACGGATTGGGATGTGATCCCCTGCAATTCATTTTTACGTGTGTGTGTGTGTGTGTGTGTGTGTGTGTGCTATATAGGTATTGGTAATCATGGGGGTCAGAAGAGTGTCAGATCCTCTGGAGCTGGAGTTGTTACAGGTAGTTGTGAGCTGTCCCCAGCAATGTGAGTGCTGGGAATTGAACTCAGGTCCTCTGGAAGAGCAGCAACCACTCTTAACCACTGAGCCATCTCCCTGCCGTATAATCCCCCCAAGTCCAGCACATTGATATGCAGAGTGTTCTGTACACTGGAATAGAAGAAGCTCAGTGGATCTTAGAAACAAACCTATTTCGTGGATCCCTGCCCTCTTGTGTCTAGTCCTTTCTCCCCACTAAGTGGGTTGTAGAAGCTAGAATTCCTCTCCCCAAAGCAAGTCATAAAACCTGGAACAGCTACTCTCTGACCGCTGTCACCCCAGAGGCCCTGAGGTGTCCCACCTCACACACAGGCTGAAGGACCGTCTTACAGAAACCCAGAGAAGGATCTGAATAGTCAGCCCTTCCTTGCAGACTCTCTAGTCCCCAGCTTATCACCAACAGAGCAGATTTGTATGCAGTCAGATTTCTCCAAGACTGTCCAAGTGTTTCATCGGACTTAGTGTAAAAATACAGTTCTCTCTGAGTACTTCAGTCTAAATATTTGGAGGCTCTTGGGTCACACAGAACTTCAGGAGCATTTGCTCAGCTCTTCTGTTGTTAATCTGTCTTGTTAGACAGATGCCAGCTTTGACCTTTTCAGGAATGGGGAAAGAATCATCGCTTTTCTCCCCATCTTGTCCTTGCCTGCACATCAGACTCACCTAGACATGTAAGAGTATGAACATTCATTGTGATTTAAACCCTGGCTTCTGGGCTAGCATTGGGGCACTGAATTCTCGGAAGATTTCCTTAGGATCTCTATAGTCACATTGGCTCTTGCTGCCTGTGTTCTCATGTTGGTGCCAACTTGTTTGTTTGTTTGTCTGTTTATACTTTGTCCTCTGCTCCTCTCCTCATAGCCTTGGTATCAGTCCATTGATCGCCCTGAACTGTGCTACAGTATCAGACAGATGAGGACATCTACGTCACTGTGAGACCTGTAGTGCCATCGTATCCAGTGTCCTCTTCCGGAGCAAGCATGGGTATTCCACCCAGGTCATGGCAGAGATGACACATGACTTGTTACAGCAGTGGTGCCCAGCTGAAGGCCCAAGCTAGAATGCTTCTCTTTGTAGGGGCACATACTAAATGTGAATGTCTACTCTCTCTGGAGTATTTGTAGAGGGTACATACTAAATGTGAATATCTACTCTCTCTGGAGTATTTGTAGGGGTACATACTAAATGTGAATGTCTACTCTCTCTGGAGTATTTGTAGGGTACATACTAAATGTGAATGTCTACTCTGTAGTATTTGTAGAGGGTACATACTAAATGTGAATGTCTACTCTCTCTGTAGTATTTGTAGAGGGTACATACTAAATGTGAATGTCTACTCTCTCTGGAGTATTTGTAAGGGGTACATACTAAATGTGAATGTCTACTCTCTCTGGAGTATTTGTAGAGGGCACATACTAAATGTGAATGTCTACTCTCTCTGGAGTATTTGCTCACCAAATGTTGCTGTTCTCATTTTACCCAGAAGTGAGGACATTAACAACAAAATTATTATTTCTTGAAATCCTATAATTCCTTGTCCAGATTCCTCAGTATTTGTGGAACAGGTCCCCTTGGGTGCATGTGGTTGGTGTGGGGCCCAAGAGATCCTGAAGTCATGGCAACTGAGATGTAAGATTATTGATGTGTGAATCCAGTAGGAGCCTAGGGGAAGGAATTACCCGGCAGAAGGATCCAGAGACTAAAGAATGAATAGATATCCAGAAGCATTGACCAGTTCCTTATTCCCTTCTTTTGTTTACTGGTTCAGGAAACATTGATTGTATAACACTGAGTTGGAGGGCTGTGTGTACCTGGCTCACTGTAGGCCTCTTTTCTAGGCTGATGGTCAGTGAGCTTCAGTGAGCCACCTTTTGCTGGGCCCCAAAGCACTGGAGTTATGGGTGTGTGGTGCAGTACCCAGCCTTTATGTGGGTGATGGGAATGGGCACTAAGGTACTCATGCTTGGGTGCCCGGCACTTCACCATCTGTGCCAATCCCTTTCCGGTTTATTATGAGACATGGCGTGAATTTCCTGAGCTGGTAAAAAGAACGGCTGAAGGAGCTCTGCTGTTTGTAGGGTGTGGCTTAGCCCTGTGTTCTCAGTCTCGCTGCTGGACAGTAAACTCTTCATAAATGTTTACTTTAATAACTAGAAACAAAACAAAGAAGCTCAAAGACTCAAACCGTTTAGGGCAGGTTGGTGGTAGAGTGTTTGACGAGCATGTGCAAGGTCTGGGTTCAACTCTAGCATGGAAGAAAAATGGAAACAAAGAAATAATTGAAATGGAAATCAGGTTTTAGGGTCTCTGTGGGTTGTTTCTCATTTCTATCAGCACCAGCAATTGCAAATTGACTGCACTTAATTTTAAATTTACTAATTAACAAGTAATTTATTTTTCATGGAAAAAATCATTGTTTGACTACTTATCAAATTGATTTCTTCAAATAATTTTAAACTTTTGACTTGTTTTTATCTTACAAGCTTGGTCTAGACTTTATAATAATTCGAATAAATTACCCATATAAAATTACTGGAAAGTTAAGTAGCTAAGCTTAATCTAACAACAGCAGCAGCAAAATCTGAACTTGGGCAAACCCATTTCCCAGAGGAGGGGGCTTTCTAAAGTGAGAGTGATGTCCCCTTGTCCTAACTTAGGGTTATTGTTGACTTGCTTTACACTTCTACATCACTGTTGGCCGTCAAAAGAAGTCAGGACAGAAACTCAAGCAGGACTGGAACCTAGACGTAGGAGCTGATGCAGAGGCCATGGAAGAGGGCTGCTTACTGGCTTGCTCAGTCTGCTTCCTTATAGAACCCAGGATCACAATGGGCTGGGCTCTCCCCCATCAATCACTAATTATAAAAATGGCAAATAGGCTTCCTACACCTTGATCTTTTATTATTATTATTATTATCATTATTATTATTATATTATTATTATTAATTAACTACATCCTGTCTGCAGCTTTCCCTCCCTCCTCTCATCACAGCCCCTTCCCCACCCTCTTCTGTCCTAACCCCCCCCAATCCACTCCTCCTCCATTTCTTTCAGTCAGTTTGATCTTATGAAAATTTTTCTTAATGTCCATATTTTCTTTATTTGTGTCAAGCTGACTAGGAGTCAGTTGGGCTGGCTAGTTTTGTGTCAACTTGACACAAAAACACATCATTTTTCAAGTAGCACCTTTCCTTTCTCATCTATTCCCCAAGATAGCATCACATTATAAAACATAAACACCTTTAAAAGCGCCACAATCTTTACAAGTCCAAACACATTGAAAGTTCAGTCCCTAAACTTCCAAGAACTCTTCTAAAATTTCAAAGACTCTCAATCGTGGGCCCCCATAAAATCAAAATTAAGCTAAATACTTCCTTGTTACCAGATGAAAGAACCAGGGCACAGTCACAGTTGGATCAAAGCAAACCCCAGTTCCAACAGTATAAATCACTCAATGTCCAGTATCTGGGGTTCACTCAATGTTTGGGTTCCTCCTAAGGCCTGGGTCACTTCTCCGGCTCTGCCCTCTGTCACCAAAGCTCGGGCGGGCTCCACTCCCCCAGTGCCCCTCTTCGTGGTCATCCCACAGTACCGGCACCTTCAAAATGCCAGGGTCTTCTGCTGCAGCTGGGCTGTACTTTCGCCAACTTTCTGGGCTCTCTTCATTGTACCAAGTCTCAACTTTCTCCACGACCTCTTCAATACTGGGACTTCTGCTGCTATTCCAGCCACACCTTCAGCAATGGTCTCTCCTGGTCTCTCACAGTGACAGGCCTCAGCTGCTCTCCATGGCTTTTTCATGCCTTCAAAGCCAGTGCCACCTGGGTGACTTGTATACTGTCAAGTTTAGCTGATAACGCAAGTAAAACCTTGGCCATCTCCAAACAGAGCTTCCAAGTGCTGATTCTGAGGAAACACTTCCCAGAAGATTTTGCCTCAATGAAGCTGGGTTTTTTTGTTTGTTTGTTTGTTTTCTCTCTTAATCATCACTGATTTCTTAGCTCCAGCTAACCATTGTCAACCGTCCCAGTAAAGCAAAAGTTTCACTTCAGTAGTTCTGATAACTTGTTGATCGTAACTGATTTT
Source organism: Alexandromys fortis (assembly GCF_014885135.2). Classification (NCBI taxonomy): domain Eukaryota; kingdom Metazoa; phylum Chordata; class Mammalia; order Rodentia; family Cricetidae; genus Alexandromys; species Alexandromys fortis. The sequence goes on along the minus strand of NW_026067984.1, from coordinate 5,415,319 downwards.
TCAGCCTCGGCTAACTAGAATCACAGATTCTTAACTTTAAATAGCAAATTGCTCTGGTAGAGTCATCAAGGGACTCCCTGCTTCCCCTGAAGCTCCACTAGCCAGGCCTCCATTTCCTGCACTGCTCTCTATCTTCCAAGCTTACCAAGCTTTGAACACTCACTGATTTTTCTCATCCCAGTCTCCAAATCAAACAAACAAACAACCACGGTCAGGTCTGTCAGCACTACCCTACTCCTGGTACCAATTTCTGTCCTACACATGGCTACTATTGCTATGCTTAAGCACTATGCCCAAAGAAACTTGTGGAGGAAAGAATTTATTTAGCTTGTACTTCTACATCACTTTTCATCATTGAAGAAAGTCAGGAAGGAACGAAACAGGTTGGGAATCTGGAGGCAGGGGCTGATGCAGAGGCCATGGAAGAGTGCTGTTTACTGGCTTGCTCCCCATGACTTGCTCAGCCTGCTTTCTTTTAGACCATCAGACCAAGGATGGCACCACCTACCATGGGCTGGGCCTTTCCCCATCAATCACTAATTAAGAAAATGGTTAACAGGCTTGTCTACAGCCTGATCTTAGGGAAACATTTTCTTAAGTAACCCCTCCCCTGAGATAACATTAACGTTACCTTGTCTCAAGTTGATGTAAAAACAGCCAGCACCCCCCCATGCTCATGATGTATTGGGCAGGTCTCTTCCGTGCACTGTCCTTTGAAGGCTGGCTGATGGCCCTGTTCTTGGCTGTGATTTCTGTTCCCCACTCTTGTCCGTGGTTCTTTTGCTCTTACACCACCAGATGGGTGTCAGTCACTGGAAGTGCACTGTTGGGTTTCTATGTGAAGATGAGCCTGACTTTTAGATTTTCCTTTCTCTCTTTGCTAGATATTTGTTGATGTATTTGTTGATCAAAATTTATTACCAGCCAAAATGTCAGCACCTGCAGGCATCTTCGCAGCCCTTGCCACATTTCCTGAGAACAGCCATGATTTCTGTGCTTATAGAATGTCATTTTCAGCGGAAGTTCCCTGACCTTCACCTGTTCCATGAAAATGAAATTTTGTTTCACAGTCTCTGCTTTCTGCTGGCTTTTGAATCCAGAATGTACATATTTGAAAGCTATGCTTCCCAGTTTTTTTTTCCTTTCCTGACTCATATTAATAATTTTTACATAAAGACCACTGTTTTTATTTTTTTTTACTTTATTTATTTATTAAAGATTTCTGTCTCTTCCCCACCACCGCCTCCCCTTTCCCTCCTCCTCCCCCAATCAAGTCCCCCTCCCTCGTCAGCCCAAAGAGCAATCAGGGTTCCCTGCCCTGTGGGAAGTCCAAGGACCACCCACCTCCATCCAGGTCTAGTAAGGTGAGCA
>NW_026067984.1:5246099-5412538 GCF_014885135.2 Alexandromys fortis | reverse complement strand
TTTTCATTCTTCTACAGATTGACATCCAGTTTTGCCAGCACAATTTGTTGAAGATGCTCTCTTTTTTCCATTGTATACTTTTAGCTCCTTTATCGAAAATCAGGTGTTCATAGGTTTGTGGGTTAAAGTCAGGGTCTTCTATTCGATTCCATTGGTCGACTTCTCTGTTTTTATGCCAATACCAAGCTGTTTTCAATACTGTAGCTCTGTAATAGAGTTTGAAGTCAGGGATGGTAATGCCTCCAGGCGTTCCTTTATTGTATAAGATTGTTTTGGCTATCCTGGGTTTTTTGTTTTTCCATATAAAGTTGATTATTTTCTTCTCCAGATCTGTGAAGAATTTTGATGGGATTTTGATGGGGATTGCATTGAAAGGACCCCTGTTTTTAGCATGAAAGTGTAATCATTTGGCTAAGAGATGCTAAGTTATAGATTTTCAACTATATAAGCAATAAGTTATGTGCAGATTGCACGTCCTGATGGGATACAGGACTCTTCCTGCTCAGAAGTCTGGGATGGGAGTGGGTGGGGCTATTTACAGACAGCTGAAAAGGATCCGAGGGGGCGGGAAAACAGTCAGGTGCACGGGTTGAAAGAAACACGGGAGGCTTCTAGTTCCTCTAAATGAGAGAACTATGACAGGTCTTAAAGCACATGCAGTCTCTTCTGTGAGGCATTTAGTAATAACTGAGCCGTGTGTTAGCCAGGTTTTTCTGGTTTGAGCATCTCTTTCCTTTGCAGCCCACAACTCAGAGGACTCAACAATTAAGTACATCTGGCTTTCTTGATCACTTACTGAGACTGAAGCCATCACGCCCCCACGCTCATGCCTCACAATCTTTTAAACAAAAATGCAGTTGAGAATGGGCATCTGTGTTGACTGAAAAGCAGAAAATAAATAAGGGCCCATCTGTCGCCAAGGACATTGGCCTGCGGCACCTTCATCTACCACGGCGGCCCCTGGCTAGTCCTGTCCACTTCACTGCCCACGTGGAATGTTGGCCACAGGCTCTAACTGGCCTGATTTGCTGCAGCGTCCGCTCAGAGGTCTGAAACAAGGGAGAGTCTTCACACTAAGCTTTTGCTCCAAAAGTGAAGTTTCCTTCACAGAGGCTGGATCCAACCTCCTCAGATCACTACAGCTTTTGCTGATGACTCTCGTTAAGAGTGCGTCCTAATTAAAAGATGGTGTCACATTGGTGAATACTAGTCTTTAGGGTTGACCTAGAACTGCCACCCAGGTCTAGATCCCTAGGGATGACTTCTGAGCACCTGTTTTAAAGCTAACCAGCATCTCTCCTTACCTCCCTCAGCGCCTCAGGTTTAATGGATTTTCAACACCAAGGCAAAGTAAAAGACATATGGATGTGTTTATCTGGAAGCTGTCTTTTCTATGGGGGCCAATGATCAACTTCGGGGCCTTGCACACACTAGGCAAAAGTTCGACCACTGAGCTACACTCCCAGCCCAGAAACTTGCTTTTTTATAGGGTAAAAATAGGCCCTTTAGATTATATTACAAGGAAGTTATAAGCACACCCAGGGAGAAGGGGAAAAAAATAGGAGGTGTGGGTAGGGGCGGTGGGAAGGAGGGGTCGCTTTGCCAGCCAGGATGGGACCTGCACACCACAGATGGGACGTTCTGGGGAGACTTGATGCTGGGCAAATAAGGACACAGAACTTTCTGGAGTCACAGCCAGAGAGGGCCACGGCTTTGCATTTTAGATAAGATCCCGCACTTGTGACACTGCCACTTTATGGGAAGAGCCATTTCGTCGCATTTCTTCTATTGAACTTTCTGGAGTGGTTTATGATAATTCAGAGACCGCACGTCTGGGATCGTGTTTTGTCGCAGAGGAAAGATGACGGCGAAAAAGTAGCGTGTCCACATCTGTTGACAATTAAAGGTTGCTGGTAAAGGCTTGCCATAAATTATTAATGAGGAATTCACAAAACTGTGCCTTCAAACCCCCTCTTCCCTCCTTCCTTTTAGAAACAGAAACAGAGTATCTTGGCTGTGGAGGCGGCTGAGAGCAGAGCACTGCTGCGCATGCTCGAGGCCCTGGGTCCCAGCCCCAGGAAAGCAGCAGGAATCTCAAACGAATGCGTCGTGTGCACAGACGAAAGGAGCAGACGCCCTTTAACACAGTGCTGATCTGAAAGTGGGAGGCTCCGTATTTCTTCGTAGCAACGTGTACTCAGAGCTTTCTACAGGGGGCATATAATACAATTATGAAAAATTAAACATCCAGATTTGCCTTTTAACATTGCATCTGGTTTTGAGATCATCCCGCCGAACGAGACAAAAACTTGCCAGAAACCCAGGAAATGAGATGGGAATCGGAAGCCTGGGTCAGGTGGCAGTCTCTAGCAGAGCGGTTGTCCCAAGTGTCCCCAGAGCAAAGAATGGCCGTTACAGCTAGCCCCGTTCAGATAACAAACCTCAGAGAAAGAGAGAGCCTTTTATTTGAATTGTCAGCCTTAGCCTTGAGATGCAGTGCAAATGGTTTTAAAAGCCAGATCACATCTTTGTGAACAATGCCACAAAGATAGAAAAGGAGCGCTATATTTTTTATCTCCAGATGTCCTGAATAGAGTACACTTGGTTCCAATTTCATCTTGATAGCACATCACAGATCAGGGTGACAGCCTTCCCAGAAGAAGTCCTGATACGTTCAGTTTTTTTCCACTCTGGGTGGAGAAGCTCAGTGTGTCTTCCTTAGCACATACCCAGGGCTGACCCCTTACCATGACTCCTCACTCCCAGAGTCTTCTTGGCCTTGACAGATTCTCAGGTACCAGAACATTCTGGCCTCCAGAGAATGCAGATGGGGCGTGAGTGTCTGCAAGGATCCCACCTAACTGAACACACCGTGATATCACCTACCCTCAGCCACTACGTACGCTTAAAAGACACAATTTACAAACTCAGGTTTCCTGGCACACATGTTCTCCCGTGTAAGTTATTCTCTGGATATAAAGATACTAGGAAGCAAAATCAGTGATGGCCTTGAAGAGATTTCTGGTGTGGGAGGACCTCACTCATTGAAAACTCTTGCTTAGCTGTAACCCTGTGTCTCAGATAAAGACCCCTGCAAGCTTGGGCTGTTCCTTTTGGCTTGGGGATTCACTTTACCTAGGAACCACAGGACAAACGTAAGAAAGTCAGAGGTTAGGGACAATGTCCATAATTGGGCATCAGTCCACAGACAAGACATAAACCTCAAAAATCCAAGCACGGTCTCTGCGAAGTTACTGTTCTCAGGAGTATGAGTCAGCAGCTTGTGAAGCCTGAGGAGTCCAAGCAGAGCCAGAGGAGGAGGAGAGGAGGAGGAAGAGGAGGAGAGACGAGAGGGTCGATTGATTCACAAGCTTTTCCAGGTAATTCCGAATTGTTAAGCACAGGAACAGTACTGCTTCCGATGCTTAGGGCTCCTAGAATGGTCACAAGTGTGTCAGGAAAAAGTCTAACCAGAGGAGGGACAGGGTGACACCCTCCCCTGTCATAGACCAGGAGACACATTGCACCTCCCAGTCACTTCAGAGCCGTTTAGCTCCGTCATGAGTTCCTGGTCTTTCCACATTTCTGAGCTTTCCTTCAATATTCTCAGTGATGAGGGATTTTGGTGGGCGAGTGGCACAGCTGCCCTGGACCGAGCTGGGAAAGGATCACACATAATTAAAGCAGCCATATGATTCTTTGGAATCAGATGAGAACCAATCTCGCTATTCCCATCCTATTTTAGTTCTCTTAAATTGTACCTGTAATCCACCTGTGTCTTTAGAGCCAAATGACTGGTCCATGAATAAGTGGTAGACATCTTCCTCAGACAACAACGCCTTCCAAGAGGTCTCCCTGCCCTTATTTATGTAGCCCCTCCCTATCCCCCCGTCTCCTCATTCTTGAGAGAGCCAGGGTGATGCTTTGCAAACACTTGTCATTTGCCCTCACCACTCTGTCCCATGGTTCTCACTTCAGCAAGACGGAGTCACTGTAGGACACAGCTCTGGTCCCCAGGCCCTACAGACCGACCTCATCCACTTCTCTCCTCTTGCTTGCCTTGTGCTCCAACACCTCAGGATCTTTGCACTCATGGTTTTCATCCTCGGAATGTTATTCTAGGTATTGCCACCCCTGGAGCCCTGCAGGAGTCTCTTCCCCACTGAGTTCTGGCCCAATTCTCTCTAAAACTGCATCCCCATTCTGCCCTCCCCGGCCCTCCCCTGCTTGATATTTCTCTACCATACATAACATACTATCTAAAGAATACATATGCCTTTTTTTATATTGTCCATGCTGCTGTCCATACACAGCATAGAAGCTTCACAGAGGTAAATGATGTTTAGTCTATTTTGTTTACAAAATGCAATTATGCCTTAGAGAATGATGTCCCATATAATATAATGTGCTCAAAAACTATTTGTGAGTTGAACTGCTAAATTTTATAGCAGTCTTGTGGGCAATTTTCTTATATACAGTTTTATATATTTGAAAGGTCACATCTGATTGGAACAAGAGAAACCTCCGTAAAATTGTACACACATCCTCTGGAGGCTGTAAGGCAGCCTAAGCAGGGAAAAGGCTGTCAGTGGCAGCCAAGGGGCCTATGGACAGATGTTTACAAGAAAAGATTCTTTGAGAGCCTTATGTTTCTTCTCACCTGAAGCTGTAATTTACTGACCGAGGAAAGCATGTGTCCTATTATCTAGGATGTGCCGGGTGCAAGGAAAGGGGTCACTTCCTCATCAATATTTCTAGTGTATCATTTTTGAATACTCTTTTTAAAATTCAGGTTTTGGAGACGGGGGCTTCACTATATTGCTTAGGCTAGACTTGAACTGCTGGACTGTGGTGGTTTGAATAAAAATGGCCACCATAGGTTTATTATATTTTAAGGCCTGGTCACCAGAGGGTAGCACTATTGGAAAGGTTTAGAAGGATTAGGAGATGCGGCCTTGTTGGAGGAAGCGTGTCACTGAGGGTGGACTCTGAGGTTTCAGAAGCCCATGGCAGGCCCAGTCTTTCCTTCAGCCTTTAGATCAGGATGCAACTCTCCCCTACGGCTACAGCGCATGCATGCTGCCGTGCTTCCTGTTGCGCTAATGATGGACTAAGCCTCTGAAGCCCAAGCCCACAATTAGATTCTTTCTTTTATAAGTTGCCTTGGTCATGGTATCTCTTCACAGAAACAGAACAGTGACTAAGACATGGACTCAAATGATTCCCCCGGGGCTGGGACTACACATGAGCGCCAGCATGCTCAGCCCTGTTTTATTGTTTTATTTCATGTATGTATATGGTGTGTGTGTGTATGTTCACATGTGTGTAGGGGCATGTTTGTGGTGTTTTGTTTTACTTCATGTATGTATATGGTGTGTATGTGTGTGTGTATGTTCACATGTGTGTAGGGGCATGTTTGTGGTGGAGCCTGAAGATGACATTAACGTTTGTATATGTTGTGTGTGTGTGTGAGCATGTTCACATGTGTGTAGGGGCATGTTTGTGGTGGAGCCTGAAGATGACATTAACGTATGTATATGGTGTGTGTGCATGCATGTTCACATGTGTGTAGAGGCATGTTTGTGGTGGAGCCTGAAGATGACATTAACGTATGTATATGTTGTGTGTGTGTGCGTGCATGTTCACATGTGTGTAGGGGCATGTTTGTGGTGGAGCGTGAAGATGACATTAACGTATGTATATGTTGTGTGTGTGTGTGAGCATGTTCACATGTGTGTAGGGGCATGTTTGTGATGGAACCTGAAGATGACATCAGGTGTCTTTGTTGGTGGCTCCCCCTTCAGTCATCAAGGCAAGGTCTCTCAGTTGAGTAAAGAGATCACCATATGATCTAGCAGAGCTGACTAGCTTGTTCTGGTCCTTCTTTTCTCTGCCACATTGGGATTAGAGGTGGGCTGCCACATCTACCCAGCACTGACGTGGGTTCTTGGCCTTTGTAACTACTGAGCCAACTCCCCAATCTACTTTATTTAAAAATACTGGAGTACTCAAGGTATGCACAGTTTTGTGTGCTCATGGTTCAAATTATTCAGGAGACTAAGGTATGAGGATCAAGTTCAGAGTTTTAGGACCAACCTGGGGAACATAATGAGATCTCATCTTTACAAGTCATATCTGACAGATTGTCATTGACCTAAGTCTAGCTGCACACAGTCCCCCACCCCAATGTGTTTTGTTTCATTAGGAGCATGGACATAAATAATGAAAGCCCACAGATGGCTATGGGTGTGTAATTGAAATAGCTGCAATAGGACAATAACTTCCGAGGCCTCTCAGAGGTATTATCCAAGGCTTTCTCTCACCATATTTCCATGCACCAGCCCCATTGGCTAAAAATCCATTACTCTCTTGACTTTTCATTTGAATTGGTACTGCTATTGAAAATCATATCCCAAAGATGGAGCAAGGTAATACTCATTTTTCACAAAGCCATCCTATTGTGTTTACCTTGATGTTAACGGTGCATTTCTTACTTATCTGAGAAGTATTATTGTCTCGCAGAATATTGTGTCATATGTAATGATTATAATTTAGAAATGGAAACCCTTTGGTGTTGCTGGCTCTGTGATTTTTCTCTTTGTCTGTAAACATATATAAAATGAGTAGCGGTAAATGAGTTACATAGGTATAATCCCATTGAAGGTCCTGGGAATGGCGTTTAGCCTCCAGATCCAAGCTATTACGGGCTCTATCAGATCAGAAGCACATGATAGAATCATAGCTCCATTATTTGAGGTTGGCTTGTTGTTAATTTTATGGGGAACATAAAAGCTAATGTAAAACATCTGTCAACATCCTTGACCCTCCTTTAAGAAACCTGTATCCATGGTAGCTGGCAGGGAGGAGGAGGAGACCCCACATCTACACAAAGCAGCTCTGGAAACAAGTACTTATCTCTCAAGTATCTCTTTGGTGCTGCGTGGATGCACCAATGAAGTTAGCTTAAGTTTCTGTCTACCCGATCAATACACATTAATTGTGGGCTCATACCCTCTTCTTGGTGCTAAAGTACAGGAGTAAGCAAATCACACAAGAATCCTCCTGCTCCGCCTCGCCTGGAACTCACTCTTCCTATCACTAAACAAGTCAGCCTGAAATATCTTACATGGAATAGTGTGCTTCATACGAAACTGGTGGAGGCAAGAATTTAGGGACCCAATCTTTCAACGCTGGAGCTGGGCTTCTCTTTTAAATAGACTGAAGCCTCAAGGGCTCTCTGACAAAATGATAGTTAGCAGAAATCAGAAGGAGGGATAGTATGGAGTTCCGGGCACAGGGACCCCCAAGCCCAGAAGAACAGCCACAGCCTGTGCAAAGGCCTTGAGGCTGAAGCTTGGCACAGAGAGTAGCGATGCTCAGGGGTCTACAGTGAAGTGGGTAAAGAGGAAATGAGACAGACAGGGCTGTGAGAAGATCTAAAACCCGTGCACGATCGGGCTTTCTGGGTCCAAAACAGGCCCTGAGGTCCTCTGGGAGGAACAGGGACTCACTGAAGAGTTTCAGACAGAGAAGTGATTTCATTTTGAAAGGATCATAATGCAGCTTCGTAAGAAAGAAGCAGCCGGGCCTTCAACGGGAAGCAAGTTAGGAGGCCGCAGTAAAACCTAACAGGAGACAGCGGAGAAAGGCTTGGAGGAAGGTGGTGGGCGGGGCCGAGATGCTCTACTTAGGTTGTCTGTTGAAGGCAACGCCATTTTAATTTACTGACAGGTTGAACGTGGGGTCCCTTGAGGGTCCCATTCTCTGGAATTGTTACTTATACTGTGTGGTTGTATGAGGAGTTCTGAGAGGCCTCTTCCCTGGTCACACATCACTGGCCATCTTTGGACCTTGCTTCTTCCTTCACTGTGTTTTGTACTGAGCGCATCTACAGCATCTGTACAGCTGCAGGAATATCCTTTCTCTGCCTTTCTGTTTTTGAGCTGCACGTTCTTGCTGCCTTCGCAAAGCAGCCCTTCAACAGCTCCACAGTCCTCTTGGGGCCAAGAACAACAAACATATCCATCCTTCTGCACACCATCGCCTCTGTGCATCAATTATGCCTCCACCGTAATCTCCAATGTTCTTTCCTTCAGACTCCGCTCCAAGCTGTAACTGATTCATGTTCAGCCTGATGCAATAATCTTCACACTGACTGGTTCCCTGCTTCCAGAAAACGAGCAAGGAGCAGCCAAAATCACCCTTGGCCAGATTCATTTCCGTCCACTCACTGCCCCTTTGAGAGTCCTGTCTCAGTTTCCTATGAACTCTCTCTCTCTCTCTCTCTCTCTCTCTCTCTCCAATGTCCCCCTCTCTCCCTCCACATTTAAATAGTTTAGCATACTCTTGGTACACATTCTCACCCCATCCTTTCCTCTTCTGCACACATCTATGTAATTTTGGATCTCTCTGACAAGCCATCCTGAGAACTGAGTACATCAAGCAAACACGGTACAAATCAGAAACATCCCCACCCTGTTTTCTGGTTCTTCCTGCTTAGAACATGAGAATGGAACACAAATAACAAACAGAAACAGGAGGGGGGGGTAATTCTATACTCTGAGAATCTGCATTTTTCTTCTTAGTGCAAAATAAGCAGTTGACCTGATAATTTGTGGGGTCATGTATGCAGTTTGTTCAATATTTCTGACCCTGTGACTTTAGATACACATGTGAAAATTGTGTTTTCTAGCCCCTTTTTGGTTAGATGAAGCTATGTGGCTAACTCTGACTAATAGCCCGAGAGGGTTGGTACCATTTATGGTGATTTCCCTCATCCCTCATGAGGAATTACTGATGGTAACCTGGGTCACTGGCAGTGTCCTGAGCTACTTATTGGCTCTAAGATATAGCCCTCTAGGCAACCTGGCAGATAAGCGGCGTGGATGATAAACCCTCATTTGACTACTGGAATTTTCGGATTGTTACTGCGGCATAAGCTGTGTTTATCTATCCCCCACCCCCTGGTGTTGGGAATCAAACCCAGGGACTCATATATGCTGCAAGGTGTGTGCTTTGTCACAGAGCTAAGTCCTGTCCCATCCTAGCTGAAGCTGGGCTTGGTTTATTCAGGTCAGGTGAAAGGGTCCTTAAGGATGGAATCTTAAAGCAAAGGAGAGCTGGAATGAATGATCAGGACTCGCCTACGTTAGATACCAGACGAACCTAGCCATAGATAGGGTCCCTAAGAACTAGGGCAGTAAAAGGACGGTCTGCATTAACTTTAGAGAAGGGGAGATGTAGACAATATAGGGGCTGTCTAGGTTTGGAACTGCGCCTTCTCCGTGGTATCAGAAAAGAGCTTCAGTGATCACTACCAAAGGCTTTGCCTCTGCCAAGCAGCCACACAGCTGGGGTCCTGTCTGGTCAGGAAGGAATTTCCATTACACTTGGTGACAAGAAGCCAAGGCAGGAAGGGCTCTTGCCTCTGCTTCATGACCTCCTCAGAGGGGAGTTGGCATGACCCCTGTGCCCCAGCCTGTGCTGGCGACACAAACAAGCGATTGTGGACAATGTCTGTGCACAGCTCAAGAGAAGTCAGGAGAAGTAAATATGCCCGGTGCCCCCTACGTACCATAGTGAGTCCCAGGAATGATTTCTGGCTTCCTGTGGAGAACATTAACTGAATTGTAATATCTCCTTCTTGTACCGCCTTTGCCAGGCTCGAGCTTGCTCGCTTTGAACTTGGGGAAGTAGGCACTTTCTCCCTCCCTCCCCTTTCCTAGGAAGCCCGCTATGTAGGGAGATGCCTTGTTTTAAATTGGTGGGGAAGGCTAGTGAGAGCGTCTAGCTTTCTGCTTGTGTTTTGATTTCGTGACAGTGTGAAGTCTGTCTTCCTGCAGTCATAGCTCTCCAGGGCTGTCAGTAACTCGGAGGCTCCAACTCGAATTGAAATTCACGACTGGAAAAAAAAAATTACCATAGTTCAGTGGCAGACGTGAAGAAACAGCCATGATGATACTGGTAAGTGTGCCAAAGGGGCCGCTTCAGCACCCAGGACTTTTCTCAGGGTCCCCGCTGAGAACTGTTGTCTTGTCAGTGAATGTGAGGCAGGGTGTGTTTGGCCTGCCTCAGACACTCTCTTTGCAGAGGAAGATGGGGCAGGTATGATTCCCCTGCAGTGGTTTCTCTACTAGAGTCCTGTTGTTAGAACAGACGCTACTGGCCTGTGTGGGTAAGGTGCCAGCAGAGAACGAAATTCAAAGTTCCAGTCCAATAAGTACAGTTAATTGTCTGGACCCCTCTGACCACGTCCAAAAAAGCCTCTGACCTCAGGGTCTTTGGAAACACTACATAGCGCTTCTATCAGCAAGCTGTCCTTCTGTCCTCAGGCCACAACAGGCTGCTTCCTGCTACTCTATCCTGATTGGGCCCCTGCATGTCTCCAAATACTTCTCATCTTTCTAGGTGGCACCAGGTCCTTGTTAGCTTCCTTGGAGCTCAGCTGTTAACTCTGATAATGTAACATTGTTGGGTTAAATACATATCACATTTTTATATTTGTTTTATTTTATGTGCATGAGTGTTTTTGCCTGCACGAATGTACATGCACCATGAGTGTGTGGTACCCACAGAGGTCAGAAGAGGGCACCAGATCTTCTAGAATTGCAGTTGTAAGGTTGTGAGCCATCATGTGGGCACTGGGAGCTGAACCCAGGTCCCCTACAGGATCAGAAAGAGTTCTTAATTGCTGAGCTACCTCTACAGCCTCAACATACATATTTTTTTTTTAAAAAAATGGCTAGAAGGATGTATTTAAAATACAAGTGACAGGGTGCAGACCATTGTCCCACAGCACTGGTCCCTGGGAGTCTGACCACGCTCCAGTGAATACATGCACAACACAAATTGGACTTGTTGCCTTCAGTGGGGGGGAGGCACATGGGAGGAATGGGAAACAAGCATGAGGGGGCAGTGCATGAAACTCCCAAATAATTAATGAAAATATTATGTTGGGGGAAGCCATATTTATTAAGATTTTGAAGGAAGAGGTGGGGCCAGCTTTCAGTGACCATGCCTCAGGGATTTAGCTATTGCTCTATCTTAGACAAAGTGTGCTAGTTTGCCCAGTACCAAAGAGTCACTGAGTTGAGATGACACAGAACCAGAGGACCACTTATCTGAATTCTCATCAAGTCAAAAGGATGGGTGTTTCTTTTGCCTTATAGCATGATAGTAGAAAAGGTGTTTTGTACAACTGGACAGTTCATCTCTCTCTAAGAAATAAAGACCAGGTTATAAAAAGGTTTACCAAGGCCTGTCAAATGACACATTTTCTCTGTTTTTACTTTTTCTTTTTTAAAAAAAGTCCCTAGATTACCTTGATGATGATGCTTTATGTTCCGAGGCTGGAGTGTAGATTAGTGGGCTAGTTTGCTTCTGCATTTGCCTTGCTGGGAGTGTGCCTTCCTAAACTATGCAGTCTGTCCAGCACAGGGTGCCCCTAGTGGCAATGAAGAAGAATGCGTATGAAGGACCCATGCAAACCTGAAAACGCTATCTTGGATTCTTTTAATCTTTAAATTTTACGGTAACATCTCTCTGTTCCACAATATATTTATTATTGTTTAAAAGAAAACATAATCACTTATATTTCTCTTCATTTAACCTATGGATACCCAAGGCTACTGTCCTCCCCACATTCCCTGGGGACATCTTTAAAACACTCAACAATGGCAACCACTCCTATATTTTATTTTATTGTTATTTGGAATTGGAAGTTGTCTTAGTTAAGGTTTCTATTGCTGTGAAGAGACACCATGAGCATGGCAACCCATATACAGGAAGGCATTTAGTTGGGTGACTTAAATCACAGAGGTCTAGTCATTGTCATCATGGTGGGAAGCATGGTGCCACGCAGGCAGACATGGGTCTAGAGAGGGAGCTGAGACTTCTCCATCTTCATCCGCAGGTAACAGGAAGTGAACTGTCTATCACCTCCAGAACAGCTTGAGCATAGGAGTCCCCCAACCCCACTCCCACAGTGACACACTTCTCCCCACAAGGCCACACCTACTCCAACAAAGCCACACTTCCTAGTAGTGCCATTCTCTTTGGGGGCCATTTGTTCAAACCAACACAGAACCCTTTCCCTTCGGCCACGATGAGGAAGACTTACTTTCCTACTTACATATTTTGAGTTCTAAATTTTCTTTCCAAGTCTGTCCCTCCCTGTACATTCTCCTTCAGGTGTGGGATATGATTACACTCTTATCATTGATTATTAATTCATGTTAAACCCCTCCTACTTTGACTGTGTGAAGGCCTTCTCTAGACATCTCGCATGCTTTCCTTCTGACTGCTTGTTAACCTCTCAGGTAACAGCTCCCATGCCCCATGTCCTTTAAACAGCGATATATCCCAAGCTCTTGCTTCCAGCCCCTCCACATTATTCCTAGATTATTCTACCCATGAATTCTGCCTCCATCTACATCCTATTATTCCCGGGTCTTCTTCTATAAAGAGCACAACCACTTTATTGAAGGCCAGAATCCTATTTTTATCAGCTGCCTGGATACATCTGAACAAATGCCCCGTGGTACCTCAAATTTAAATGCACCAAGCTCATGACATCCTCCACAAAATCTGTTTCTCCTCCTGTGTTCCCAATCTTAGCACCACCGTCTTCTCCATAATGTAAGTTAGGGACTTTGAAGTCATATATGACACCTCCTCCTCAATTCCTAAGTCTAGTTGCCCAAACCTGGGCAAATGTAGCTGTAATACACACATAAAATCTCTTTGCTCTAGCTCACAATGACAGCATCTCTTGCTTAGCTTTTGGTGAGGAACCCTGGTTTACAGACAGCTGCTTCCTTAAGGTGCCCTTGGATGAAGGAGACAGGAAGCTACGACAGCCTTTCCTCTCGTCCTAAGGACATTCATTCCACCAGGAAGTCTCCAGACTCTTGACTCCATTGAAACCTAATTATCTTCCAAATACCCTCTTTTCTAATGTTAACACGTTGTAGGGTTTAGGCTTCAACAGGTAGGTTTGGGGCAGACGCAAACATCTGGTCCCCAGAAGGCTTTTACACTCATGTCCTCAATGGTCCTCTAACTTTCAGTCTTTTTGTCCCCTCTTCCATATCTTTCAGATTTGTCCTTCTGCAATACACAGATGATACATGGTTGTTTTGGACAAAACCTTTCAATACCAGCTTTCTGCATTACCTAATGGCACCTGTGGCAGTATTGCATCCCGGCTCTGCCTGTCGGTCTCAGCTGCTCCTCCAAAGATGCTGTCCTTCTTCCCACCCTCTCTTCCTCTTCCCCTTGCTCAGGCATTTTCCCCATTCAGTTGGCTCATGTGTTCTCGCCCTCTTCAAATGGCACAGCTTTTGTAAATCCTCCTCCCCAGATAGCATTCATCACCGGACTTGTCTGTGACTTATATGTCAGTGTTTTTTAAATCTAATTGCATATTAGAAACGCTTAGGGTATTGGTTAGAATTTCCCAGAGAAACAGCACCTATAGAGCACACACACACACACACACACACACACACACACACACACACACACGTAAATAGGATTGCAAAATGGATATATAGAATTATAGAGTACATATAAAGAGACTTATATATGGATTTATTATAAGAATCATGAGAACCCATTGGTTTTCTTTCAGTCCTTAGAATTGTGGAACACCAAATTTCTGGTAAGCCAAGCAGCATTTGTTACCTTATTATGATGTCCCCAGGAAACCAACAAAAAAACCAGTTAGAGAGAGGCACTAAGAGAAAGGCCGGGGGGGGGGGGGTGTGATTGCAGCCTCTTATGGGAAGGCAGAGTGGGAAAAGCAAGAATTAGTCATTCATTCTACATGGGTTGAGAGAGAATGTCCTCAGGTTCCCTCTCTCCCTCCCTCCCTCATTCCCCAACCCTTTAGTTTGGGATCTTCCATATCTAGTATGCTGTAACGCATAACCAAGTCCATCTAGTTGAACAGCCCTTCGGAAGACAGACCCTAAACTGACAGCTGGTGTCATTTCCCAAGCTGATCACAGATCAATTAGAAATCAACAAGCAAGTACTTGGCATATCAATATATTCTTTCTTTCCCAAAGAGCCTCGCCTCAGCAGAGACCACCCTCGGAGGACACTTTCAGGCTCCTACACCCGAAACTGTGGCAGTGAGCTCTAACAAGGTCAACGAGAGGCACTGCCTGCTCAGCCATCTGCCCCTCGCTCCTTGACGTCTTTTTAAATTAAACCCCACACCCTGTGGTAAAATTGCTCTCACTCTATAAATAGCAGGCTTGGCTTGGATTGCCCTGCAAACACTGCAGAGGAGGAAGGGTGTCAGAGAAAAGAGAAAGGAAGGCCACAAGCTCAAGGGCACATTTCTTGGTCAGATGATTACAGTCTCTGAGGAATCCCAAGAATTCTTTGTAGGAAGCCTCCCTGTGCCCCTTCTCCGGTGACTTCCTTGTCTAAGATCTCTTCTACTCAAGATGATTCACTGTCCCTTCCTCAATATTTTCCTGATTGTGTTTATCCTGGATCAGGAAATTGTTCAGGGTTACTGTGGGTATACCAGCTTCTTTCTGTAGACCCGGGACCCAATTCTAATTTCAATCCCATCATTACTGCATTAAAAGGGGAGCCTTCAACAGGCACACATGGCTTTCTACAGCTTCCTGATGCTTCCTAGAGCCACACTGTTATAATATCGTCACAGTTTTACGACCCACCACCAAGCAATTTTATAGGCTGTCACAGCCTCACATCTGTTCTCTGGGAGGGACCCTGGTAGTTTCCTGAGGTTCCTTGCATGATTGATTATCTTTAAACTCTCACTCCACCTGACTGAGAGCTCTTCCCTTTTGGCTGCCACATTTGGGTCACCTCCTCGCGGCTGTCAGCACTCCAGAGTCAGGAAATCCCTGCCAAAACTTCCTGGGCTATCTTTCAAGTGTTTTGACCCTTGTCTAGTCCCTGCTGCCCCCACAGCGCACATTCTTCCTTTTCTATCCTATGCCCCATCATTGACCATGCTGCAGTCTTGCAATCCAGACCCTGCATTGTGCCCCGCAGTGTGGCCACAGAAAGGTGAGCTTTGTCTAGGGACCGGGGCTCTGGCTACATCACAGGGACTCATATCCTGACCTCTAATTCTTCAATTCCAGCTTATGATGGTGGCCTGGCTCTCCCAAGTAACTTCTCACAAAGGCTGGTGGAGAATGCAGAGGGGCTGGACATGTCCCTGGACTTTGCCTGTCTCAGAGGAGGGTTCCCTGTCTGCTCCTCCCACCAGCTTCCAGGTCTGGATGACTCTGAGGCTAACTCCACCATCCTCAGAATGCATTCCCTGCTCCCTGTTCACTATTTGCAGTTCCCTGGAATTGGAAGAGCAGAGCTGAGGCACAGGCAAGGTGACTCAGTGAGTTAAGCCCATTTTTGTCAAGCCTGAAGACCGGAGACGAATCCCTGGAGCCCACGTGGTAGAAGGAAGGAGCCAGTTCCCCCAAGTTGTTCTATGACCCCCACATGTGTGCTGTAGCCTATGTGTGCACCCCACACCCCTGCCCACCAGAATGAGTGCAAAAGGAAAAAGGAAAGTGAGGCCAGCCTATAGGGATGCCCCAGACATTCTGGGTAGCTCTCTAAGGCATCTAACGGGGGCTGTTGGTACAGCTTTGGTGCCAAAGAGTTTGGCTGGGTAGAAAAGGGTACTATCCTCACCAAGGAACTTATGACGAATCTCAGGCTCCTTGATCTACTGAGTCAGAATCTTGTTTTAACATCATCTCTGGGTTCTTAGGCACATATCTCAGAGTACAGAGTGGATGTCCGTCCATAGGACTGCCTTGGAGCTGAATGGTGGTGTGTGTGTGTGTGTGTGTGTGTGTGTCCGCGCACAACCATCCGGGGAAGTAGAAACCTGAACAGAACCCCTGGTGCAGCTGTCGAAAACACCTTTAAGAATGTGAACAGGCTAAGAGCATTTGGAGGTTATCAATGTGTCAGCAAAGCAACCTCTTTATGGGGATCATTTAATTAATGTTAATTGCTCTTGGCCTATTGTGTGACTCTGGGAGGATTTACGGAAAACCACCATTATCTACAACCCCATAAAAGACTCCTTGCTTTTAGAGGCCTTGTAACTCATGCCTGGAGACACCTCCTGATACTTGATGTATGACCCAGATGTATAAATACTGCTAGTGTTTGCACACTTCTCAAAGGTGTCCAGGACCTCCATGGGGGCTGGGCAGGTGTGCCCAGGTGAAGAGCCCAGCTCTTCCCATGTTCCAAGCTGAGTAGCAGTTGGCAGAGAATTTGCTTTAGAAAGATAAATGATTTATCCAGTCCTCTTACCCAGTCCAGTGTTTCCGTGGATTACATAAACTGTGCTGCTGTTGCCTTCAGCCCAGTGGATGCTGAGCACGGTTTCCACACTGCTGCCGCATCCCAAACCTTCTCCTCCGAGTGTCTCCTGGGTCAGAGAGAGGGAGGAGGAGGCTGGAAATAGAAGTAGTGACAGATGATGGCTCTTGAGGAGCTGCAGCTTGATCGTAGGAAACCCGTGCCCCTCTTGGGCTGGCATCTGTAATAGCTGCTGCAGGGGATTGGGGGTAGCCTGTCTCCCCTATGCCTGCAGTCACGATCCTCTGAGAGAATGAACACGTCTGTCTTTTAATCTTGGTCTTGCCCCCTCCCCGCCCCGCTTACTGTTTCTGTTTGTTTCGTCTAAGAGGGACAGAGTTGTGCTTTGAATCCATTCACACCTTCAAGAATAACTTATTTCTCATATTTATTAGCCTCCCGAGAGGACTTGGGCCTCGGAAACTTTCATTCCTCATGCTTTGGGAAAGCACCCTCGCGGTTATTTTTCCTAGCAGGGAAGTTATCTTACATTTATGGCAGGAGAGGCGAGGCAGTAAGATAGAAGAAGCCTGTTAGCCAAAGACTGCAAACTCCTCCGCAGTAAGGCAGGTTCGTAATAGAGCGTGCGCAGAAAAGGAACTTCCGGTACCTTTATCCACTTAGCGCAGGCGCAATGGAGTGTTTAAACTTTCCCAGATCTCCAGGGCACTACGTTGCTGAGAAGCGCTCTTTTAATAAACGGCCTCTGTTTTTACCATTGGTCACATGGCCCTCCTCAAATTCCTTCTTCTGGATGACAGAACCTTAAACTCATTCAGGACGCTAAAGTCCACCTATAACACTTTTAATTTTGGAAACAATCTCGTGGTTCTAAATACTTCTTTACCCTAATGTTTTCCATCTCTCCCCGAAGCTCAGAGCGTCATCAGCTTTCTCAAGACCAACTCTGGCACACCTTACCTGAGTTGGGCTTAGTTTGGATAAGAGTGGTCAGTTTTTCATTTACCTTTTACACGTATTAAGTTTTTTTCGATTCTCATATAAAATTGTGTGAATGAAATGTGTCTGATATCTTTAAATTTTTTATTATACTATTTATTGAGTGTCTCTGTGTGTGTGTGTGACAGAGAGAGAGAGAGAGAGAGAGAGAGCGAGCGAGCGAGCCTGTTTGCTGGTGTATGATAGATATTATTGGGACCACTTCAAGCAAGCACAGCTCTTTCCACCGTGTGGGGGGTCCCAGGAAGCAAACTCAGGTCGTCAGGCTTGGTGTCAATTCCCTTTACCTACTGAGCCATCTCCGCTAGCCTGGTCTAGAATTTTAACACCCATTTCACAGATGAAGAAACTGAGGTGGGGAAGCAGACCTCGGTCTGGGATGAATAGCTTCGACTGAACAGAGCGGTTGTTGCCACTCAATATAACCCAGCATGATGGACCTGGGCTCCAGTTCTGAGGTTCCAGGAAGGCAATGCGTTTGTGTTCCCATAATTATGGCTAAGCCCGTCCACTGTGCAATGCTACCTTTGTTCTAGCCAGGGAGGCAAAGGTCAGGCCCTCATTGTGCATGGCATTCCCTCTTGAGTTTGGTTTGCTGTCCTGGCATGGGGCAGACCGTCTGGGTACTGTCCTGGCAGGGTGGGGATATCTACCAATCCGTCTGGAGCCTTCCCTACCTCGCTTGCTGCAGGGGCTCCGCTCCCCCACGTCTTTCAGGCTGCATGGCAATTTGGGTGGATGGCCCACTTTTCTACCCTCGGAGGCATGCGCCATCTGTGGACTCTTGCCCCAGTGATTCATGGTCTCTGAGGCCCAGTTTCGCTGTCACTTGGCATTTGCTCTGCGTCCCGGCTTTGCGTCATCTGATAATCAGGAGGTCTGAATGTCTGTCACCTCACTCCTTCCCATCCGTAGGTGAAATGACAGGGATCCGGTGATTCCCGGAAAGGAGGGACAGAAATGCCTCGTGCGCGCACCCACTGGTTGATACTGAATACGTACTTTACCCAGGGCTCCGTTCAGAACACAGGGGCATAAAGCCGGCCACGGCTGATGGCCTCGTCTTCCAGGAACCAATACACTAGCCGCCCATCCCCCCCCCCCCAGCGGAGCTAAGCAAAGTGGGCAAGAGGGGTCATGCTAAATATTAAATTTCTTCCACATCTCATTAGAACTGAGCTCCGTGGCAGGGCTGGAGTCGGTCTCCTTTGCTAAAAAACCCACAACTCCTCTATGGACTGGACCTGTGGATGCTTAAGGAGGACTGAATCTATTTCAGTTTGTATTATTAAGCCTGATTCTCTCTGAGTCACGTGTTTGTTAATGACTAGGAAACACTTACCTTCCTCCTTTAGTTATGTTTCACTTTGGGTTGTACCATCCGACTCGCTTCACTTAGTGGCATTCAGGAGAAGTGGCAGTGGGTGAGTTCCAAGTCTACCCCTAAGGCCTCAACTGCTGTCAAGAGAAGAACATGTCTTGGCTAGCCCACAGAGCTAAGGAAGGCACTGGGTGGTAAAGAACCAGACTCAAGACCTATACTGTAGAGCCGTCTTCCCCAGGATAGCTCAGCTCGTCTTCACTGACTCTGTCAACCCACAGAGAACAAGCAATCAGCCAAGATCAGCATCACCACTCCAGCTGAGCCTAGCTCTCCTACAGATGTGGAAAATATGGTGGCTTTATTTTAAGATACAGACAATTGAAATGGTTTGTTATGCAGCGTTACTGTGAAGATTGGTAACACTTCCTCAGTGTGTTGCCTGTTTTTCTTCAGGACCTGAACTTTTTTACAATATTACTCTTATGGTTGTTATAAAATGAGGCATTGGGTGAATTTGTAGAGGATTGAATAAAAAAATGTTCCAGGCTTGTTGGGCCCTTGTGTGGTTGATTGCCTTTCATCCTTAGCTCCTCTTTCCCTTATACTTCCTTTCCCTCTCCTTCCCTTCTACCCTTTCCCTCCCCTCTACTCTCTCCTTCCATCTCAACCTGGGCTGTGCTTGGATTCAGTCGTTGAGTAGTAGTTGGTCAACCCTGTTCTAAACTACTAGAAACACTCGCCGTCATCGTGAAAGGTCTTCATGCAGGTTTCTGGCCCAAAGCAGAGTTCTTTCCATTCACCAAGGGCCAGGGCTCTTTTGCTACACCCAGACACGCTGTCTCATTTTGTTTTTCAAGGATCAAAACAACAGTGACAGACAAACTTAAACTTCTGCACACTCAAGGCTTTCCCCCCACCCCTGCCTCCCCACTCCCATCAAATCACGAACAGCCTGCATTTCAGTACCCTCAGGTCCCCAGTTATCAGATGAGATTGACCCTGGAAATGAGGTGTAACATGGAGGTCTGTTGTATTTCTCTTTATGACACAGGGCTTGTCACATTGTGACTTTAAAGTGAGCACTCAGGAGGGTTCTCCCAGCACCTGGTGTCAAAGGGCCAACAATGTATCTTTCTGGAGCACTGCTTTTAAAGAAAGATTGTTGGTTAAAAACAAAACACCTCAGTGATTACAAATGATTATAAATGTTTAAGATAAAACAGTGAACAGCACAGGTAGCAATCATGAGGTTCTAAAGTAGCCCAAGTTTTAAAGATACTTTTATCTTTCTACCCATCCTCAAGCCTCTCCCACCTTTTTTTTTTGTTATCAGAGGATTTTGTTAGAAAGGTTGGAGAAATATCCTTCCTTCTCCTCTGCCATAATTTTATCTTAAATGTCTCCCAAAGATGCATATGCTGAAGGTTTGGTCCCCAGGGACTACAGCCCTCTTCTTTCTCTTTGTTTCTTGGTCACTATGAGGCGATGCTATGTCTTCTGTGTAGTTTTGTAGTCTGTCCTGGAACTAACTCTTGTAGACCAGGTTGGCCTCGAGCTCACAGAGATCCACCTGCCTCTGCCCCCCCCCCCCCAGTGCTGGGATTAAAGGTGTGTGCCACCATCGCCCTGCTAGATCTTTCCTTTCCATGACCTAGATCAAAACTCTTAGGTCATGAGTAGATTTAAGATGCTCATCTGAATGAACAATCTCTTATGCATTTAAAAGATTTCTTGTCTTGGAAATACTACGTGTTGTTCACATATATGGCCACATTTATCTTCCTCATTCAGGATATCACTGTATTTTTAGTGCAAACACCTTTCGCCAGCTAGAGACTATCTTATGGGGCATAGTCAGATCTGGGATTGCAGGCCTCTTTCTTATTTATTTATTCTCGTGATTCTAGGGATCAAACTCTGGGATCAAACTCCCGCATGAGGGTCTCAAGCTGTCCCACTGAGCTACTTCAAAGCCGTGAAGTGTCTGGTTTTCTTTCTTTCTTTCTTTCTTTCTTTCTTTCTTTCTTTTCTTTTCTTTTCTTTGAATGTAGAGGGGACTTAAGTTCTGGCTTTAGCTTTAGTTATTCCTTTCAGCATTAAAAAAATTAAGGCAAATACTTAAAAATAGATCAATTTAAGTAATGCAAAAATCAAAAGGTACAAAATGGGATATAGTAAAAGTTACGACGCTTGTCCACCTTGCCCTCTTTTGTCCTCTCAATTCCTCTCCATATCTGACATATCCCTCATGATATCTTTGCACATAGATCTTTATTTATTTTATCTACAAACAAGGGCCCACTGCACACACATATATCTTGACATCATTCAGCCTTAGAACACACATAGCTTTATCTTCCCCTTCCTTTCTTCTTCTCTTTTGTTATTTTTTGTTGCTCATGTTTTCTGAACACGGTCATGCTGTGTGGCTTCTGATATCCTCAACTATGTAGAGCAGGCTAGCCTTGAACTTTGAATCTTTCCTACTTCCTCAGCCTCCAGGGTGCCATAGTCTTCTTTTTGAGGAATGAATGGACTTCACGAGGGTGTTTGAATTGAAACCCATCTCTGATTTACCTAAAGTAGAGTCAGCAGCCTGTGGCCACTGGTGAAATCTGGCGTGTCACCTATTTTGATGTAGCTTATGAGTTATGGTGCTTATATACTGACTTTAAAATTCAAAGAAGAGTATTTTGTGTTCCTTAAATTGTCTTTTTGTATTCAATCACTTGTTTCTCCTCCCTACCTCTTCCCTTCCCCTCCATTTTTCCCTCCTCTCCCTTCCTCCCTCCCTCTCTCTCTCTCTCTCTCTCTCTCTCTCTCTCTCTCTCTTTTCTTTCCTCCTGCACCTCTGCTTTTCCGTAAAAGGTGAGGAAGCAACCCTGGGCCTGGGATCTGCTAGACAAGCCCTCTGCCACTGAACGTCATCCCCAGTCCTATCTCTACCTTTAACAACTGTAGCATTGAGAGCATGGAAGATCTCTTTTGAACCTTTCTATGTGGCTCTTTGTAGAAAAAACTTGCTGACTTTTGACCTAATCACAAATATACTTCACCATTTTGATCATTTAAACACTGGCAACGGGAGTATATGTTCAGCATGTCTCTTTCTTAGGAGAATTAAGAAACTCCCAAAAGTATTTGCCTCATTTGGGAGAATTTTTGACTGGGCTAATTCCAAATAAAAGAGAAAACGAATCCTTTCATCTTATTTGAAATCCAATAGCCAAGATGCTCTAATTATCAGAAGTTATTTAAAAGTCCAATCAGAAACGGGCTCACTAATGGATTGGCGTGAATAACTTTCTGACCTTTCCTTTGAGAAAATTCTTAATTTAGAATTTAGCTTTACATTAGCAACTAAAATATTAAAGAGAATTTTCACTAAAAGGAACTGACTTTTTGGTCCCTTTCATTCTCACAGACAAACCAGACAAATGGTCTTTCTTTTAGTCGGGAGCTGAGCAGAAGTTTCAGAGGCTGTGAGCCCTTATTCATGTTATTTAGGGATGGATCACAGCTAACTGGTCTCTTTTTTCTCCTTTAAATATTTGAAAAATGAAAGCATTACACATGTAATAAAGATTCTTCCCCCCCCCCTTTTTTTTGCCACAGAGATAGTGATACTATAGCATTGTCTCCCTGTTTCCATAGGCTTGGTACCAGGAACCATGTGGACACTAACGTCCCTTAAATAAAATGGCAGAGAATTTACATATAGTCCCATATCCTGACTTAAATAACTTCTCCTTTACTTATAATGCCTAATATAATGTAAATGTTATATAAATTGTGGTCCCGTAAATATCTGTGTTGTTTAGAGAATAATGATAAGAAAAAACTTAGTACATGTTTAGTACAGATGAAAGTTGTTTTTCCCCAAGTATTTTGCCATCTGCCTCTACTTGAACCCATAGACACAGGCCCTGCAACTGTGGAGGGCTGACTGTGTGTACTCAGATTTATTTGCATCCAAGGATCTCAAAGTACTCAGTATAAATAATATCAACATCTTCTAGACAGTCACCAGAAGAGCAAGAAGCACTTGGGCCGGGGGGAGATCATGATTTCAGACCACACATCTAGCCTCACAGCAATGGGAAGTAGTAGAGAGGAAGAGGGAAACCAGGTGAGAATACAAACAGTTCCATCCAGCCTCACCTGCCTTTGCCTGGCCCTTGAGGCCTGCAGGTCAGACTGACAGGTGGAAACCAGAAACAACGGGGGTGTACACAGGTAGGGGACAAAAGGCGTGGGCATGGTCGGGAAAGCCGTCCGTCCATGTCACCTCTGGACTGTCTTGTCAAGCCTGAGACCATCAGTGTCTGAAGTGTCGGGAAGAGCAGGGAATGTTAGAGCTGTGTCCCTGTTCTCATTCCGCGAACGCATCACTTCTCAACCTGTGGGTCGCGACTCCTGACGGGAGAGCATATCAGACATCCTGCATATCGGGTGTTTGTATTACGGTTCCTAATAGTAACAAAGTTGCAGTTGGGTGTTTGTATTACGGTTCCTAATAGTAACAAAGTTGCAGTTGTGGCGTGGAAATGAAAACCACTTTATGGCCGGGAGTCACCACAGCACACGGAGCCGTGTTAAAGGGTCACAGCTTTAGGAAGGCTGAGAACCACGGCTCTAGAGGAAAGGGAATTGAGGATGGGCAGCTGACTTTGCCCAAGTTAGTGCTCGATGCTGAAGCCTTTACTGGACATTCCAAAAACAGCGAACAGCAATTCAGCTTTCTTCCTCAGTCATGAGTTGAGAGTCTGTTTCGTTCAACAGGCGAGAGAGAGAGAGAGAGAGAGAGAGAGAGAGAGAGAGAGAGAGAGAGAGAGAGAGAGAGAGAGAGAGAGAGAGAAGGGAGGAGAAACCAGGCCAGGAGTGGGGGAGAGAAAG
The DNA here is from genome assembly GCF_014885135.2 of Alexandromys fortis. NCBI lineage: Eukaryota > Metazoa > Chordata > Mammalia > Rodentia > Cricetidae > Alexandromys > Alexandromys fortis. The sequence continues at coordinate 5,388,987 of NW_026067984.1, read as the reverse complement.
AAGGGAAGTAAAACCAAGCCATGGCTTATGGGAAACCCACAATTTGGTGGTGATGTAGAATTCAAGTCAGCCCGTCACAGCATTGCCCATGGTGCTGCTGAGGGACCTTAGGATAGATTTGCAGAGGTTAGGCACATAAGAGTATTTGGTATCCCTTTTACAGAAAATAAAGTTTTAAGCAGAAGACAGATGCAAAATTAAGAGTGGGGCACGTGGATGTGGTTCTAGTTACTAGGGTGTTAGGCCTTTCCCTTGGCTTATACAAAAGAAGATGCCCTAAGAAAACTCACTAAGCATCTGTCAACATTAGCAATCTGCAAAGTAAATCAGAAGGATGAATTGATGGACACAATAGGGTGTGTTATTAATATCTCACAGGCTTATATATCAATTTGGTCTTTAAATTATTAATGTATTAGGGATTTAGTGGGGGCATTTGCACACTCTGCAAGGCAACTCCACCATTGCACTTTATCCAGCCCTTTTTTTCTTGTTTATTTTGAGGCAGGGCCTCACCGTGTTACCCAGACTGGTCTTGAACTCTTCCTACAAACTTGACAGGCCTTGAACTTCCTGTTTTCCTGCTTCGAGCTTCTAGGCAGCTAGAGCTACAGGCCCGCCCTACCAGGCCCACTCAACAACCTCTATTAGGTCTGCCATCCAGCTGGAACTTGCTTTGGTGAATTGTGGAATATTTTTTCTCTCCTAAATAACAAATGGTCTCTGCACCATTTGCTGAATAATGGATTATTCCTTTCTCCCATGAATTCGTAAAAAATAGTCAAGATCACCATTTCCTGAATGCCTGTCATGTGTCAGGTGCTTTGAGAGATTACGTAATGGTGTCGTACATTTCTGAGGTGACCCAGAGTCAGAAATTCCATCTTTAACTTGGTCAGTTCTCCATCTCCTGCATCTTGCTGGGTGGAGGAGTATTTCACACGAAATACTGACAGTTTGTTTTCACAGCCTTTTCTCCGCTTAAAAGCAACTGACCACTGATTCCCCTGTGGATTTTACCTACTGGATCTTTTGTTACACACTCGAAAGACCATGCCAAGGGATGGTGGCAGTGCCCTCTGCCAGGAGCAAGTATGGCATGCTGCCTGTGGCATCCGGTGTCCAGCGTAGAGGCCGGTCCTCATGCACACATGTTCCTCAGCAGCATGGAGTCCTGTGGCCCTTTCTTCTCCTCCCCTTACCCGAGTTTGATTCTCCACCCTTCCCTCGAGGTAACCAAGTGCCTTGAAGAATCCTTCTGTTTCAGTTTGCTAGAGCACATCTCTGAAGCTTATAATTTAAAACCTTGGTTGCTATGCATAAGATGTCTTTAATTTGCAAATTCTCATTCCTTAAAGATAACATGTCATCATCCTTGTTAGATTTTAGTCAGTCACAGCCAGGAAATAATAGAATGGAATTCAAATCCAGTTCTAAGGTTCTTAGTCTCACTCTGTTAAGAATGCCCACATTATTATAAAATACATCATACATATACATATATGAGTCATACATGTACTCATGCATATGCAAGCACATAAGTGCACCCCTCACCTCAGCAGAACCATCCATATGTTTTTAATCTGTACTTTTATCATACTTCATTGGTCCAGCCTTGTTCAGACACCAGGCTGATTTATCTATGGCCACTTTGTAATAAGTCTTTAAAAAAAATACATAACAAATTCTCCGTTCTTTTACATTTTTTCTAGACCTTTTATTTTTCTAGAAAAACAAAAGGCCTGCTTTGTAACATTTCCTCCTAATTGTGTGACGTGGGATTCCCCTCTGTATGCTGTGAACACTATAAGTTAATAAAGAAATTGCCTTGTCCTGATAGGGTAGAACTTAGGTAGGTGGGAAAAACTAAACTGAATGCTGGGAGAAAGGAGGCAGAGTCAGAAGGAGAAGCCATGGTGCTGCGGCCTGAGACAGACACGCCAGAACCTTAGAACCTTGCCACTAAACCACGAGCCTCGTGGTAAAATATAAGATAATGGATATGGTTTAAATTAAGATGTAAGAGTTAGCCAATAAAAAGTTAGAGCTAATAGGCCAAGCAGTGATTTAATTAATACAGTTTCTGTGTGGTTATTTCGGGGGCTGAGCAGCCGGGAACAAACAAACGGCTCCTTACAACAATCGTGGAAGAACGCATTAGCAGTAACTCGGTAGTTAGTAATTCAGAAGGAGCCCACCTTAATGCTATCCCTTTTTAGCGGGTTCTGAGGCGCTCAGCTCCCACATGTGAACACGGGTGCACTTCCCCACGGTCACTCACTCACGGGAATGCACATATGTTTCATCTCTAGTCACTTAGAGAAGGACTTGCTCACATCAGAGGGTTTTAGAATCCCCTGAAGGCAGAGACAGGAGTGAAATGGGCCGGAGAAGTGTTCTCATGTGGAGGCTAAAGAACAATCTAGAAGAAGATGCCAAGATGAGCTGCAGAAGCTGCTTGGTTTATAAGAGATTTTCATGTCCATCGCTTTGTTCTTGGAAATACAACTCCTCCCCCCCCCCCAAAAAAAAAGCCAGCATGAGTCTGAGGCTTCAGATTTAACGGCTGTTGGGAAGGGTGTGGGAGAGGTGATGGGGGGTGTCTTTCCAGGCAAAACTCAGAAGATGATTCCCAAGGGAATACTGGATTCATGCCTGCACTTCATTTTCCTAGTGTAGATCCTAAGTAATAGGAGAGCTAGCTAATATTCATGGTCTTGGAAGACTTTCTTCAATTATGGGGTTGTTGAGCCTCTGTTAAGGACCGATGAGACTCACAGGCCCTGCCTAGCCCAGTAAGCCAAGAGAGTCGTTCCCACCTCTGTAAGCGGATGTGGATTTGATACACATATATTCCTCACAAGTTAATGAAAGCTTGAGGTTTTGATCCAGGAGGATGCCGAGAGCTTTCTTCTCTCTTGCAGAAAAAAAACATTCCAGTACAAACATCCTCGTGAGAATCCCCAGAGGAGACACCACGCATCTGCTCAGATTAAGAAGGCACCAGCTTATTTATTTCCTCTAATGGAGAGGGACTTCTCTGAGCACAGACTTCTCTCCTGAAAGGCCATTGGCTTGGTTCTGGGAATTGAGAGCTGCTGGCGGCCTAGAGTGATGCTCTTAGCAGTAGATTCTGAAGGTGTACAAGCACTGATAACCACACGTAAGCTGTGCCGTGGAATCCAGCTGCCTTTGTTGCCAGCACAGACTTCCACAGTGCCAGGGAAATTCTAAGACTCTACACTTTTATTCTGGATTCAGGGCTATTCTTTGGTAACACAATGCATACGGGTATTTCCAGCCCTGTCTCAGTGAGAATGGCAGATAACATCAGATGTGGAGGGTAGCTGGTAGCAAGCCATAGAGTTAACTTCTGCTCCTAAAATTAAATTAAAGTTAGCCTCGCTACCTCCCGTCTCCGAGAGCCGTGGTGCATAATAAGGCGCAACTGAATGCCGCTCCCGGGAAATTTATACCATATTTGCAGGGAGAGTTCCGATGAAAAGGAAAGGGGTGGACGAACAGAGAGCTAATCATGTTGTAACTGCGTATAATCTTATGAACCACTCTCCACTGGAGTCCATAATTAACTGTTGGTGAGCTACTTGGGAACATTTCCTGGCTTTCCTTCAGCAAGAACCTGGCAACCAAGCCCAGTGGCTTCCGAGGAAACTGTTAAGAGATTAGATTTGTCCATCAGAAGCCTGCAGTTGTGTTTGTCCCGGAATAGAGCTTATTTTGCTAGTTGGATTGACAATGACTTGAAATGAGTGCTTTTTTTTTTTTAAATGAATTCTTAAAGGGCAGTCTGGGCACCCATAAAGAACAGAGCTCGTGAGCTGGGAAGGTGGACGCTAGAGTTTGAGCCTCATCAATCGTGTAAAAGCTGAGCGTGGCTGGAAATGCCTGTGCCCCAGCACGAGGAACCTGGGAGCTCACTGGCCAGTAATGAGCGTGTGCAGTGAAAGAACTTGTCTCAGGAAATTCAGGTGGAGAGTGGCAGGATGTCACTGGGTACCCTCCTCTGACTTCCACACGGTCACACAGTTGAGCGTGCACACATACACACCATACAACACATATACACATGCACACACACCACAAACACCACAGATACCACATACAGCATACATACACACAAAACACATACACACACATACATGCACACACACCACACACACAACACACACCTCGTACACCATACATACACAAACACATACATGCACACACACCACACACACATATGCACGCACGCACGCCACAGACACCACATACACCACATGCACAAATAAAGAGGAGGAAGTCTCATAAGGTGATCCTGAAGGACAAGGGACAGTTACTCTCATGTCACAGGCCTTTAGCCGTATTCTGTACGTCTCTAGGATTAGAAAAACAGTGGCTCATCTCACACCATTGCAATTAAAAGAGGACTTGCTTTGTCATCAGAGGAATTTGGCGTTCCTACTAATTAAAAGCACACAGCTGATCTTTTCTCAGCTTTTTGAAGTTTCAAGCACTGGGTGTTTTGCAACCAGGACCCATATGATTTTTTGTGAGTTTCCGTGAGTTCCGGTATTAATGTGTATACAAAATGCCTCAAGAATCATTCCATGGTGCTGTCTGCTGTTGTGTGCAGAATGAATGAATGAGTGAGTGAATGAATGGCTGTTAAAAGAACAGCTATAAAGAAGGGAAGTCTTAGTTCTTAATGATGTCACTTTGCCAGGTAAAGTGACAAAAAAATAATTCTTCCATTTAATGTTTCTAGAACCCAATGCAAAAAAGTGTCACCTTGCTTTCCTGGCCCTTCAGGTAAAAAAAAAATTAATGGTTTCTTAAAGAGTAATAGAACAGCCTATAATCTTAATTGAATAAAACCCATTTCTTTCTTTTTAAATTGAAATCCAAAATTCAAATTGAAATCCAAAATTAAAACAGGTTGACATTCAGAACTGCCTAAAATATTGTTCAGTAGCTAGGATGAAGTCCAAGTAACCATGAGTTATTTATTTCATAAGTAAAAAAATAAATTGGTGGCCTCACAGTTTTGTGGGCACCAACTATCCTGTAAAATGGCTGTTGTTCTAGTTGTATTCTGGGGGGTTCCTAGGGAGAGAAGGCAATGGTGGCTGGGTGTGGTGATACATGCACACCTGTGATGCTGAGAACGGGAAACTGAGGCAGAAAGATAGTGAGCTTGGGCAGCCCGAGTCTCTGGAAAGAGGGAGGAGGAGGCGACAAGGAACATTACATCATGTGTGTGCTATCTTGAGAATTATCCTGTGTTTAAAAAAAAAAAAAGTTCAGCAAACATCAAGTTGGCAATGGTTTACTAAACCAGTGCCAGCTGGTCAGGGCATGCCTGCTGGCGTGTGAAATGCCAACTGGTCAGTGTATGCCTGCTGTTGTATGCAAAGTGCAGGTGAAGACACCACAGCACACACAGAACCTGACTGCAGCAGACGGTGGGGGCTAAAGGATGCTCCTTTCCAGCCCTTACGGGGTTGATCCCAAACACCCAAAGGGGATGGAGAGCCAATGTACCACACCCTTTGTATGGTCACAGAAGGCCCTGGAATGCATTCACTGAACTAGCTGCTGAAGTAGCACACACCCTTAATCCCAGCACTCAGGAGGGAGAGACAGGAGGATCTCAGTGAGTTCGAGGCCAGCCTGTTCTACAGAATGAGTTCCAGGACAGCCAAGGCTACGCAGAGAAACCCTTTTGAAAAACAAAAACAAAACAAACAAAAAGAAACTAGGGTCTGAGTAATGACAACAGCTATTGAGAACTCTATTAAAACTTGTTGTTTACTTGATTTTCTAATGTATGGTGCTCCTTAAACCAAAACAGTAGCCACTAACAATAGCAAAATGTTCTTCTGTGTTTTTCTTTTTTGAGACAGGGTCTTTCTAAGGAGCCCTGGTTGTCCTAGAATGTTCAGTGTATTGCAGTGAGTTGGCCGGTCTCCAAGTCACAACAATTTCCCTGCTTCTGCCTTCCTAGTGCTGGGATTAAAGGCCTGTACTACCATGCCCAGCTTCATCAACGCACTCTTAAATTTGCTGATTACCATTGTGCAATTTTTAAAGACCAGCTCCTCCCTTGCTCCATCTCAGGTGCTCGATCTCCACGTGTGACTGCGGGCTACCGTATGGGACTGCACGGGCGTTCAAACATTTTCAACCCTGCAGGAAGCTGTGCTGGACAGCGCTGCCCTTTGTGGAGAAGAAAAGAAACACTTAACTTAGGAGTTGTGTGTGATAGGTGTCATAGCTGGCACTTATCTTTGTTTCTTGATTCACAGTGAAGAAACTTAGGAAGCTTAAGTCATTTGTCCAAGTCATGTAACTGATAGAGGGTGAAGTTAGGACTTCACGCAGTCTCTCCTGGCTCCAAGGCCTCTGCCGTTTCTGATGCACAGTCAAGCGCTGATCCATTCTCTCATCCATCTCAACGATAAGATTGACAGCGTATTTCAATAATTATGCTGGAAAAGCAGGTAGAAACAGTTACGGAACAAACTAGTTCCTTTGTGTACTGAACCCTGATTAGGGACGAGGGCCGTAAGGGTCAGAGTGGTGAGTCTGGTTCTCGATTTCATGGTAGTTAATAGCCCAGTAGGGGCATCCAAGATTAAATATACAACCACAAAATTAATTATCAGCTGCAATTGTGATAAGCATCTAAGAAGAAAACCCATCTGTTTTGAAAGAGACATCCAAGACTCATTACATAACAATAATACCAATAATTAATAATAAAGCCTTGGCTTCTGTGCCCTATGAAATTTGAATTAGAAAGGAAAACCTATGCTACTGTTGGCTTCCTGATTGATGAGGGCACTGTAATCTTTATGCCTTGTAAACAGGGAGATCTGTTTCATCCAAGGTCATCCTGGGTTGACATGACCAACTTCAATTTCATCTGGCTCTCCTTGGTAGAAGTGTTTAGAAGTGTTTTTTTCCCCCTTTGAGATAGAGAGCTGTGATCAGCTAATTTGTCAGCATTACAAAGCAGTAGCCCGATCCTTATGGCTCTTCTCTCTCATTGAACCTTCGCAGCAGCCGCCGCTGACATATGAACTTGGCGGATGAAGATGCCACACCGTGGCTATTTCTCCACTGCTCTGCGGAGGGTAAGATAGAGGAATAATGCTTCTTCTCGGCCATTTTCTTTGTCATCTCTAACAGGGTCAAACTCAAATACACATAAAAGGAGATGGAGAACCAATATGCCACACTATCAAATTTGAAAGGCTAGGGGGGGAAAAAAGTCCAAACCATAAACTGTTATCACGTCCTGTCCTTTTAATGCTTGTCTATTAGCTCCAATAAAAGAACAACAGACTGTCCATCACTCCGTAACACGGCACGCCTGTTATGTCAATACGATTAGTGTTTGTCATGTGCTCGTGGACTGGTTACAGTTTACAGAAAAAAATTGATTTCACAGAATCAGAGACATTAGAATTGGAAATATTCTATTAGATCACGAGACACATCCCTGGAGGCTGTGTAGATTGGTCCCTGCATCCCAGTGTATTTTCTGGTGTGTTTTTTTCTATCAGGTTTTGATGGGCTTATATATTTATTATAGGCTGGGGCTATGTTCCTCTAAAAATTATACCAATCCATCTGAGAAATAAAATTCTCGAAAAAATAAGCATTTGCCGAGTGCTAATTTTACTTTGGTGGATACGTTTTTAATATAGAAGTGGTTACAGCCTCTCCTCTTACGAGAGGCAGGGTAGCAGCGGTGGATCACGGGTTGGCGTTATAATCAAGTAGTAAATTTACATATCTTAAGATGAGAAAATTTCCCCAGACCAAATTTCCCATCAGATTTACACAAAAATGTGATATGAAATTTTGACTCCCAACAATGGCTTATTTTCTGTGTGGGAAAATGAACCCTGTGCCTCCTGTAAGTGCCTGTAATCACACACCTGAAGGGAATGGTATTTTGGACTTCTTGGGCAGTGTGCGTTCAGGTGGGAGAGACACTTGCAAGATAGTCACAAATAAGCCCTGATCATGGGGGCTGGTGAGAGCTGAGGCAAGAGACTCATCTTGTTTTGCTACAACTTCACACCTCAGCCCTGCTTCCCTTCCTCACTCTGATTTCTGGAAGTGGCTGAGAGAGGAAATGAGGGAAGGCTGGGCCTGGACTAGGAGGTGTGAGCCCTGAGTTCAGTGCCATATTCACCCCCTGCATATAAGTAAATGCAGTGGCTTTTCCAGGTGAAATTTACACACAATTGTCAACAACCAACCAATCTGGCAACTCCAGAATCTCCCAGGACAGGCGAGGTGATGCTTCCCTCTTCTTCAACGCTCTGAATAGCATCCTCACCTGGTTTCATCCCCTAGCAACGCTGGAGAAAGGACCACGATACAATTTCCCTCAGTCCTTCCCAGCTTTCCTTTCCCCCTTTTTCTTCTTCATGGAGAGAAAGAGCAGAGAGTTGGATGTAGTCTAAGCTTGTGGGTGGGAGGAGGGAATCAGGCCAGGTGTGGGGAAAGGCAAGGAGGAAGCAGAGATGTGTCATGTTCTGCCAGACAATGCCTGACCCTGGCTGTCTCCATTCTCACATCCCTGTCTGGATGCCCAGATGCAGTTCTTGTTCCGGGATGCAGCTGATGAGGATTATGTCTGGAGAGCATCCCAGTGAAGACCTTCTACATCTTTTCTACACCTGCGAGCTAAATGAGCAAGAACGTCCAGGTGCTGAGTCAGATGTATGGATTTGCTGCACGTTATGCAAACAAGTCATTTTGCCTGTCCAGAAACGAGAGCTCTCCATAGTGCTGTTTTCCTGAACTCTCCATCATTTGAGAGAACGCAAACTGAAAGCTGGTCCAGCAGTGCGCAGAGCCAATTGCTTGGCACAGGGTATTATTGTAATGGGTGCCAGCCGCAGGAAAGGACCTACTCGCCCGAGCAGAATCTGGGAAAACCGCTGCAGGTTAACAAAGTCAGGGGCTTCCGCTATGTTAATCTGCTCAGTTCTTGAATGGCAGCGGTAAAGGTGGGTATGGACAGGATGCAAGGAGGTGGCAAAATGAAGATGGTGAGACAGTTGTGCAAAGGTGTGGTGGCTGAGTTCTTAGGAATAGTGGTCAAGAACTGGTCTGTGTGACCTGTGAACCTTCAGTACCACCCAATCCCCAGCCGTTTCCCAAACCTACTGGATCTAAGGGTATATCATTTTTAATTCCTGGTGATTTGTTTGCACATGAAAGTTTAAGTAGCTCTTGTACAGCCCAGTAATTTCCTGTTGGTAGCAGCCCAGGTGTTTGAAGTAAGGACCAGATTTCCTAGCCCCCTGGGAATCTGCTCTCAGCTTCCTTTCATCAAGAGCCCATGAATGGGCTTGCTTCTCTCCTCAGTGTACACCACTCTGCCTTTTTTTTTTTCCTAAACTACTCCCACTTTTTCCTCCTGGAAACGGTCCTAAAAACTGCATTTCATTCTGCCAAAGCTGCCATCCATGAAGGTGAGCACCTGATTGAGACTGGATAGGGACAATCTTTTCCCCCGGAGGATTGATCGATTCTTCTGAGATCATTAGGAACAAGAAGAGCACAGATGTGGGACCAGTAGACATTTCCTCCTAGCACATACGTGGGGACCCATGCGACAGCAAAGTCAGGCAGGCCCTTCCTAGCGAATGTGGAGGGGAAGATGTGTGAGAGCCTCCCCAGAGGAGTTAGAACTGAAAGACAGAGACAGAAAAATCATTTAAACACCTCAGCAGAACTGAACCAGAAGTCACCCTTGGACTTCAGCTTGAGTGAGCCCATAAACCCACAGCTTATCTTAAAGTGGGTTTTCTGCTATTGGCAGCTAAAAGAGCGGTCTAGACAATACAATCTTGAAATTAGATTATCAGCTCTTCTATGCTGGGAGCGTTTGCACCTGGACATGTGAGAATAAGTGAGAGGAATATATTCATTGTGAGGCTCATAACCTAGAATTTGACCAGTATGTGAATGAATTTATAAGATGTGTGTGTGTACACTTTTAACCTGAGCCTAATTAAATGTAGGCGGTTTAAAATGTCCAGGTACTCCTGAGCCCTAAATACCGGTTATCTGTATTGCAACACAGCAGCGGGCTGTATTTATTTTCTGGATTTAGAGGCAGCGTGTACTGAAATTAATATTTAAATTTATGCCAACTAATATGCAAATGTGCATGGCTTTGGTGCTTGGAAACCCGGGGAGGACGGGATTGCAGCGCTGCCACTTCAGCAACAAGACAAAGGGGACTGAAATGCGATGTTGCGATGTTGCGGATCCCTGGCCAGAGCCAGGGCGGGCGGGGAATTTATAGCCCTGTAAAGTGTCCTAAAACAGAAGACGGTGCCTCAACTTAAAATAATGGTTTAGCCATTCATTAATTTGTTCAACGCAAACACCACTACTTTCCAGAAATGATGGTGCCAGCAAATACAATCTACAACCCACGCATTTAAAAAAATGTATTTTTATTTCTGCTAAACAAACAACTTCTAAACCTACAATTATTTACTCTGGTGTTCTTTTCAGTGGACAGCTGTTATTCATCATTGGTCATATATTTCATTAGTATATACCTGCTTTAATATGTGTGTGCATATTTTTAATTAATCAGCTAAGTTATGCATGGTAGAAACTTGACAGGCAGTAACTTCAACGAGGTAGAAATTTTTAAAGTGTCTGAGGTAGGGCGTCTCGGCGTTTAGTGAGGACAGACATGTCTAGCTTTCCAAACACAAAGCCTAGGGTGTGATGCTCATCCTCTAGGTGGCTTCTGGGTCTCTCTGGCCGTAGCAACCAACTTCTCCATAGCAGGTGGAAGGATAAAGGTTTGCCTCCTCTCTTTAAATGGAGCTCCCTAAGCCAGCCTTCCGTACAATGGCCAGCACTTAGTCCTGGGCTGTACCTGGCTGTGATAAAGGCTGTAAAATAGAGCCTTTAGCTCAGAAGCCCTGTGTCCGGACAAAAGCAATGATTTTGTTAGAGAAGCAGAAAATGGATGTGCTTAAGTTTGCATCTTAAATGTCCCCCATGCGCTAAAAGTGCAGTCCCCAGCTTGGTGCCATCGGAGATGCTGGATGCTTTCAGAGGCGGGTCTAGTGGGAGGTGCAAGGTCATTTGTGGGTATATCCTTAAAAGGAATAGTAGGATCCTGGCCCCTTCTTCCTCTCTTTCACTTCCTGACCTTGGGGTGAGCATCTTTGTTCTGCTTCTTCCCATCGTCACTGGCACAGGCTTGGACAGAATGGGACCAGACCATCATGGACTAGAACCTTTGAAACCATGGGCCAAGAAAACACTCCCTGTAAGATGATTATCTTAGCCATTTGTGATAATGACGTAAAGCTGATTACAAGATACTTGAAAGGCATTGGCCAGACTGTACTCTGGATAATAAATATGTATTTGTTCATTCACTAGCAACCAGTGTTTTATGGGCAAGAGTTTGCTTTGATGAAAATAAATTATTATCATACCTTTAATTCTATTCTATATTTATCTTGTGTGTTTTTTATCTTACTGTTTACTATTTTTTGTATGCATCCTTGTCTTTGTCGGGAGTCTGTACACATGAGAGTACCTATGTACAGGGGCCAGAAGTTGGCATCAAATCTCCTGGAGTTGGAGTTACAGGTGGTTATGAGTTACCCAGAGTGGGTCCTTGGAATTGGCCTGATGTGGCTTTTAGCTGCTGAGCCATCTCTCCAGACCCCTTGCTTGATTTTCTTCCACTAGCTTATCAGCAATGATAGATTTAAGTCTAGGTTGAAAAGAATGCATGAACTACACCAAACTAGATGTGATAAGAGAAAATTAGGAGCAATTAGTAATGTCTGCGGTAGCCAGTGCATATATGTTGGGTTTTACTTGAAGTTTCAACTAATAAGTTTAGAGACATATGGCTCCTGTGAAGCCAGTTTCAATCTCCACCAAAATACCTTATTTAAGTGTATTGTTTGGAATGTTTTACTCTGGGGAAAGATGGTATTCTCAGCAAGTTGGGACTCTTTCAGGCAGTTATAAATTTTTTGAAGGTTTCCAGAGTGTTGCTAAAGGAATTACATTCAAATTTCAAGTTACACTTAGCTGGCAAATTCTCAGTTGAAAACCTGCTTGGAAAGAGGACTTTTGTTATTCTTTAAAGGACAAAATAGAAAAACAGGTCATGAGTTTTATGCTGTCAGAATGGAGATACAATTATATGACATGCTCATCTCTTCCTTCCCTTAGAAAGCAGAGGGGCCGCGGGCCGTGATAAGGACTTTCCAAGTTCAAAACAGGTGCTAGCAAGACAATTTCAGGACTTCTCTTTATTTAGCTCCAGTGAGCCAAGCATGGGGACAAGCAGGCCAGAGTTAAATTAAACCACAATCAAAAATAACCAAGGCCATGGAGCGCTGTACTGAACTGCATCTAAAAAAAAAATATGTCTTTAAAAAGCTGTGATGGCAACAACCTTCTCTTCCTGTCCCGCACTGCCCACCACATTTCATCAGTACTGGTGACAAGACACTGGCCCGAAGAGGTTGTGATCCTTCTAGAGGGGTGGGATTGTGCAATCCCCTATACAAATGCTGAAGACTTCTGGGGTGGTGCAAACAGGTCCCCACAAGGCTCTTTGCCTGCTTGTTGCCTGACCTTCCCACTTGTGAGTGAAGGGTGGTTCTTTTATTGAAGCAACTTGCGTGGCTACTGGCTTTTTAAACCTTGCTTAGCTACAGCTGTGGAGAATGGCCTATTTGTAAATAAAACCTGTTAATTCTGGCTCTTAGCTTGAACTCTTTCAAGAGCAGAGTCTGAGAGGCCTGGGAGCAGGTTATTTATTTGGGAAGTGATCTCATAAAGCAGGAAGGAGAAACCAGATGGAGACAGAACGGGAGGAAAATCGTCTAATACACGAGACTGTTACTGGGAACACACCATGAATTAGCAGGCTTGATTCTATCAAGACGTCCAGAAATGTGTACAGCTGTGCCTCGGGGTGTTTTGTAGAAAGAATGGGAGATTGAAACACATAGTCCTGGCTTCCATCTCTGTTGCTTCTAAGTTTCCCCAGGGCATGATCAAATATCACGCTTTCCTGACTTCTGGGTTGGGTCTTGATCTTGGTCTCCCACGCCAACGAAAGCCCTGTCTACCATGGGCCCCACAGAAGGGCCCCAGGGACCTCGCCTTGAGCTGGACTGTGTCAGAGCAAGGTAAAGCTGAGGCAAGGTAGGCTGTTTACTATTTATTTCAGTCTGAGAGGGTTGGGGATGGGGCTCCAGGGGTGTCTGCTAGAGTCCCTGACTGTTATTCGGGATTCAGCTCTGCTCAGCAGGTTGACTTAGATCCCGCGGTAACAATCAATGTACTTGATGCTCTTCTGAGTGGAGGGTACAGTTTTAAATCACCGTCTAAGGAGCGTTGCAACGTGAAGACTAACATCCCCACAGTCGCTCATTTATATTGAGATGCAATTTAAACCCTTGGTTCTCTCTCTTCCCAGATCCTTCAGGTCCCATGATGCAACTTCCATATTTCCCTTCTTCATGCGGCTGTCTCCACCCCAGGGTAGCGATGGAGGCAACACGGTAACCTTTCAAACATGGCGCTTGCCAGATACTACTCTACTACCGTTCCTCATAGAGTCTGAGGAGGAGACTCTTGGCTAAGATGAGCTCTGGGGAGCCACGTGGCTTTGACTTCACACAGTTTAACCTCCACCATCAACTGGAGCGTGAATCGCTGGTAGAGAACGCGCCATGGAAGAACACAGTATCAGTTACTGCCCAGCCTGCGTTTCCTGAGTGCGGCAGGCAAATGATACCTTGGCAGATAGGTCCAGAGTCGGCTGCAAAGGCTTGGCATTCTGCTGTGAGTCTGCACTGCCCAGGCTGAGACATGGGGTAGGATTAAGAAATCTCACTAGGCCTCCTTTCCTGTCGGCGTAAGAGATGGGCAATAATAACATCCTTGTTGGGTTGTTGTAAGGATTAAGCATTATGTAATGTACGGAGCATACCCAAACTCCACTCAACTTTGTATTCTATGTGTACATGTATGTGCACATGTATGTGTGTGGGTGCTCTCAGGGGCCAGAAAGAGGGTGTCAGATCCTCCAAAACTGGAGTTACAGATGGATGTTGGGAACTCTGGTCTTAGGCAAGGCTCTTAAGCACTGAGCTGTTGCTGGAGTCCCCAAACTGTGCTGTTGCAACCCAACGAGGAAACAAGTAAATAACCTTATTTCTATTTTGCATCCCATTTTTACTTAGTTCCTGCGTAAAGCTTAGATTTACTGAAACACTCATCCAGAGTAAGCCGGTTGACATTGAGCTGAAGGCCCAGTGTGGCAGGAGGTGGGCATGTTTCCCGGTTCAAGCTTCCAGACAGATGGAGCCACCTTTCAGTATCAAGCAGCCTCTTCCAAACCAGAAGCACTCAGAAGCGAGAGGTCCCACAGTCCACACAACCCTATGGCTATGTCTCATTTTCTAGACACGATGAGACAAAAGGAGGGTCCCAAGTGGGACAGATGAGGTTCGCTCTCATGAGACCTTCACTGTTGCCTAGCTATCTGGATCCTTCCCACAAGAAGATTTGGGTTCAGTCTGCAACCCAAGATGACTGTAAGAACTTACTACCTGTAAGAACATAGGTCTTCAAATCTTGGGTGTAGTTTAGTAGTTAAGCAATTGCCTAGTATCCACAAGATCCTGGGTTCCATCTCAAGCAGGAAAAAATAAATCGAGACAAAAAAGATGAAATTAAATGCAACACCACCTGGGACACCTGATGGCTTTCCAAGAGGCACGAAGGCATGATTATATTGGAGGGAATTCATTTCCAGATACTCAGTTTTTGTATGCACCCTTTAGAAGCTGAGCAGAGGTAATTTGAAAACAAGGCTGTTTCTTCCATGTTCCTTTCATCCTCTCCTTTCTCTTACTTGCTGCTTAGAGTCCATTGCAGCTTTCATCTGTCCCACCTGACTCTGCTGCACTCTGCCTAGCATGCACAAAACTGAAACCAGGCAACGGGAGACATGAAAAGACACTAGTCTTAAAAAGGTCCTTGTGTTTTCCTCTTTCAGATCCTGCTGAGGGCTCCTGTCAGAATAATGAAGGTAAGTCTGGTTGGTTGGCTGCTTTGAGACTGGGACTCTGACAGGCATTGTCCATTAATGGATGAACTAACTGTGATCCCCAAAGTTTCATTACAATATTCAAAGCATCGGATACTATTGAAGCATTGAATAAGAAATATATATTTGAAAGAGTTTGTGAAATAAACAATAACTTGATTTTATAATCCTGCATGTAATTAATGTATTAAAGTTGTGCCCTGGAATGAATGAAATATAAATGACAGTTATTTGTTTATGTATATATATGTGTGTCTGTGTATATCTATGGTGTGTGTGTGTATATATATGGTGTGTGTGTGTGTGTATAAAATGCTGGGGATCGGACTCAGGGCCCTGTTTTTACTTGATGAGTGTTGTACCACTGAGCTACATCTTCCAGACTTATAATTTGATAAGTCTTAATAGAGGCACACTAGTGATCTAATGGAGTCACACATCCATTTGGAGGTTGGGCGAGTTTAGACTCATTGCTTTAAAAAATGGAGGATGTAATAGGGTTATCAGATCTGAGACAATAAGAATAACTTGTGATGATGGACCACCTTGCTGTTTGGGTATAAAGAACAGAACGGCGTCTCTAACACAGCATATGCCTTCCGTATGTACCTACCTGTTTTCATGGGAGCAGGTCATCTCAGCAATTACATCTTCAACACAGGAAGTAGAGTGGTCGTTTCTGAAGCCACCTCATGCTAGCAAACGCTAATGCTAACCCAGAAAGGAAACTTCATCCTTTCTCACTGGAAATGGGTAATGTTTTATTGCTATGAACTTTAAATCAGTTTTAAACTCTGTGGGTGGAATACAAGCAAGAATTCACGGAGTAGAACTGAAGTTCAGACTAAGAGGCTGTACCTACATCGGACAGTCCAGCCCGCAAAAGCTGACTGACTGACCAGCACTTAGTGATTGTGCAGGCGTTGGAATATTTCAGAGCCATAGCCACGTTATCTTGTCCTGATTCCCCTTGAGTAGCCATTTATGTTCATTTCTGTCTGCAACCTAACATTACTGTGAGTCTTAGGTAAGTCCTTTTGGAGAGTATGGTCAGACCCCCATATTTCCACCAAACAATCACAAAACATGTCAGGCCTATATCAGAGGATTCGACGCTTTGCTGTGACCCACTCCGCGGATGCTTCCGCCAATGTGTTTTTAAAGTGTCCTTATTTGTCCTGCTACTAAGAATATTTCATGAAACTGTTACCATGTGGGAACACAGAATTTGGGACAACCTAAATCTTTGTTCTGACACCTTGGTCACTCGTATTTGGTGCGAATAGAATAAACTATCTCTTGTCCCTGTGAGGTGAAATGTGTTTATAATAACATTAGTTATGGAACTTACAACTGTGGAGGAGGACCCCACCCGTATTTCTTTAGGTGATAGAGCCCACTCTAGTATCTTATTGGGTTCAACTAGATAAATATAAAGAATATGATAACTTAAAGGTTAACATTTACAATATGCTAAAATTAAATAGTTTACAAATGCTTAAACTTGTGATGAAAACTTTGAAGAATAACATTTGTAGGGCAAAACAGTTTTTTAAAATTCTTCTAGAATTTCTGGACCTTATTAGGTCCCAGTCCTTTGGAATGATGTGTCTCTTTTCAGGAGGCCATGGGAGAGGCAGACTCAGGGTGACTGTTGTTGAGTGAATGGGTCCCTGAGGTTTTGATATGAAGCCTTGCCTCTTTGGGTGTGACTTCAGATTCTGGATTGGCTGTGGAGCCAGCCTTCTGTCTTACCCAGAAATAGGCTTTCTCTGCTATTTTAGAGCCTCTTTAGTTCAGATTTGTACCTCCTTAAATATGCTTTCTTCTTTGAGAGCATCCCTGACATGTGGGATGTTCATGTGAGTCCCTATCGCTGTGACTTGAATCACAATTCTGTCAAAGCAAGTGCGTGTTCATTGCTTCATGCAGAATATATATATGCCAGGCACTGTTCGAGGGCCTGAATTTACCTCTATGAAGAAAACAGGCGTGGTTAGAGCTTCATGGAAAATATACCTCAATGGAGTTAGGAAAAAATCAGCACAAAAGAGAAGCATTGCATAGATATATGACTAGAGACAGTAAATGCTGCATATGAATAGAACATTGTCAGTGGTAAGAACGGAGGTTCTTAATTTGATGCGTCTAGGTAGGATAATATAAACTGAAGTCAAGTGTGAGAAGGAATTGGGAACTAAAATGCTGAAATTGTTTTAATAGATAGAATAGACTAGAAACAACACATGGCCCTGGCACTAAGCCATCTCTGGCTTTCTGGGGACAATGAAAGAGAGACTGTTTCTCGAGCATTGAGCAAGGGTTGAGCCAAGGGACTGGTGACACAGGAGGGGGTTAGAAAAAAATGCAAGAGCTCAAGGAGGAACCATGTCAGTGAGTCCAAAATTCAGCACGGAAATACAGTAGGTTTCTGGCAAATTTGATTTATTTTTGAGAGAACTCTGTTGCCCTTTGAAGATTAGGTTGGGGGGTAGGGCAAGGTAGAGAGAAGGAGCCAATTTTAGAGTGGTGGCAACAATCCTGGGTCTCTGCAGCTTATGGTAACATAGCTTCCATTCCCCTTGTGGTTTCGACCCACTGCAAGCCAGCTGGGCATTCTGCTCTGCCTCCCTTCAAAGCAGGACCCAGGCTGGTGGATCAGATGTCCTCATGAACAGAGGCCGTCAGCATGGTAGGCAATGGGACGCAGATAGTCATGCATTGACTCTTAGGACCTCTGTCTGGCAGCAACACATCACTTCTATACATCTGTTATTATAAATCGAACTATGGCCAGTTCTGAGGTCGGCAGCAATGGAAAGATGCTCCCCTTCTGACAGGGACTCTGAAGAGAAAGAATGTGCAATTGAGGATACCGTTATGTAACGTCCTCCAGGAGGCCGCTGTTGGGGTACATGAGTGATGTCAGTGAGAAGTGGGCGATGGAAGATCTGAGGCTCACTTTGGAGTTACTTTGGGGGGTGGATGATACGAGGGCTCTTGCCAAGATGTCCTTATTAGACTGGGAACTGCATAAAACAACCTATTGTGTTCCTGTTCGCATCTCCAGGGCCACACAGTTTCCCCAAATGAATGAGTGGGGTCCCAGGAATCTAACGTGGGTTCCCTGAGCCCAACATGGCTTGGATTTCCCTCACCCCGCAAAAGGGCTGAGCCTGTTATATAAAGAGAGTGAAGATTCTTTCTGCACGCTCAGAGTAGATCCTCACTCGGGTTCTCTGCAGGGCTGAGAGGAAAATTGATTTCAGTAACCCTCCTCTCTGCCATGGACCTGCTCCAGGCCTGCCCTATACCATCCGGCTCCCTTCTCTCTTAGGTTTTAAATTTCCTCCATTTCTTATCCATTTCAGATCTCTTCACACTCCAGGGTAGAATAGAAGAGAAGATGTCTGGAACAGTGCCTTTGGAGAAAATAGAGTCGAGATCTAGCCAATAAATCCCGCACAGCACATAACTCTAAAAAGAGAGTGCTTGGGAGAGGGGGAAAGTCTGCAGAAAACAAACCTCCAGAAATGCTCCCAGGAATCCTGCTCTCTGGCCCCTGCTGCCAGCAGGAGGGCACCGACTGCCCCTCTGCTCAGCAGCTCTCCAGCTCCAGCCCCTGGGGAATGCTGGGTAAGGAAACTCACCTGCTGTGCCTGTAACAAGCAGGATGACAGGGACCAGTGCACAGTGCACACAGGGTGGGCGACTCAGCTTCTCCAGAGCAAGTGAGATGCTTGTGTATGTGGCTCTGACAGGGTTCCCAGGGCTTCTCCACCTCCCTCCAGGGTCAATGTTGTCTGCAGTCTGAATAAATCATCCAAAGAGGGCTCTGTGGTGGGAGAGGTGTGGGTGGAGGGAGTGGGAGGGAGGACCAGGTTCTGCTTTTGCATCTGCTCAGGGGATTCCCCATTGGAGGTGTCTCTGGTTATCTACTTAATTTAACACCTGCGCATGGGGCAGTGGGGGATGGGCAGACCATCACCATGGAGTCACAGCTACTCTTGCCTTTCTTTGCTGCCAGGGTTTCCCTGCGCCCACCTCAGGGTGTCTGGGAAACTGGTAGCCTATTCCCCTCAGAGGCACGGTCAAGGAGGATGTCTGGTGATTCAGGCAAAGGTAGTTCATAAGACCCTGGTCCTCAAAGCTCTCCTGTGATCCTGTAGCTCAGGTCTGGAACTGAGCCCTGGCTTCTCCCTCAGAGGAAGTGTCATGATAGATAGGGGTGGGTGAGACCAGGTCCCTCCTCCCTTCGTGGCTTTTAATGTAAATCTGGGACCGAGGAGATGGATCAGTGGGTAAAGCGTCTGCCATGTGTCTTAGTTACTTTTCTATTGCTGTGAAGAGACACCATGACCAAGGCGACTTATAAAAGGAAGCATTTAATTTAGGGCTCGTGTTTCCAAAAAGAGCCCATGATCACCATGGTGGAACACATGACAACAGACAGGCATGGTGCTGGAACAGCCGCTGAGAGCTCACGTCTGAGCCACAAGCGGGAGGCAGAGGTGGGGGATTTTGGACCCTCGGTGGCACATTTTCTTCAACAAGGCCACAAACCCTAATTCTTCCAAAAATAGTCACACTGTCTGGGGAACCAAGTATCCAAATATATGAGCCTGTGGGGGTCGTTCTCACTAAAGCCGCCTCAGCCTGCCAATGTGAAGATCCTCAACCCTCAGGTAAAAGCTGGACTTCTGCCCACAGTCCCAGTGCTCAGGAGATGACTGGCAATGTCCCTGGGTGAAACTGGCTGTTTAGACACGCTGGAGACCCTGAACTTTGGGTTCCTCAAGAGACCTTCCCTCAGTAAATGAAACAAAGAGGGATTGAGGAAGACAACCAACAACCCCTGGCTTCCACTTGAGTAAACACACACAGGAACACAGACACACAGACACACACACACACACACCACACACACACCCCGTTCCCTGCATACACATGTCCATACATGCTAAGATGTATCCACATATTTACATGTACCATACACCTACTCATCCAGAAAAAAACATGTAAATCTGTTATTAATGAGAAAGAAAAAATAAACAAATCCTCCATCTTCATCTACTCCACAGCCAGCAACGCTTGACTAGCCCTCGCCCCCTGGGTTTTATGGACAACCCCCTGGCTGAATCTACCTCATATTAAAGACTTTTCTCTGGAGAAAAGTTCTCTCCAGCCGTCTACGGGGAAAGTTATTTTCTCTAAACAGTACCACAACCCCTCCTCAGAGAAAAGTGAGCCTTTGCATTCTTCCCCTGGCATCTTCCTTGGCTGCAGAATTAGCAGCTCCCACCAAAGGAAAGGAAACAGCCTGGCTATTAAGACTTTCTAAGTAGTGACTTCGCAAACCTCACAACACTCAACATCCACATAACCATAGTCCACAGGGCCGCCTGAGGTTTCGAACTGCCTTGGAGCTGATTTCCAACTATCTGATAGACTTCTCCACAGCTCTCCAGACAAGCCTTGTGCCTGCAACACCTAAGGTGGCGTTTGTGGGTGGGAGACATTTTTTGTTACTGTCACAAAATACCTGTCAGGACAGGAGGAGGAGAAGAAAAGGCTTACAGATCTCACGGATTCAGCCCATGGCAGTCCCCACTGGGCGGGGTGAAATGGGTCAATACAATGTGGACAGGAAACCAAGAAAGAGAACACAGGAAGGGGTCAGGACAAGACGTAGCTCCTCAGGGTATCCCCGCATGGCTCACTTTCTCCACCCAGCCCCACCTCCTCTTTTCATCACCGCCCAATAATTCCAACACACTGTGAATTCATCAGGGGATTAATCCATTGGCTAAGTCAGCATCCTTAGGACCTGATTGCCCATCAGCTAGTAACCAAGTACCCATCTACCACATGAGCCTGGGGAGGACACTTGCTGTTCCAACTACAGCCGCTGGTGATAACCTCCATCTTAGTTTTACTAGTCATCTGTCTGGTTTTTCTGTCACTAGTGCCTCTTTGAGGACCAACCACAGTGTGGGCTTGGGACCAAATGCCTGACAGAAGCAAGTTATGGGAAGAGAGAGACGCTTCTCTTGGCTCATGGTTAAGGAACACAGTTCGTAATTGTGGGCAAGACACAGTGGTTGAGGTGTGTCTGCCTTGTCTGCGGTGTGTGGCAGTGCAGTGGCAGCAACAGGAAGGGGGGGGCGGCGTTGCAGGAGTTTTTCCTCACGTGACGTGTGTCATGAGACAGATAACATGCAGCACCATGGGAGACTGATGGGAGACAGCTCATATTTGAACCATAAAAGCATTCACTCCTCCCATCAGGATAATTCCAGGATCCGAGGGAGTTTGGAGTTGAGCCTTTAGGCAGCTGGAGCTGGAGAACTAACCAAGTCCCGCAGTGGGGCTTTTCACCAGGGTACTCGAAGCTGCTGCTTCTGCCTGAGGAGGGGTCACAGGAAAGAGCATTGAAATTTCTTAGGAAACACATTGGCAAGTTTGGATAGTCGTCACTGTGAAGATTTCCCCCACACCACTCAGTCCCTGAGCTAATGGGGCCCTTCTACTGTCTCCCAGGAATTGAATCAATTACATTGCGCATGCGTATGCATGAGAGCTTGCGCGCGTGCGTATGTTCATGCGTGCGTGCGTGCGTGCATGCTCGGGTGCGTGTGGAAAGCGTGTCAGAAGAAAGCTTTCAGGAGTTTGTTATTCTTTTTCTACCACGTAGGCGTCGAACCTAGACCATTAAGCTTGCGTACTCAGCCATCTCACCGACCCTGGGAATTGAATCTAACAGAAAGCGCCGATATTGTCAGAGCAGGAAAAGTCGTGGTAAGGTAAGGTGATAGCCAGGGGCCCAACCTTTGGGCCCTGGAAAGTGACCCTCCTGTACAGCACTCATCCCCAAATGTGTACCAGGTCCCTATTTGCCGGCAATCATCAGGTTTGGAGACCTCAGAGGGCCTGGTGCCCCCAGGAAGTCAGCCTGCCTCGGTCGCCATCTGTTTGTCAGAACTAGCAGCTCTCACAAGCAGATTGTTGTCTGGATGTGGCCGAAGCTCATGTCTGGTCCTCCCGTTGTGACCCTGGAGAGGGGCAGGGAACGATCTGATCCTCCTAGGAAGGGCGCAGACCATGCTGTCGGGCGGGCAGGGCTCTGCTACTTCCAGTTTGGCCTGGGCCTAATCTCAAACCTGGTAGCTCGTGTTCGAATCCCACAGCGATACCCCGATGCTTGGGTAGAGACAATTATAGGGTAATGTGTTTTACTTTCAGATGGCAAGTTAACAATACGAGTTCTGATTTTAAAAAGCAAAACACAAAACCCGGCTCCAAAATAATCCTTTGCCTCCTGCTGTTAGCTTTGTGCCTTCAGGTGATGCTAAAAAAGGGGCTCAATAGACATGCCAATCAGCAACTCCTTCCATTATTGCCAGACCTAGGGGGAAGAGCAGATCCCACTTCTTGTGCTAGCTACACAGCTACGCAGTGGCGGCACAAGCCAGTGAGTACAAACAGGGCGGCGTCCTCCTCCTACATCCCTTTCCTAGCGGTGTCCAGTGCATAGCAAGTACTGAACTAATGAGTTCATCGAGGGGTCAGCTCTGAACTGGGCTGACATCTCAGCTCCCAGACCCAGGAGAGCGGGAGAGACTTGTTCATGCACTGACCTCAGATGAAAATTTGATAAACTGTTGATTCCTTTGCTTATTTATGAGTTATTACATGCATATAAATGAACATATTTTACTAGCCATACAAATTATATTTTATCAGTATGAAACATGCATTTCATTGCACAGGCAGCTGACCTGGCTCAAGATGAAGTTCTCAAACGCTATCAGAATTTGTGTTCGTGAGTGCATATTTGACCCCCAAAGGGTACTTGTAAGAATCCTAGGATCTACCATTGCAGAGTGAACCAGACCACCTTTGTTCAGTTAAGGGAGAAGAGACAGACGTCTATGGCAGCCAAGCCAGCAAAAACCCTACCCTCATTACTGGGCATGAGATGGTAGAAGTAGCATTAGGATCCCTTGAGCCAGTTTATCCCCTACTTCTGGTTCCTCAGGGGCAGAGTTTTTTAAGAACAGCCTAAGCATCTCCACATGAAGATGGACGCTTAAAAGAAATCCCACACTAGCTCAAAATTGAGTATAATAGAGGGTTATTTATTTAGGGGTAGACTCACAGATTATAGTCCTCTGCATGAATGGGGAACAGCAATGGAAATCCCGCAGCTGGAAGAGAGGCCAGACATGCACTTTACATGGGCATTTATAGTATAAGAGGCCACACCTAAGTGGGAGGGTAACTAACTAAAGGCTTCTACTGGTAGTAGGAATTGCTACAGCACCTCCCCCTTTTGTTTAAATAGAAAATTTCTAAGCCTAATACAAAATTATACACAATAAGAACAAATATCAGGTATAAAAATTAGAATTACAACCATCATAAACAATATCAAGCAAGACACATGTGATAAATGTTTTAATAATTATCCTATCCTAATGAGTTTAAGTCTTTTATAATAAATAACTTGGCCAAGTCATGAGAGGAAAGTAACTACAACTATCTAGTCTTCAACTCCATCGAAGACCCAAGAAGGGAAATAATATTACTTGAGTAAGCAGGAAGTGCAGTCAAGCAACTTCCAAAATGTGCAACAAATGACAGATAACTGGCTACTTGGACAGTCACCCAAAGTCTCACTTGCAACATTGGAGCAACCAACTTTGGCTAAAGTCTGGAGTAACTGACAGACCATTTTCAGAGGCAGGAAATTTTTCAAAACAGTCTTACCCTGTGTTGGCAAGATTTGACAGTTTTTTCCTCTTGTATCCTGCTTGTCTTGTACAGATATTGTGCATTTTGTCAGTGGTCGATGCATGGGCAGTTCCTTGCCCAAAGGTCAGTTTTGCCAAGAAGAAAACAAGTTCCAAGTGGAGTGTCATTGGTGCTCAACATTCTCTTGGGAATAGACGGGTGCTGCCAGAAACAATCATGTTTCATGTCAATAGAACCCTAAGTTATTTAAATGCCATATTCTAGAACTCTTTGAAGCGGCTGAAGATTACCTATCTATGCAAAATACAGTATCTATGTATCTAAAGAACCTGATTAACTATAAGTATGACAAACATGGATGGCTATTGACCTATAATTCTTAATACCTATATAACTTAAAGACTAAGACTTCATATTATAATATTAAACAATCTTTAAACAACTGTGCAAAAAATGAGGACAATGATCTCAAAATATAAACAATATATAAGTATCTTGATCAGAAGTTGAAATGTATATTGCAGTATGATAAATATATCCTAATAAAATTGTATCCTTATACAAAACGTCTTAGGCAGAGGGAGAAGCATGCATGCACACAATATGACAAAATAACTTTGCCTAGGTATACAAATATTGTAGACAAAAATAGGATGTAGAAAAAATGTATTCAGTATAATTTAAGTTTGTATCAAATATAAGAATCAATAGCAATATAAATAGCCTATAAATAATAGCTCACAGGTATTCACTCCATCACTCACTATTATTATTAGTGTGAGATTACTCACACTAATCTATTATCCTATCCAATTTCCTTTTTTAAAAAGAGATCCCTGAGCTTACATAATTTTCACCCCAACCTCCAACCTTATAACAATTATAATCAACCCCTAAATGATGTCCCTAACCCTGAGGACAAACTTTGTTGAGAGAGGAGATATTGTCTTCTAGAATTACTTCCAGTTGTGATGGGGCCAATGTTCTTTCTATAGGAACCTGTGAAAGTAAAATGATGATTAAGTTCCAAGATTACTGTCTGGTATAATTGCAGATAGTCTCTGAGTATTTGGTAGGGTTTTTCTGAGGTTCCTATTTGTAGTTCTGGCCAGAATGTTGTAAAAAGTGCATCATTTCAGCTAACCAAGTTGGAACCATTTGAGCATCAGTACCCCAAAACAGGTCTTACAGTAGCGCTATTAGCATCATGACGTCATATCAATCAGGTGGAGTTGTTGTTGTGGGACCCCATCTTCTTCCTGGAAACCTCAAAGATATAGAGATAGGAAGCACAAGAAGAAAACCGTATGATTACAGTAAAGAGGAAAACCACAGAGAATGCAGAGCAAATGAAAATTAGATGATAGCTAAGTGTCTCAAAGACAATTCAGTGCAAGGACATTGGGTGTTCTTGATATGACCTTGACAAGAGAAAGTAGAAAAATATTAGAAAACATCATACCAGAAAGTTTTCTGAAATGGTTGAAGAACTGATTTATTGCTTTAAAAGATCACACTGTAGATGTGACTTTGTCAACTCCCAAAGCCCGAGAACAGTAGATCAATGTCTAACACAGAAAAAAAGCAGCGTGGCCTACAATATATTCATCTAGTCAGATTTTCATTCCAGTATAAAGGTAGCAAGGAGAAAATTTGCAAACAAAGAAAAACTATGCAGAATAGCATCCATTAACCTTCCAGCAGGGAGTCTTTAAGATACACTCAGAAGCAGATTGCCTGGGTCTGGGTTCTGTTTTTACCCCTTACTAGGCTCTAATTTAGCGTTTGGCATTTCTTTTTACTTCTGTTGCTGCATCTGTTAAACGGGGACTTGGGTTATTTTTAGAGATTCGGTGATGCCTGTCTATCTGTCTGTCTGTCTGTCTTCTATCTATCCCTAGCTCAATTGTGGACTCTGTAGCTATAGCTACAGTGCTTACAACATTATCAGGCTTGTAGCAAATGCCTTATGAACGGGTTTGTTCCATCCAATATTGTATATCATGGTGTGAACTCTCTCCCACCCAGACCTAACTGAAAAATGATAGAAATCACCTCAGGAAAGTATTGAAGTACTAAAGAGCTAAGAAGATCAAAAGCAACAACAGAGAAATGTGCTCAATGAGCACAAGGCGAGAACACACGTCTCGACCAAGCAAATGAAGGGAACGCCCAGCCAATCAGGAAGTGCTGTGAGCAAGGCGTGGGAAACTGTACATGTGCAGACCTTTCATCTTTTTAGAAAAACCTTTCTGTTCATATTGTCTAAAATAAAAATAATTAGGAAACAGCCTCTGTTTAATGGTGCCCATTGCTCTAATGATTTTATTCTTCTATCTGTAGAGGCATCTTTGAAGATTCAAATTCTAGGAGGCTTAGAATTTTTTTTTAACTTCAGCTTCTCTTGTTTACTATTGATTTTATGTACAGCTATATTTCTAATTTTTATTTTGTAAGAATGCCACAGGATCTAATTGTGATACAATTGTTTGTGTTTCTTGATCCATTCCTCCACCCCTTATAGAGCAATATACCTATAGGATTTATTGGCTTTGGCGAGTCCAGCTCTGATCTTTTCATATGCATCCTGAGTCCTTATAATATGTATGCAGAGAACCTAAGAAGTCATCATTTAAAAACAAACCAATTAAACAAGCATCTAGATTTACAAACCACTTCACAACCCTGTAAGGAATGACTCACACCTGCTCAAATACATTTTGATCTTGAAAGAAGAGATGGTGTGTGTAATCAAAATCAACCTTTTCGTATTTTGTCAACGATTTTCCACTCTATTACTTAAGCATTAGGGAACAGTTCTGTCTTGTCAACACCCAGTTGGAAATAACAGCTTACGTGTGTTGGAAAATCGTGGTGCAGGGGTTGGGACTGACTCACAGGAACACAATTTCCCATGTCAGGGGGAAATGGTCTCCACCAAGAAGCCTGTAATTTTCCACGATCGTGAGCAAGGAGGTAGGGTTTCCAAAGCAACAATCAACAGTTTCTCGCCTTGCCTTCCCGTACCACTGTGGTCATGATGTTCTGTCTTGGATAAGATAACCCAGCTGAGTTGCTATGGAACCTGAGCCTGGAGTGCTGGGTTCAGCAGTTGGTCCCTGAGCATCCTTCCCTGTGTTCTCGGGCATCCTGGCTACTCCTTGCTTATGCTTTCTTGTGATGCTGGCATCCTCTCGCTAGCCCATGAGCATCTTGAGGGTGAAGCCAGGCTTTGCTCATCCATCCTTCCTGGACCTGCAGAGAGCCTGCCTTAGAAAGCTGCTCATGTGCTCTTGCTGCATGGCTGAGTGGCCCTGTTGAGTAACCTGGAAAAACCAAAGCAAAGCAAAGCAGCCCACAAATCACAATCTCAGGGAACCTAGACAACAATGAGGACCCTAAGAGAGAGATACATGCATCTAATCTACATGGGAAGTAGAAAAAGACAGGATCTCCTGAATAAATTGGGAGCATGGAGACCATGGGAGAGGGTTGAAGGGAAGGAGAGAGAAAACAGACTTTTTTTAAAAAAAATTTTATTGTCTGTTTTCTTTTTAGACCACGAAAGACTGAAAAATGTGAACATAACCAGCCATGTGACCAAACACACTGCTAGAAATAAGGCTGGTTTCTCTGTTACCTAGGAGGCCCGGTTTTTGTTTCTTTGCTGTCTTCTTTTTTTAGAGGCAACAAAGAATCAAAGAAGAGTTGATTTAGTGGTTCTACTGTCATCCCTGACAAGACCTTAAGAAC
Organism: Alexandromys fortis; assembly: GCF_014885135.2. Lineage (NCBI taxonomy): Eukaryota > Metazoa > Chordata > Mammalia > Rodentia > Cricetidae > Alexandromys > Alexandromys fortis. Next base: position 5,361,329 of record NW_026067984.1, on the reverse strand, counting down.
CAGCGAGGCAGGGTACTTGGAACTTCTTACGCCATTTCTCATATGAGCAGCCCCAGGAAGGTCTTGGTTTTTCCTCACAGTGTTGTGTGTACTTAGCCGGCCATTATGAATCACTTAAAGGTTAATTATTTGCAGAGCTCCTTTGGCAGACAGCCACAGACTTCACGGGGGGAAAAATGTATTTATGGTACTTCATCCATGTTAACTGCAGAGGTGGTGCTTTCAAAGAACAAGACCCTTGGTTCACGCTAGTTTGATCTCTAAGACCATCCAGCATTGACTGAGCAGATCGGTTTAACAAAGGCAAATAGATCTGGAGAAGCTGTTTGTCCACGTAGGTAGAAAGCAAAGATCAGAGAGTGGGAATCAAGGCCAAGGAGGTGCTTGAATATGAGGTCCATCCACATCAGACAAGCATTGTCTTCCTGTATTTATTTATTGATATGCAATTAATTGATCCATTGATTTATGTGCTAGTGATAGAACACTGGCATGCTAGGTGAGTGATCAACTTCTAAGCCACGCCCTTAGCCATTTGCTTTATAATGGATTAGAATACAGACAACATTTTGTTGTCTTGGAATTCAAATAACCGTAAGAAAGAAGGAAAAAAATGGAAGCTCCTCCTGTAACTAGAATTGTGTTTCTTGGCTAGTATGCAAATTGGAGCTGGAAGTCATCTGTCTCTTTTGCCTTTGCACACTGTGACCTGCTAGTGGGAAGAGTCGTTTAGAGAGGCATTGTCTTAGCTCGGCTTTCAATGGTGTTTCTCTTACTGGTAAGAATTTACTGATGGAGTGTAGGCCTAGAACTTGCTTGGACAGTTGGACAATACAGGCAGTTCTTGGGTTTGCTCCTGTTTAGAGATTTTTCTAGGCAGGAGAGCATCTTTTAGTTGTGTGTGTGTGTGTATGTGTGTGTGTGTAAACGCACATGTATAAAGATGTGTGTATGTGAGTGTATGTGAAATATTTGTGTGAGTGTGTATGTGTTTGTGATTGTGTGAATGTGTGTGTATATATGTTAGGGTGTAAATGTGTGTTAGTATTTGCACTTGTGTCTGTTTGAGTGTTTATGTGTATGATTGTGTATGTGAATGTGTGTGAGTGTTGTGTGTACATGTATGTGAGTGTGTGAGAGTTTGTGTGTGTGGTGTGTGTGTAGTAAGGAGGCCGCTAGATTTTACCAGCTTAGCCCTGAAATAATCACATAGAAACTGTATTAATTAAATCACTGCTTGACCCATTAGCTCTAGCTTCTTATTGGCTAACTCTTACATATTAATTTAACCCATTTCTATTAATCTGTGTATCACCACGTGGCTGTGGCTTATTGGGTAAAGTTCCATTCAGTTTTGGTGGGGCTACATGGCTTCTCTCTGACTCCACCTTCCTTCTACCTTGCTATAGGCCAAGCCAATTTCTTTATTCATTAACCAATAAAAGCAGCACATAGTCAGAAGGACCTCCCACATCATGTGTGAGTATGCATGTATGTGAGTGTGTATCACTGGATGTGTTTATGGTGTGTGTATGTGTGAATATGTGTGGTATGAATGTTGTAAGTGAGAGAGAAAGAGAGGGAGAGAGAGAGAGAGAGAGAGAGAGAGAGAGAGAGAGAGAGAGAGAGAGAGAGAGAGAGAGAGAGAGAGAGAGAGAGAGAGAGCGCGAGCAGAGGGACACCTTGGAGAAGATTCACCCTACTCCCAGCATCCAGGGTGTAGAGCGAAGGGTCCTCCTCCAGTTGTGGGAAATAAGAGACTCTTCTTCAGCTAAGAGCAGCACCCTCCTTCCCTCCTGGACTCACCCATAGAAAAACAAGTATTCAAGGCATGCAAATGCCTTGCAGGTCGACCAGGAGTCCTGCCACTTTCAGATCTGGGCTGAAGTCTGGAAATTTGCAGTTTTACAGGTTCCACAGTCTTCAGAGCAGTAAGCTCTGCGGTCACAGAAACTTACCTGTAGAGCAAGACTGCTTCCCTAAAAATACTGAGAGGACACCTTCAGACACACAGAAGCAGAAGTGCCTTGGGCATCCTGATCTGCTGTGCTATTCACTGACAGCAGCTTGGGTGTGATTTACCTGAGATGTGACTATGTGCTGGGACCATGCCCAGGCTTCCTTGTGGCTTCTCATTTAATCCTTGCACAAATCCCACAGAGTATGATTTCTATTTTGTACACCAGGAACAGAAATGTGGAGGAATTAAGAAATGTCTGTAGGCTTTACAGGCCCTAAGGGTTCATTCAGAATATAGCCCAGGTGAACATAACCTCAGAACATAGCTTAGTTCACTCTACTGAACTGGAACAGGAATAGCCAAGTCAGCAAAAACATGACCATACAAAGTCCTGTTTTTCTTCTGCCTGTGTTAAGGTTCCCCAGTATCTCTCAGGACCAATGGTATTGATTCTAATAGTGCTTTGTTCTGTTCCCCCAGGAGTGGATGCCACAGGGAGACTTACCTTGGTGTTCATTAGACTATTTATAATGACATTATAGAGCTTCTATCGATGTCAAGGGAGAAAAAACTCAGCCCTGGGGAGGTTCTCATCTGAAAAGAGATCTAGCCACTTTTGGAGACCTAGAGGGCCTTTTTGCATTAGCTACTTCTGTCTGGCTCTGAGAACTTTTAAGTTGCAGTGATCTAAGACAGTGATACAGTCCCGGGTCCTGGCACAAGCCTCAGAAGCCTAGTTACCAAGGAAGCATCACTGGAGATGCAGGCAGATGTCTTTAATGGGATATTGCAGGAAGTCAGTAGGTGAAATGAGGGGCCGGGAAATAGTTGTGCACTTTCAGCTCAGGACAGTGGTATCATCTTTATTTCCTCCAGAAGAAGAGAATTGGGGAAGGAAAAGGAAGAGTCAGGGAGCCCAGCCGAGGACAGTGGGATGTCTGGAGGCTAGGGTCCGAGCCTCAAGATTTAGCTAATGTTAGGCTGAATGGGGCTGAGGAAAGACCAGGATTCTAGAGCCCAGAAAGGACATGTATCAAGTAGCAGTTCAGGGTGGGACCAGCAGAGACTTTTGCAAGTGGGCTGTAAAGAAGCTACTGTAGAGGGAAAAAGGTCAGTCAATAAACACACACACACACAGACACACACACACACACACACATACACACATATTTATATATACATATATATGTGTGTGTGTATGTATATATTTCATTTCCAAAGATCAGTATCCTCTGACCTTCACACATGCACTGAGGCACGAAAATGTCCCACCCCTACATGTTATATATTCTTAAAACTGTCTGTGGTGGTTTGAATAAGAATGGCCCCCATAGGCTCATCTATTTGGATGCTTAGTTATCAGGGATGTCACTACTTGAGAAGGATTAGGAGGTGTGACTTTGTTGGAGTAGGTGTGGGCTTGTTGGAGGAAGTATGTCACTAGTGGTGGTCTTTGAGGTTTCGAAAGTTCAAGCCAGGTCCAGTGACTCTCTCTTTCTGTGAAGGCAGATGTAGAACTCTCAGCAACTTTTCCCACACCATGTCAGCCTGTCTGCTGTCATGCTCCCCACAGTGATGACAATGGAGTCACCCCCTGAAACTGTAAGCCCCCCTCATTTCTGCTCTTCCCCTTTCATCTCTGCGGACAAGTCTGTGTGGTCCATGTCTGGCTCTAGAAAGCAATCGTACATCTAACAAACAGAACCCCTAGCTAGCCCTACCTCCATTCAATGGTTTGTTTATGTTTTTGAATTTCCTCAGTTTGGGGGAGAGATACAGGTAAGTTGCCCTTTAACTATAAGGGAAAAATAGATCATATTCTCAGAGTGGTCCCACCACAAGCTCACCATAAATTTTAATATGTCCTCATTCTAAGGACAGTATTAAGTCCTAACACACCTTCCATATTCTATGAAAATGTTCTCCCACCTCCATCCTCTCTTTTTTTGACTCTAGTTTCTTATATAGGCACTAGCAGGTGGTCAGATTATGATTGTAATTAGTTTTCAACCCTTCCATTCTTTTAATAAAACTTTATTTTCACATAATTATAGATGCATAGGTATTTGAGGAGACCTGTACAGGGAAATCTCATGAAATTTTTTGCCTCCCATGTCATTAGCTTGCAAAACTGTAGAGCAATATCAAGACTGGGAGCTTGGCATTGACTATCCGGGGGCGAGGGGGGAGCTTATTCCCATTTTACCAGCTGTACACACAGTCAATTGTATGAGTGCTTGCAACTTCATACAACTTGATCATGTGTTTTGGTTCATGTGAGAACCGTTGAAATCAAGACACACAGCGATGCCCTCAACTTGAAGCTCTGTTGTACCACTCTTCTCTGTCCCGAACTGGCAACCACTGGCTGCTCTGCATCCCCATCACTTTCTCAGTCTGAGGAGCTACGCAGTGTGCATCTTTTTTTTTATGCTGTCGGCCTTATCCTTTTTGCCCATACTATAGACACCAATGCTCTACTGTCGTCTCTCTGGGTTGTGCGGACTTGACTCCTGCAGTTCTTTATTTTTATTTAAAGATTTCAGAAGCTTGGCTTCTGCCCCTCTGTAGGCTAGAGCGAGGCTGACATTGGCTCCTGCCTGTCCCCTAGCTCTGCAGCTGTTGCAACAACTGGTCTCATCGTAGTTGATGGCTCCACAATTCTACCCATAAATCCATCCGAAATTCTTTGGTGGATCACATCCTGTCTAGATGATTTATTGATATCTATTTTGTCAGACCAGAACCTTCACTGCATTTACCACAGTTTTATTGAATGCTCCAATCTGTCCATTTCAAGGGCGCACATCTTCCTTGGAAAAGGGCAAAATATTCAAACAATCTCTCTCCGATTTCTTTCTTCATTCAACAGATGCCTTCAGTTTCTTGTTTTTTTTTTTTTTTTTTTGACATTTCGGAGAGTTTCTTTCAAGGAGCTCTTTAATGGATCACAGAATTCCATAAGAAGAAAGAACAATAACAGAAAGTTGTGGTCCAGACAACAATCTGAAGATGAAAAAGCAGAGAACTGATGCAACCTGATCAGATCCATTTTCTTTCCTGGTTATATCTTCTTTTTCCTCTCTCTCTCTCTCTCTCTCTCTCTCTCTCTCTCTCTCTCTCATTTCTCTCTCTCTCTCTTCCTCCTTTCCCCTTCCCTCCCTCTCTCTCAGCCTCCCATTCTCCCTCTCTCTCTCCCTCCCTGTTTATACACATTTGAAATTTGGAACAACCTAGGGTAACCTTCTCTAATCCTCCATGGTACTTGCCCAGCTGGCCTCTGTTCATTTTGTCTTCACACTCGGGACTCAGAGGAGCCCCCTGGACATGTGGAGGGGGGGGCAGTGCTGCTCAGCTTCCCATGGTTGCGACAAACACCTGGAGTAAGCCAGCTTAACAGAAGGAAATGTTTCAGCCTCAGGTTGCTTGGTCCTGTTGTTTTGGTCTTGGGATGGCATAGTATGTGATGGTGTGGCTGGTGAAGGTCTGTTAACCTTGCACTGGCCAGGAAATTAAAAAGAAGACAGAGAGAGGAGAGGGACTTGAAAAGGGGAAATAACTTCCTCCCATGAGGTCCCACCGCCTAAAAGTCCCCTATCTCTCATAGCAACACAGACTGGTTTTCAAGCCTTTTTTGGTATATTGATCTTGGGGGAACACCTAAGACCAGAATCACAGTGAAGCCTCAGCCTGCTCAGACCAGGCATCTCTGGGCTGCAGGGTCCGCCTAACACCCTCTAACAGAGAACAAGCCCTGGCTACAGCAGGCTCCTTTTATAAAGAGGTCTTTCCAACATGCTGCCTTCTCAAAGCTCTCATTCTGCCACCCCTGTTGGGAGATCTGGGAGGAGCCGTGACAAACACAGAGCTGGAGTGGAAGATGATGGGGTGGGATGGGGGATGGGAAGCCCTTTTCATGCTCTCTGGAGGCTGTGAAGCCAGCCAGCTGCTCGTGGCTCACTATGCCCTAACAAGGCGTGTGTTGTCCTCCCTCCCCTCAGCCTACTTTCTGGAAGCGACGCACACAGTGGTGCCGTCAGGCATCTTTATGTTCACATCTGGACCACGTGGTCACTTCCACTCTCAAGATGTCCATAGAGACCTTTGACTGCTCTTCAGCCCCGGAGCAAGACTTTCTGTTTTCTTTTCTGTTTTCTGCCTATCTGTGCTTGTGGGAATCCTCTGGGAATTTACATGGAATGTGCTCTCCCTTCTTCTCAAGGCTTGGTGCCTGGACGGTGGTTTCCTGCAGGGTTCTTTAAGACAGGCAACACCTTTGGCTCATCTTAGTTTCTTCTAATTCCTGGGCCCTTAGCAAGGCCTCATAAGCTAGTTGATTATTGGCTGTATTCTTGCAGGGTCTCTCTGCTTCTACCCTGAACTCCTAAGCCGGGTCTACTATTCACACGATCACCAGGTAGAATATGGGAAAAACTGTATCTAGTCCTGACCCTCCTTGGCCCACTTCCTTGTCCCATTTACGGTGGCTCTCCCATCACAGACTGTCCTGTCCTTGTTTCTGCAATCCTAATACCCTGCCACAGCTTCATGGCCACATGGTCGTGCTTTCTGCCTCTTGACCTTGACGGCTGTGCTTTGGCCGCAGGATGGGAGTGGTCCTGACTTCTGTAGAAGACTGGCAGGTGCCTGTGACATTGGGTTTGCTCTCCTTCCTTGCTGCGACTGCAAACTGCTGCTGCTGCAATCTGCAGCTCAGGCCATGAAGGGCAGCTGCCCTTATTCATGCACCACCGGGCAGTGAGAAATAACAGGCTTCTTGGTGAGCATTACTGAATATCTGTGGTTGCCATGCAGCAGCTGATGAGGGGCATGGAATCCAAAGCGCTCACCGGGGCTCACCTCATGGTGTCCTCTCTAATGGCTTTTTTGGACGTTCTTGGCCTTACTGATTGCATTATAACAGCTGTTCCTGCCTTGGGGCTTGGTGTCGGCTGTGTCCTCCACCGTATTTTCTTCTACTGGGTCACCGCTGGTGGTAAATTGGGTGAAACAAGCTAAGGGGACAGTGAGTCCTGGCAAGCTCAGAAGGCAACTGTTAGGTGGGGTGATCTGAAGGGGTGGCGCTGCTGACAACCGGAGGAGGTGAGACAATAACTCCCGTGAAGGGCGCTACTGGCAAGCCATATCTGATGCGGACTCTCTGTGTTTCCTCCTAAACCAGAGGCTTTAAATATTCTCATCTCTCATCCGAAAAGTTCCTTCTTCCTGCCTCATTCCGCCTGCTCCCTCGTCTTCTTAATTGGGGTCAATCTTTCCAAGTCTCTCAGCTCATGGGAGGAGGATAGTTGTCTGCTGTAGCAGATGGCCCTATATTCCGGTGACAACCTAGCTTTCCAGGTATTTCTTAGAAACCATCTTGAGCTTGTAGCTACCTGATAACATGAAAAGTGAGACTTGGGGAAAATATGTAGAAGAAATTAAATAAATATATTTACTCTGTTATTCATGTAACTATTCTTAAACTTTAACATAGTAGTAGTAATAATAATGATGATGATAATACTAATAAAAAACTGAAAATTTGCTGGTGTAACCAGTTGGCAGAGAACTGACTGTGTGGGTGTCCTGTTAACCATGGGGTAATTGCTAGGGTGTGATTGCCTTCTCTGAGACACAGCTCAGTAAAGAGTGAGGTAGGCTAGACCCTTCCTATACGCACATGGGCTGAGCCCTTTCTGAGACACAGCTCAGTAAAGAGTGAGGTAGGCTAGACCCTTCCTATTCGCACATGGGCTGAGGGGAAGCCTAACGACAGCTTCCACATCACACAGAACTTAACTAGTTAGGCTTTGGGTACTCAGGCTTCACCACAGACCTCCCAGTCACATTCCTGGGGACTGGTGTGCACAGTCAGTTTCCAGAAGAGCCAGTCAGGTCCTTGTAGGTGCCATCAATCAGGATTCTCTTTATGAGGGTGTCACGGGTAAATTCCCGTGGCTCTGAGCACTTTATTTGTGTTGTTGCTCTGATAACAGGGAGGATGCAGCATCCTTCCTTTCCTCTGGTCAGCTTCTAAACCTTTGCCTTGTTTCTGACACTGCCTAACATCGCAGCTCATACGCAGGAAAAGAAAGATATTTAAGACATTAATGAATGAATCTAGTCCCTGTTTTATTTGAAATGAAAGTATCTGGGCAACCTGAAATTGACTGCTGTGCTCTGTGTTGTTGTTGGAGGTGGACTCGGGGGCTTTGTGCATGGTGGGCAGGTGTTCCATCGCTGGGATGCACCCCAGAGCTAGAATACTTGCTGCAGACATGTATTGTATATACGATACGCTGACATTTTGGGGGGGATGGTGTTTGTTGCCAGAAGGCCTAAGAGTGTGGAATCCTGGCTTAAATGGGTATTTAGAGGAGGAGAGATGGCTTTAGGTCTCAAGGACTGAGGACATGCCCCTCGTTCTCAGTGACCGCCTTTCGTACCCCCAGAAGCTTTGCACACTACTCACCGCCCCCCTGTCCTGTGAACTGCCCCTTGTGCCATTTGTTCTTCTGTGTGGTCCACTGAAGGATGGATCCTCAAAGCCAAGCATGGTGAGAGGTCAAATGGACCTGGCTGGTCCTGCGGGGGGAGGGGGAGGGGGAGGGAAATGTAGAAATGGCTTCCTTTCTTCTCATCACTTTCTAGGGGGAGAACATTCCAGATCCAATCTCTCCTCTTCAACCACGGCCTCCTGTAGAGCCATGTGTCTTGACTGTGTACGGTTGGTTGTGGGAGAAGGAAGTTACTGAGCTGTCTGAGGCCCGAGGCCATGTTAGCTCTTGGTACCAGGAGGCAAGAGCAGCAGGGCAGAACATCCCCCCCCTCACCCCTGCCCTGTTCCAAGATCACAGCATCCCTCACTCTCTCAGCCCTGCCCTGTCTCAAGGTCAGAGCATCCCCCACCCCTCACCCTGCCCTGTCTCAAGGTCAGAGCATCCCCCACCCCTCACCCTGCCCTGTTCCAAGGTCAGAGCATCCCCAACCCCCTCATCCCTACCCTGTTCCAAGGTCAGAGCATCCCCTACCCCCTCATCCCTACCCTGTCTCAAGGTCAGAGCATCCCCCACTCTCTGACTCCCGCCCTGTCTCAAGGTCAAAGCATCCCCCCACCGCCTTACCCCCACCCTGTCTCAAGGTCAGAGCATCCCCAATCTCCTCATCCCTAGCCTTCCAAGGTCAGAACATCCCCCATCCCCTCACCCCTGCCCTGTTCCAAGGTCAGAGCACCCCCAGCCCCATCCTGTCTCAAGGTCAGAGCATCCCCACCCCATCCTGTCTCAAGGTTAGAGCATCCCCTCACCCCCACCCTGTCTCAAGGTCAGAGCATCCCCCACTGCCTTTCCCCTACCCTTTCAAGGTCAGAACATCCCCCATCCCCTCACCCCTGCCCTGTTCCAAGGTCAGAGCATCCCCCACTCACTCACCCCTGCCCTGTTCCAAGGAGACTTAGGAGTAAACTACCTTCTATGCCTTTCCTCAGAGACTTGGAGGTCAGGGTCCAGTGCAGAAGTGTGATTACCAGATGTGTGCCAGTCTCCTCCCGCCCTATAAGGCTGCTACTTCTAAAAAGTCAGTGCATTTGCTTACATGTCACCTATGGCAGATGGAGACTCAGCCACAGGAGTCTCAATTACACACACAGCACGCACGCTCTCTCTCTCACACACACACAAACACACACACATTCATGCTTACTCGTATGTGTATAAGCGTGATGTACATGACTATGTATTATATGTGCACATGTGTATGTGTGTGGGTATAGGTGAATATATGCCCCCCACCCTGGAAACTAAAATGTTTTCATAGCATACGCATATAAGACACCATAATCATTTCAATCATTTTCCTGTAAGAAAGTGGGGACTTGACTGAAGTCAAGGCTGCTGTAGCTCAGAAGTCAGCTCTTTGTCTAAACGTGACCCTAGGAGTTAGACGGCAGAAGGAGATGATGCATCTTGGTATCAAAGGTTTCAAGGGTTTAATATCAGTGCTATCAAAGAATAAACAGACGCATGCTTCAAATTACCCCCACTGTGTCCTTTCTGACTCACAGAGGACCCTCCAAATCTGGAGGCTGTTCCTTGCTGTTTCCCCATCCCTCAGAGCAGAAAGTGGTACCGTGGAGTCTGTCATATGCTTCTTCTTGAGCCACTGATGGGGTCTGTGTGGAGTGAGATCTGATTTGCCTTGTGGAGCGGTGGTTATTCTGGGATGTTTCTTAGCTGCTCTGCCCACTTCATCCATTCTGAGATATTCCCTGATCTTCATCCTCCGAGGCGGGAGTCAATTTAGAGTGCACAGATGCTCCCTCCCACTTCAGGTTACTTTTGCCAACACATATTACCTTATGTTTATTTGAGCTAAGTTTCGTCTGCCTGCAGGCTGCACAATTCCCCAAAGTGTTCAGATGCACCTGGAATGTCTTGTGAATCTCTTCGGTTTTTATTCGCCGCAACAGTTTGGAGCTAGCTGAAACCTCTGGGAAGAGATTAGGCAATTACTGCCAGTTGCTCATGTAACGTCTGACCGGGTAACTGAGGCAGGACTTTGCTTGGGGTTGCAGGAAAGCATTTCTTTCAGCTGGTCTGTCTTTTGAAGTCTTGGTTCTGAAAAGGTGCCAGGGAGCCCATGCTTGGGGTGTACATATACATGTACAGGGACATGAAGCTGTCTGTGATTCACAGGCCTTAGGAAACACTTGCTGGGGAAGCCAAGGAGAAATGTGTTCCTTAAGGCTCATTCCATCTGGACCACTTGGATAGTGCAGGAAGAAGGGATAGAGGAGGAAGCACATTGGTGTGGGTACGGAAACTTGCCCCACAGCGAGCTATGCCAGGGCCTGTAAAGTCAATGTGACTGAGTAGTCCTGGGCAGGAGGAAGGACATGTAGCTCTTAGGATGCCTCTGGAGATGCTGAGAAATCACCTTGGCCATATCCCGAAAGCTGGGAGTGGGCACTAGGCAAAGCTGGAAGCCGTTGTCCTCAGGCCCAGGTAAGACAGCAAGGACCAGCTCCAAGTATCAAGATGGGGGAGACGAAGTGAGCTGCTGCTCGCAGCAAACAGTCTCTGTACGCATGGCTGGTGTGTGGGCAGCAGCTTAGGCTGAACGGATCCCAGAGTGTTCCAGCAAGCTAATCTTGTCAGCCTCAAGCTGTTCCACAGACAGTGGGTGTGAATCCAAAACCATCTTAGATGTTCAGCTCTGTAATGTTTCTTTTAAGAAAATAAAAAAGATACCTATGGTACAGCAGACCCAAACGATTCCGTTATCCTGGGGTCAGTTACCCGGGAAGGTTGGACTTGTGAGTTGTGCAATGCAAGTAAGGGGATGTTAAAGAAGATGGGATGTGGTGTGTGTGTGTGTGTGTGTGTGTGTGTGTGTGTGTGTGTATTGGTGATGGATATCTCTTCCCTGTCAGCCACATTCCTGGACAAGTGCCTTTCTCTTTCTGCCTTAAGGATACTGTCTGTTTCTGTCCCGTGGCATCCAGCCTCCGGTCCTGGACAGCTCTTCTCTCCTGTTGCCTCTGCTGCCGTAGTGGGTTGACTGTGTCTTCCTAGGCAGCTCACACATAGAAACCAAAGCTTGAGGAAGGAGGACCTGGAAGAGAAGAGTGCAGTTCAGGCTCCATCTCCTGACTTCTAATTAATCCCCACTCGGCCAGAAATCTGCTGCCCCTCTGTCCTTTTTCGTCTTCTCGTGGCTGCAGAAAGACCTGATATTGAAGATGAGAAATGAAAACCACCATCCAAGGGAATCACACGGAACTCTAGTCTCATTGGCCTTGGGTCTGGGTCGACCAGAAGGAGATCCAGAAGGAAATGTCAAGCCATACTTGAAATGGGGAGTCAGGTCACACTGATTCATGGCAGCATGCCCCACCCTTTTTACATAGTGAGTGACTGCTTCAGTTTACTAGGGTGCAGTTTACAAAGCATCCCAGATGGTGTGGTCTGAACCTTAGGGATTTACTCATAGTCTGAAGACTCAAAGTGGCAGGAGGAGTGGCGGCAGGGTGGCTGTCTCCTGAGGGCTATCACGGAAGCATCTGTTTTAGGCCTCTCTTCTTGGTTTGTTAAGTGGCTGTCTTCTCAAGTCTGTACATGTCTGGGTCCAAATTTCTTCTTGATATAAGAACATCATTTATTTATGATTAGGCATCACTCTAAGGGCCCCATGCTAGTGTGTGTGTGTGTGTGTGTGTGTGTGTGTGTGTGTGTGTGTAATTCAGAGCAAACCAACTTCTGGTTGGTTCTTCCATTGTCAGTCTCTGCAGGCATTTCAGAGTGTACTTGCAGGTAGCTACAGTAGACCTCTTCCTCTGTGTCTTCTGTGTCTTCCCTGTGTCTTCTGCAATCGTTCTTTATGTTGTTGTGTGCATGCATGTTTATGTGTGTGAATATAGGTGCATACATATGTGTGTGTGTGTGTGTCACAGCACATGTGTGGGAGTCAGGGGAGAACCTCCACTCACACCTTGTCTAAGACAGGGTTTCTCCTTGTTTGCCACTGAGTTTGCTCGGCTAGCTGTCTAGTTTTCCTGTTGCTCCTGAGATTCTTGTATCTCTGCTGCCTGTCTTTCCAGAGGAATGTTGGGATTACAGACATGCACCTATGTGTTTACCTTTATGTGGGTTTTGGGGAGCCAAACTGAGGCCCTTACATATGCAGGGAAGACTTAAAATATTAAGACATCTTCAGTATTTTTTTAAAAGAATAAGGCAGATATACATGTACTGGCATAAAAAGTTCTCTATGGAAAAGAAAAAGCCACTGGATAATATATTCAGTATAGAAGGAGCTCACTAATATAGCACATGTTCACATGCAAATCACACACACACATGTGTGTGAGAGAGAATGAGGAATAATTATGAATAAGGAAGGGGTGAGTTTTTTTTCAGATAGGGTCTTAAACTATAGCCCAGGTTAGCCTAGAACTTACTGTGCATGGGGTCCAAACCCAGTCTTCTTGCCTCCTGCTTCCAAGCACACTGGTACTCAGATGCGAGTCACTTCCCCCCGCCTTGCAATCATTCTTACTACTGGGTCTCTCTCTGGACGCCCAGGGTGGAGTTTTGCCAGTGCAAAGCTCATTCTTCCAATCAGTGGTTGCACAGGGCCATTACATTGATCAGATTGCTGGGAAGGAAAGGGAAGTGATTTCCCCTTAGGGATAGCAGTTTGGCCCCACTGGGGCCTGGAGAGATGTCTGTTCTGTTATCTAGGGAGGAGCTTAGGGAGAAAGAGCAAGGGAGTTCTGGCCCAGGCATTATACCATCCCCAAGGAGGAGCAGAAGCAGCTGCCTAGAGACTGGTGGGGATACCATTGTAGGAGGAGACTGGGAACCAAAACACAAACAGACTACACTGGAGGCCTGTGTGGTGGTTTGAATGAGAATGCCTCCAAAGGTTTCCATATTGGAGGGCTTGATCTTAAGGGGTGGAGTAGTGTGGAGAGGGTTGGGAGGTGTGACCCTGTTGGAGTAGGTGTGTCACTGCCCTTGGCCTTTGAGATTTCAAAGACTGAGCCCACTCCAAGTTAGCGCTCTCTCTCTCTCTCTCTCTCTCTCTCTCTCTCTCTCTCTCTCTCTCTCTCTCTCTCTCTCCCTTCTGCTTGTGGATCAGTTGTGAACTCTCAGCCTGCCTGCCACCATGCTCCCTGCTGTGATGGTCATGGACTCTAACCGTCTTGAACCATGAGCCCCCAACTAAATGCTTCCTTTTATAAATTGTCTTGGTCATGGTGTTTCGCCATGGCAATAGAAAAGCAACTAAGACAGATTGCCAACCAGAATCTTCCCCTGCCCCAGAAGCAGGGGAGAAGCAGACACACTTGAGCTAAAATTGGCACTTCAGTGCATTTGACTGAACCAACACAGCATTTTCATGAGCAAAAGTACTCTGTCTGTGATCACCTTCCTCCTGGCTCCTTAGGCAAACTGTCTTCAAGCAAGCTCATTAGTCAGGTAACTATGCATGTGTGTGTTTATCCCAGGTGCCACAGTGAGATGTGCAAAATATTTTCTTTTCTTGATGCTTGAGGTGAATTTTATTAGGCGGTTCAATTGGAGTCTGGCATTCCAGTCAGATACAGCACAAGCAAGCTCTCTGTGCTCAGCCGAAATTTCCCATTCAGGTTCAGAGGGCAGAGGTCATTTTCAGGATATATGAGGTCTGTAGGCTACAAACAAATACTCAGCTAGCTAGAGCCATAGGTCCACCTTTGTGCCCACTTTCATAGGGACACTAACTTGGGGCACGGTCTGCCGTGCCACGGTTCCATACTGCCGTCCCTGAACTGCCATCTTTAACTATTCAGACACTGGAGGACTTAGGTAGTCATTTGCCTTGAGTGGAAGCATCTTTCCTTTCTTTTTGCTAAAAAAAAAAAAAGGAAAACAAAACAAAACACATTTTCCTTGTGAATCCAAGGAAAAACAGTACAGAAGTCTACAGAATGAATATGAAAATTCCCTTAAATTTCTTATTTTGTAATGCCACCCCTCTGTTTTTCCATGATTATTTCTTTTTAAAAATTTTATTTTTAATTTTTTATGTGTTCCTGTGCATGCGTGTGTGTGTGTGCGCGCACGCGTGTGTATATGATGTGCATGTATTGTGAACATTTGCTGCATTAGTGAGCTCCTCCTAGACTGAATATATCATCCAGCGGCTTACTACTTTCCATAGAGAACTTTTTACACCAGTACATATAGATCTGCCTTATTCTTTTAATCAATGCATACTATTTAATTTCTCTCTTAATATTAGATTACAGGAGTGCTGTACAAATAGTTCATTTTCAATCCTTGTATTGATCCCAACCATTTAACATATTTAAAGGGGCCAAGACACGTTGCTGTCATGGCAGTGTGCAGTGGAAGGGACTGCCCCAAAGCCTGGAAGTTCCAACCTTCCTGTCTCTCTGCCCCTGCCAGCCCATTCTCTATTGCTATAGCTTGAATCTGGAAGGACCCATGAGCTAAAGTCTTGGCTTTCAGACTGTGCTGCTGTTGGGATGGGTGGAGTCTTTAAGAGATAGGACCTAGTTACGTTAGTGGGGAACTGTCATTGAAGGGGGTCATGTTTCCATCATGACACTTTGGGTCATCATAGGTCCCAAAGTGCCAAGTGACCAGAGGCCGAAACCCTCCAAACTGTGAACCCCAAATAAACTTACCTTACATTTATTACCCCAGGTGCTTTTGTCTCAGGACAGCTGACTGACAATGTTTACCAATAGTGCCCGCCTCTAAAATGTAGAGAAGTTGAAGTAGCAGGGATGGGGATTGATCTTAATAATAGTCCCTGGTCGCAGAGGCAAGAGAACTTTGCAATGGAGGGACAACTCCATGTAAGTTATTACATCCCTTCCTGCCTTCTTTCTCCTCCTGCTTCTCCTCCTCTTCCTCCAGTCCTGAGGACGGAACCCAGAGTCTCAGATCCACTGGACACTCTGCCACTGAGCCCCTTCACAGCAGCGCTTTCTGGTCTGTCGCTCTGCAAATCTTTGTCCCCTGGGACACTAGGACACTGTGTACCTCACCTTCATGTGGACATGTGCGCAGGCTTCTGTTGTTTTTCAGATGGTTGTAGTGACTGGGAGGATGGTGTGTTTGTTTAGGTTAAAGAGGCAGTGAAAGGCAGTGGGGAGGGAGGAGGGGGAGGGGACAAAGGGGATGCTGACAGCTCATATCATGTAACTCACAATGTTGCCTAGGGCTGACCCTGCCATCAGCCAGCATGCCTGCCTGCTGACTGGGCTTGAAAGTTAAAATTGGTTTCTTGTGGACGCTGGCCAATGACTTCTTTGCCATGGGAGTGATTGCTTTTCTGCTGTGTTTGCAAGATGTGAATTCATTCTTTTTTAATATCGGTAATACACAGTAAAGAGCTTAATCCAATTTACAAAGAAATAAGATCACACAAGCCTTGGAAATACAATGTGTCTTTATGGCTCCGAGACCGCATCCCTGAAGAGAGAGTGTCATAGCTGTGTAGGAAGTCTCTCTCTCTTTCATCATCACCCTTTCTCCTCAGGACCAGGCACAGAAGTGACAAGCTGTGAAAAACTTGGGATTTTAGAAGCTAGCCTTTGAAGTTCTCATTTATCTATGGAAAAACATCGGGGCTCCCTTACCCAACAAGGTACCATATTGATGTGCTATTATTATTCATGTATGAAAATGAATCTCCCAACCCCATTTGGGAGATAACTTATTTTGCATTTGTTTGTAGGAAGCATGCTTACCCATCAGCTCTGCCTTCATGGTCCCCATGAGTGTTGATGCTCATCTTCTGGGTACGCAATCTGGGTTAGAGGGAGTCGTCTGCTCTGGCTTGTGAGGATGTGGTTCAAGGTCTGTCTGGGCTTGGTTTGAGCCCGGGAACCGGTGAGGAGGAGGAAATCCTGGGAGCTAAGAGGACAACTTGCTTGTTTAGCTGCTGTGGTGAAAGTCCTCTGGTCCACCGTTCCTTCTGCAGTCACACAGCCTCAGCTCTGCTCTGACACCAGGGCGTGATGTAATGGGGTAATGGAGCTACATCTCCAGAAAGTGATACAGATCAGTAGGAAAGAGAGCCGCCCTCTGCCTCGTGAAGATCCCACCAAGCTTTGCAATGTGATCTGCACGTCTTCTGGACCACTAGTTCTGTGTCAGGTAGTGATCCACTTGGCAAGGAGTCAAACCGGGTCCTATCCTTGAGGAGTTTGGAACTTTATCCTGATCTGCTAAGATTCCTATGAGGGCATTGGATGGGGGTCGGGGAGGCTCCGCCAGAGGTGAAAGCGGAAGAAAGGCTCCCTAGAGGAGGTGCCATCTGGATTGAAGTGCAGAAGATGAGCTAAATGGGGTTGTAGCCTTTAGAGAGCGTGGAGGCCATTATAGGCAGGGAAGAGCAAGAGCATTAAAGACAATTCTCAGAAGCAGTGACTTGCGAGATATGAGACCAGTGAAGTGGGCAGAATCTAGGTCACGGAAAGGGAAAAGATGATGTCCTTCTGTGAAGTCAGGACCAGAATAGTTACATAATGGGGCCTCTTTAAAGGTGGCTTAACTTTGGCATTGCTGTAATTGGGATCCTGGGTAACCCACCCAGGTAAAGCCCCAAGCATTGAAGGCTGAGAACCCTCTTGGGTGGTGACAGAAGACCTGTTAAGTCACACTGGGCCAGAAAGCAGAGTGTGTCTGAAGGAGAGGGCAATTCTTAAAGCCAGAGACTCATCAGGAGTGTGGGATGATGAGCCAATGGAAACCCAAGGTGGTCCAGAACATCCGTGGAATCTTACTAGGGGAGAACAATATAGATCAGATACTGGAGAGACTGGAGAGCCTGGGAAGAGAACGTGGCCAGTTGGGTTGTAAGGGGCTTCATCTAAATACACAGGGCCTCCAAGAATGGATCTTACAGGTAGCTTTCTCTTAGGAGGGTCTGGGTACCAGTCTCTTGTGCTATCGGGAGATGATGGAGTCTTTTGAAAGTGCAGCCTAGTGAAATGAAATCAGTCACAGGGCTGTGCCCTGCAAGTGGGTATTGGAATGCCCCTTCCTGTCTCTCTTGTTGCTTCCTGGCCACCGTAAAACAGCTTAATTCTACCACATGCTTCCTACCCTGATGTCCTCCCCCACCCCTGCAGTTCAAAAGTAGCCGTGGAAACCTCTGAAACCATGAGCTGTATGTATACGCCTTCCTTAATTGTCTTTCTCGGGTATTTGTTACAGTGACAGAATGCTGACTAATGCAGTCAGCAATGCTCAGACTTCCTCTTTTTACCTGAGTCGGTGCCTGCTCTGGAGTGAACACCATTATATATGACATTCTTGCTCAGGCTCTTCTGGAAGAGTTCAGTGACCTATTTGTTCCTGGGTACCAACTTTCACAAGAAGCACCAGGGTGCTCTTCCTGGATCCAGACTCAGGCTCCACCATTTAGATTGGGGTCTCTAGAGAATTCCTCATTTAAGGGATGCTTAAGGTAATTTGAGAAGGGCCTGGGAAGTCCCCACCTTAGCATACCAGAGGGGACAGATACCAGTGGGTTCTAGATAGCTTCCAGTATGATAGTGACCAAAACTGGGCTGATGTCAAGAACTGAGAGGAGCAATGGAAAAATCTGCTAACTATTCTTTTGGGTGTAATTATTTCCTTGAGGGAAATTTCACGGTTATTTAATTAAAGTGTTTTGCTTTGATCTAGGGTGTTGCTTTGACTCCTTGAGTATAAAATACAGGAGTACCAAACAACTTGTTAAATTCAAACTGTTTACCGAGGGCCACAAATAAGACAAAATATAATAAGCAATGAATGTTAGAAATCAAGTGTAAATGTTTTGGGGAACTAATTATCCTTCTTGTTACAAACATTAACTCATGTGCCATCACCATTAGCCACTTCTTACTGCATTAAAGGGAAGTACAGGGTGTGTGTCCATTAGCGCATGCTGAGAGCTGCACTTCGTTGGCGTCTCTCCACTGGGGCATCAGATGCCTCAAGTCTTCCTCTGTTTACGATGAAGGGAACCAAGCACTGCCTTATGAGAGAGTAACATGTTTCACTTTTATAACAGAACTAGGGCGCTCAGACAGTTTATTGACATACACACGCAGCCTAGAAATTTCCTTCTCGGAAAATGAGTGTAGGAAGAGAAGCAGAGAGTCCAAGTTGTACCACTAACCTGCTCTCAGACTGGTCATTAGGGATGATCGAATGTGGGTGGGAATTCCATAAGCCCCAAGAGGGATGAGACTTGAGTACTCTGTCCTCATTATATCCACATTCTTTCCCCTTCTGTTGGTGTTTATGAACATCGGTTGTGAGATGGGCATTTGACATCAAAAAGACCCCCACTCTTAGGGAGCTTTCATTCGTGTGGAGGGAGACAGATTCCACATCACAAACAACAAATAAGCAAATCACAAGGTCCAGAGTGGAATAAAAAGCTAGGCCGGGCAAGAGGAACTGGCTGTAGGCAGGATGGTAGAGAAGTTCGGGAAGGTCAGCAAAAGTGAGAGTTGGGTAGGGAGTTATCTGGAGGAGGCAGGGGGTGTTCTCAGAATGCTGCCTGGGGGCTACTGAGAGACCAGGAGAGGAGGAAGCAAGTGACTGGAGCACGTGTCCTGAGTAATCAATACAAGACAGGAAGTGCAAGGAGCTAGGAGCAGAGTCCTCGTGGATGGAGGACTGATAACAGCGAGAGGGGCTTGTTGGAAAACAAAACGCCTGTCTCTTGTTTTGTCTCTCTCATCCCTGCCTGCTTCCCCTTCCACTTCCTCTTGACTTGAAATGACTCAAATTCCGCACTGGCCAGCCTCAAGGACAGGGACCTGGTCCCGTGGCTTGTGCTATGGTGGGCTCACAGAATGCTGTCAGGAGTCTTAACAGGGGATAGGAAAACTGGTGTGTCTGGTATGAGTGACCAAAGGAAGCTTGCTACAGACGGCTTTAGTGATGGGTCTGGTGGACCACAGAAGGGCATTAGTTTAATTCTACCTCTAGCTTTGTATAACAAAATGCCTTTGTTTCTTCATCTCCCAATGGAGGACTGGGTGGCTGTGCCTCCCTTTGCCTTAAGGACCTCTGGAATAATTAGGTAAGGAGAGATAAAAGCAGCAGGTGTTCCCTCACGGCAGCTTGGCCAAGGCATTAGGAATCCAACAGACAGCGCTGATCAATTCAGTGGAAGAAGACGCTATTTGCACCCAGCTACAGAGTTACTGTAGAGAAAGCAAGCTGCTGTTTTTATTGTGTGATATCTGGACCTGTGATGTTCTTCCTGCTGGGAAGAGCCTGGGTGGTTGGGAATTACTTTGTCAAGCTGGCTATTGGGGGCTGGGAGAGAAAACAGCTCCAAGCTTTCTCCTCCGTGAATAACCATAAAATCTACCTTGAAAAGCCATGCAGAGTTACAACAGAGATACAGTGCTTGGGAATTGGCTCCAGCTTGCTCAAAAGAAAATGAAGGAGGAAGAGAAGGCTTTAGGAAGAGAAGACTACTTTCCTGGGATGCAGAAGAAAGCAAGCATCATTAAGGAGATGACATTTCCTGCATATTCCACCCCAGGAGAGGCAGCAGCTTGGAAGGCACCCAGAGAGGGTGGGTGATGTGTAGCCCCTACGAAGATGGCTCTCTGTCATGGCTAGACAAGAGGGCAGTGATGAAAAGGTGCTTTGAGAGCACACTGCAATCCTGGATGCTGGACAATGACATCATAAAGCTAGGGGCTATGATGACACTGGTTATGTCAAAGAGGCAAGAAACATGTTCCCTGGGTTCACGCCGACTTTAATGTATAGGGGAAGAATTTGACAAGCATCATGGATATCTTCAGACTTTGGAAACACAGTTCTAGCAAAGAGAGGACAGAGAGGAAACCAGGGACCTCTGAAGAGCTCTACCCTTAGACACAACTTGTAGTTAAGTTAGGCCTGAAACTAGAGATCTTCCTGCCTCTGCCTCCTGAGTTCTGGGATTATAAACAGGGCTACTATGCCTCGATTCCATTGTTTTATTGACCTAAGGAAAGGATTGGCAAGGTCTTCTTATTTAGAAAATGGAGCTAACAATAGTTTGTCTCAAGGAAGACGAGGAGGGTGGCGCAGGCAGAATGAATATTAGAATAACTAGATGTCCGGAGGGCTTGGAGACCCTGGGCCAGTTCCCTAGAGTGGGACACCCTGCATGTTCTGTGAATGTGCTTAATGCTATCAGTTCAGCGGGGCTCAAATGGACCAGGAACCACTTATAGGAGAGATGCTGTCTTGGAAGAGGTTTTTCCTTCTGTCTTTTGTTACTCATTTCTCAAGCATCTGTGCCCCTAACAGTTTGCACACTTCCGAGGGCCAGACACAATATAGGAACAGGCTAGT
Organism: Alexandromys fortis; assembly: GCF_014885135.2. Classification (NCBI taxonomy): domain Eukaryota; kingdom Metazoa; phylum Chordata; class Mammalia; order Rodentia; family Cricetidae; genus Alexandromys; species Alexandromys fortis. The sequence goes on along the minus strand of NW_026067984.1, from coordinate 5,340,488 downwards.
CTAGGCTGCTGAGTGCCAACCAGAGAGGTACTGGGTGCTATCTGTCAGCTGTCCACGATTTCTCAGGAACACACTGTTCAGAAGCCTGGGTTCTCAATAGGCAAAGACCAGAGTTACTAAGAGTTCTTTTTTACTTGAAACAGCACAGAAAAAATCCAATAAAGTTGTGACTATCTCTTAAAGAAAAGGCTGGTAAAATTGACAAAGAGAGAGAGAGAGAGAGAGAGAGAGAGAGAGAGAGAGAGAGAGAGAGAGAGAGAGAGGAGAAGAAGTTTATAGTGGCTCTCAAAAGACCAGAGCTTCTCTTTCCCCCTTTTAAAGGCAGAATTAATTAATCCATGTAAGCTTGCACTCTGAATGCAATGTTAGTTCTGACTCTAGGGGTACGGTTAAGTCCTCTGGACCCTGGGTAAGCTTTCATTGAAACAACACTATTTAAAACTGTTCATTTAGATTCTTCCTCAGACAGGATATGGCACCAGGAACAGGGAAGAAAAGCTAAGTGCTAAACTGCCCAAGGCAGGGGCTCTTGGTAGCAGAGATGCCATTTTTCTCCTGCCTCTGTGATGAGGATGTGGAAGCCACTAGGATGTACCAAGGATCTGCTTCCTTCTGCCTGAGATCAGTCCAAGGCCGCTTACTCCCCAGAAGGCAATGGGGTACCACAGAGGGTTTTTCCAACTGGTCCATGCCCTTCACATCCTGGCATGGACCACTTCAGAAGCTTGCAGTTTCTATGTCTTCTAGAACTGAATGTCTGAGGACTGAGACATTCCTCGTATGGCTTCATTTTCTTCCCTTGGGGCCGGATTTGCCTGCCATGCAAGGCTCCTATCCAACCTGACAGATTTCCTGGAAGGAAGTCACAGGTTTCTGAACACTTGACTGAAATCTGAGTTGTTTGTTGCCATGCCCATCTCTTCTTGGAATGCACAGGAGAACTCGGTGTGCTGTCTTGGCCAGCAGTGACCCTTGCTGGCCTCATTGGAGGTGACCTCTGGCCCCTCTTGGTTTTCCCCTACTTTTCTTGCCCATCCCTGTCTCCCTCTTTCTTATCCTGCTAGTGAGAGTCTGGCCTGCTCAACCTGGGACCTGGAGCAATGCAGACGAGAACTCGTACTTTGAAAGCATCTGGGGGATCATATGACCTGTACATGTCAGTCTAAGCCTCAGATGTAGGGAAGTTTAGCCTTGAACTCATTAACTAATTCATTTATCCATTTAAAATCTTTCAAGGGTTGGTTATATACAAGCACTGTTACATGTGCTAGACTTGAAGCACTAAACATAACAATACTTCATTTTATGGAGGTAGTAATGGAGCATAGAATATAGACTTGCCTGGCATGCACAAAGCCCAAGTTTGATCCCCTGTATCTCTAAAAGTTAAAAAAAATCCCCAAACAATAAAATGATTACACGAGAAGAATAAGAATTTCACAGAAAGAGAGCAAGAAGGAGGAGAGTCAAGATGGGGTGATCATTGTGACTTTTAGAGTAAGCATTACCAAGAAGGTGATAGCAAAGTCCCAGGGGATGTTAAGGAAAAAAAATCTGCCTACCTATGGATCCACTAAACAGTGTTGAAGTATAAAATTATCCAGTACAAAGACCCTGGGTAGTAGGATGACTGTTGTCTGCCAGATGTCCAACATGAAGAATGAAGGAAATAAGGGGGTTGGTTAGGAAGAAGGCAACTCAAACTCAGTCTGTGGGAGGTCACAGACCCCTGCAATGGAGAGGAAATGAAGTGGACATGTCTCTATCTCCTTGGGCTGCCAACAAAATGCCATAAGTAGGGGAGGGTTGGTGTGGATGGCAAACACTCACTTATCCAGGTTGTGAAGGCTGAAGTCCATGATCCAGATCCTGGAATGGTCTGGTCCTGTTGGTCCTTCTCCTGACCGCAGGCCATCTTCTACCTGGGTCATTTCCTCTTCTTATGAGGATGTTGACCTCCTCCTGAGAGTCCCACTTGGAACCTCTCTAACTCTGATCCTTCCCAGAGACCTCATTTCTTAACCCCCTTTGTACTGGGGGCTTCAACTTATTAATGTTAGAATTGAAACATTCAGTCTGCAGCAGGAAGCTACGAAAGGGCTTTAAACACTGAAAGCCAAAATATTTTACTTTTCACTAAGTCAGTGATGACCCACCTCATCTCTGTGTTTCCAGATGCTACCCTGAACTCTTCTTTGAGAGCTTCTGAGGGAAACAAGGTGGGTTTTACTTGAGAAAACTTGGAGGAAAGGGAGCAGGAGAAAGGACTCAGTGAAGTGCTTGTGTGTAAGAGTGCAGACCTGAGTTCAATCCTCAGAACCCGTGCAAACGTGAGGTGAGGTGCATGCACCTGTAACTGTAGCACCAGGAAGGTGAGGTAGGTGGATTCTTGAGCTCGCTGGCTGGCCAGCTTGGTTTAAATGGTGAGCCCTAGGCCAGTAAGGGACCCTGTCTCAAAAAATTAGGTGAACAACCGTGTAACAATATCTGAGATTGTCCTTTGGCTTCCACACAAGTGTGCACACATGAACTCTCACATACGTGATCATGTGGCACACATACACATACATACACATAAACACACACGCGTGCACTCATACATACACCACACACACACACACACACACACACACACACACACACACACACACAGGAAAAACAACAAGCTTGGCTTACCATTCTTGTGCTGCTTGGTGGTTTATGGAAATTTTTCTTTCTCCACCAGTAGAGAAGTTCCCTGACGGCTGCTTTGAAGTTCTCCTTCGGCCGTGCTTAGCGATCTTAAGAAGCAGAGTGGAAAGCTGCCTTGCTACTGTTCTGACTGCAGATTAGGCCAAAAGACTGCAGCTTCAGACACGCTAATCACAAGCTAGGCCTGGCTTGATGAGGAGCCTGGCTTCGGAGATCAAGGATAAGCCCTGCTTCCGCCCCAACCTTTGCTACAGTAAGCCGGGCAGGGAAAACGTCCTCGAAGTTCAGATACAACAACAAACACTCCCTCACATCATAAACCACACAGCCATTTTTCAGGTCTTATTTTCTGAGTTCAGTAATGAAAGCATCCTTGGCTTGGGCTGTGCCTCAGTGGGTTGAGTACTTGTTTAACATGAACGGAGCCCTGGGTTTGATCCCTGTGGTGGTTTGAAAGAAAATTGCCCCCAAAGGGAGTCACACTAATGGGAGGTGTGGCCTTGTTGGAGGAAGTGCATCACTGTGGGCATAGGCTTTGAGGTCTTCTATGCTCAAGCTTCATGCAGTGAGACAGAACACTTCCTGTTGCCTGCAAGTCAAGATGTAGGACTCTCAGCTCCAGTATCATGTCTGTCTGCACACCGCCCTGTCCCACCATGATGATAATGGGCTAAACCTCTGAAGTGTAAGTCGCCACCTGTTCATTGCAGAGAACACTGACTGACTAAGACAATCACCAACAATGCAGAAGCCAGCTGGGCTGGCACATGCGTATAATTCCAGTGCTTGGTACGTAGCGGCAGGAGGATTGGAAGTTCAAGGTCATCTTTCTTCACAGATGTCTCTGAGGCCAGTCAGATTTTTAGAGCAAGAAACTGCCCCCATGGTTTGGATGAATACTGTCACACAGCAGTGCAAACCCTGACGTGAAGGGCACGGGTTATCTGCACTCCACCCCAGACCACTCCTCGCAAACACTGAGAATGACAAGCTCATGGTTTCTGGGCCAGCCTTTGGTGCACAGGCTCCCAGGGACTCATTACCAGGTCCGAGCTTGCTCGTGCTTACCTCTATGGCCAGTAGTGATCTGCAGGGGGCACAGAGAACAGGATGATGCAAGACCACAGGCTGCTGCAGGATCCGTGTGGCAAGGACTGCTGCTTACTGTCCACACTCACTGAGATAACCCCAATCGCACCCCAGCAAGTGATCAGCCCAGCTAGAACTACATTGCCTGGCAGGTTTCAGTCAGTGAATGGAGGAGGCCTGCTGGGAGCTTCTAGGAAGAGTTTTGTTTACTGTTACCGACAAAATCTTTTTCTTTTTCACCCCTTCACCCCTTCTTATGTTTCCTACTTTGTTTCAAATAGCTGGAGCTCTTGTGATTGTTTTGTAAGAATAGTCTATGTTTTCACAACTTAACAGGCCCATCTTGGTCCTATGAATCTCAAACCTGAGGCTGATATATCTTCATCTAGCAGATATTTATCAAGATTTTGTGTCTGTGTACTGGGTGAGTATATGTAATTTAACAAAATTTCTGACATGCTGGGGCATACATTCTCTAACTGTCAACATGCAAACTTTGCCCCTGGAGTCTCCAGGGCTGCTATGGATGAGAGAGGAGGGCAGACGATCCATTCACACCTGCCTCCTGAGATGAGCTGCGCTTGGCTAGGTGCTGAGATAGCAAGCAGTGATGGGCCAATCAGGTCTGGGCTGTGCCAAACTCCTTGTGTGGTCTCTGAATGGATCTGTCCTCCGTGATGGCCTGTCTGCCAGAGGCTGTGAACGATTCCAAAGAAATATCTGGACACGTCAGGGCAGTTGCACACATGAACTCTGAGTCATCATGGAGACGGGAGCTGGGCACACAATGCCACCCCTAGTTGTGGAACAATTGGCTTCTGGGGAAGGGAGGGTCGGTGTTCTCTAAGGATGTAGTGTCTGGTAATCAGCCATGATTCAGCAGAAGACCACACATTGAAAAATAGTTTGAACAGCACAAATTGATCTTGAAGGGTTTTGAACAAAGAGGACACAACATTGGGTAGATACAGGAAGGGGTGGGGATGACTTTGGGAAAGGGATGGGGTGGGTTTGGACTATGACAGTCTCTCCTCACTGCTGTCAGTGACTTTAGGTCCTTCTGCCTTGCTGGCCTGTCATTTCCAGCCCAGCCCTCAGCTTCAGGAAATGCTGTAGTGACCAGTGTCCTCCTCACCTTGACTCCCACTGCCACATTTGCCTGCTGGAGAGTTTTAACTCTAAGATGCCTAAAGTCCTTTCAAAAAAGGCATGTGGAAGCCTACTACTGACAAAGTTCTTATAATCACACACACATACACATACATACATACTCACACATACACATGTACACACAGACACACATATACACATGTACACCCCACACATTACATGTACACACCACACACACATACACCCCTGAGGGGAGGGAGGGAAAGAGGGGAGAGAGGAAGAAGAGCTAGAGGCAGAAAGGGGGATTAAGAGAAAGTGTGGTGTTGAAATGAAGTTACCCTTTAACAAGACAACAAAGTTTCTACTAGACCCTAGAGGCTAACAAATAACAGCCCAGTTGTTAAAAGTGCCAGTGATGGGTTTCTTTTGGAGTTGCTGGACAATGAGAAATAAAGCTCAAGAAAAAGACTTAGGGAGGAAGGGTCTGGTATAAATCTAATGGTCTAGCGGATTTGGATGTGACCTGGCCCTGCAGATAGCACAGGTCACGGGGCATTAACAGCATCCACTCCCAGCGTTCTGGTTGGAAACAGGTATACATTACTTCTGTTGAAGAGACATAACACTCCCAGTTTCCATAGAGTTTAACCTGTGGGTACAAGGACCCCATGCCCTCTATACCAAGCTAGTGGGTTACTGGAAAGTGCGGCAGTATCTTGCAAAGAGCCCATGTCAAGACAACCTGTTGTCTATTTATACACACAGTTAACTTTTCTCTTCTGGAAGAAGCAAGAGATTTCACTAGAGGTACAGTGTACCTTTCGTCTTGTTTTTTGTACCTTGTATGAAATAGCTAGAATTCTAGCAACTGTTCTGTGAGAAGAAGGACGTCCTCCTACACTAAAGATGGCAGACAAGATAAAGGGACCTGGAGTCACTGACAGCCGTGTGGAGCCGCTGTAATAGTTCCTTACTTCGCACGACCCCCCACCTCATGACACTCTTCTCCTTGACGGCATGGTGAGGGAGAAGTTTCTTTCCTTCTCTCCCTTGTTCCTATCCTAACACCTAAGAGTAAGGTGAAATCAGAAAATTGATACCCTACCCTGCTACCTGATGAACCCCAAACCAGTCAAGCGAGCCTATGCACGGGATCAGGTTCGAGCCTGTTCTCAGGAACCAGAAGCTACCACTCGGATCACCTGAAGCAGCTGCCAGCTTCTGGCACTGCACTGACAGACTGTTGGGAGAGCCACTCCCCGGAAGGGGAAGGAAGGGGCTTAGACCTAGCAGAGCTGGGGACAGTTTAAGCAAACCAAGTGTGCATCAGCGCTGTCCTGCAGAGAGCTAAGAAATCTCAGTCAGCTGAGAACAGGCATCTGCTTACTCTGGAGCTCCTTGAGGCCCACGCCACATTTCTGAGAACCGACAAATGCCCAGGAGGCAAAGCAGAGTGCACAGCAACTTACTGTTTGGAGAAGAAGCTTAGGCAAACAAGAATTTTGCCTTGCATTAGTATGAGGAACTCCTGGAAGCACCCTGGGATTATTCAGAGGGAGTGGGAGCCCAAATCCGGAGAATAGTCTTCTGGAGATTTGCCTCTCAAACACGTGAACGTATCACCTACTGAATATGCTAAACTCAGGTGTTAATGTCACAGAGCATTGAGTTTTCTTATAGAAAAGACATTTAGGTCACCGGATGCCTAAAATAACAGACTCCCCTAAAACTCTCCTCCCCATGAAGTGCCAATAATGACATCAAGGACTCAGTGCGTTTCCACAGCAAAGGCAGTACTGGCATGTGTGTGATGTTGACTTCCCCCCACTCATTGGCGACTATGGCAAGTGAGAAAATAAAGACATCTATGAATTTGTTGCATTCTTTAGACCAGTGTGTCTCATTTCATTAGGCAACCTTGTTTCACAAGACCTGGAGGTTTCCCTGAGCTGGGGCTTAGTGGTAACATCAGGGCCAAAGCAGCTTTGGCTAGGGGAGGGGGTGGCAGTTTGCGATGCTATTTGGAAGAAGCTACGATTCACATTATATGTTACTGTCTACAATTTATGACTATAGCGTATATCACTATGTAGCATCATTAGCATAATACATTAATGGATTCATACATGCAAACACATTGTCATACAATGTATCAATGTAAACGTTAAAATATTACCAATATATTGATCTATTAAACTAGCAAATATAATAGTTTAGTAATATGTATTTTATATTGATATATGTAATACATATTACATTAACCAATAATGTGATAGATTATGTATGCATATTTGAAATGTCTAACCCTGGGAAAGCCAACAGTTCTGTTTCTTAAGGCCAGTGTTCACAAACTATGGCTTATGGGTCAAATCAGGGCAGCTGCCTATTTTTTCTTTTTGTGGTCAGTAAGCTAAAAATGGTTTTTGTATTTGTCACAGTTACATTTTAAATAGTTAAGTAAATACCTACAGAATATCTTGGCTCTTGGTCTCAAAGTCTAAAATATTTGATATTTGTGTCTGTTACAAAACTCTTGCCCACTCTTGGTTTCTGACTTTTTGAGATAGGTTTTTGCCACATTCTTCTCTAAAGTGTGTAGTTAAAATGGAGGCCAGCCTCTCTTCTGATGGGTGTAACATTAGGGGACACACATACTCACATCTACACCTCCACACACTCATATACATTTCTTATTAGTCTGGGCTGAATTTTTCTGTTGTGATAGCCCCCACTCCCAATTAGGTACCCAAGGCCCTGAGGCAACAAGACCCACCTGGGTCTGGTTCCAGTCTCCAGATACAGATCGGGCCTTTCCTGGATCACTCACTACATCACCAGCTCATAAATGTGGCTCTTAACTACAGAAAAGATGACAGCCGTCAGCTATGGCAGTGGGGTTCTGTGACTTGAAAGAGACCTCGGTATTGTATGTTCATCTGAGTAATTGGAAGCTGGCCCTGCCACATCTCTTTTAGCATTGACACTGGAACAGCATGGACCCATCCATCATCATGTCCTCCTTATGAAAATGGCTTCCAGTGGTCAGCTTGTCATAACTAATTAGTCTTCCAATGCATGAACAGTCAGAAGCAAGCGACTTTGAGGGCTTAGACACCCTTAGCAGCGAAGTCCACAGCTATCTGATCTTCTCTGCCTTTTAATTAGAGCCCTTTTCATCTGTGCCCAGAATGTCCTTATGGTGAGAGGCACAGCTGGCTGGTTCTGCCCTCCTTTCTCAGTACTGGAGACAGCTCAGCAGCTGCAGAGAAGCAGGTGAATCTGAGGCCTCAACATGAGAAAGCTTGGAAGTTCTAGAACTCGATATGGTTGCCTGGTGGCTCCTCAAAGGCAGGCATTGTAGGCGGCTCAGTGGTACGCTGGGTGCGTGTGGATTAGATAGACTCAGTGGGCGAAAAATTTGCACTAATGTTCAGTTTCATAGCTCAAGAGTCTGTGGGTTCTCACTGGAGTTTGGGCTCAGCTCTCTCTTGGGCTTCTTCAGCACTATGTCTGAATGTTGAGTCTGTGATTGTGTTGGTCTTTCCCAGGCTGCTCCTGTGTCTCAGGACTTGGTAGGGACAAAGGACTAGGCATCTCTGCTCTGTGGGGTTTCTGTCCTCAGCAAGCTAGCCCAGGTAGCCCAGGATATGCACATGGCAGAGACAGGGGTCTCTAAGAGAGAATAGTTATATATTCCTCTCTCTCTCTCTCTCTCTCTCTCTCTCTCTCTCTCTCTCTCTCTCTCTNCTCTCTCTCTCTCTCTCTCTCTCTCTCTCTCTCTCTCTCTCTCTCTCTCCCTCTCTCTCTCTCTCTCTCTCTCCCCCCCACACACACACCCACTACATGTTTTTGCTCCTTTACCTTTGTTCTTTCTATTCATACTCTTGTTCTGGTCATCAATAAATACTGGCCAAGTTTTATTTTTTATATGACTGTAGTTATCAGAGAAAATGAGATAACCTGGGAAAACCCAAGCTGGGAGATCTTCCAGTCTCTGGGGGTCACCCACGCTTCTCCCTTGGACCAAGAGCAACTAAAACAACCAGTCCTTCTCCTGCCCTGTGAATGAAGCATTTCAAGGACAGCTGGAGTTCTGAATAGAAAGAGTCAGGGTGGAATGAGAGCGCATTCATAACCATCTGCACGAATCGAGCCTGGGCCTGCCTGCCGCTCCACGCTCCCCGTTCACAGCATCAGTACCACTAAATGCTCGGACATGGAGCCCATCTACCAAATGTCGGCGATATATAACTCACAGGCACATTATCAGAAATGGGAAAACGGCATCCTGAAAATTGTCTAACTCGTTGCAAATGGGAAGGAAGACCCTTGCTCATCAGAGAGCTTCCCTCCGTCACGTCTCCCCTTAAAGCTGTTTGCTACTTGAGCCTGCTCATCTCCCCTCTGAGAAGTCATATTGCAATCACATTCTGCTTAGCCATCCACGATCAGGTTCTTAAATGCAGATAAATTAGAGACTGGCAGTAAACCGGTCAGCTGCATCAGTCTGGTTCTTGCAGTAGCACGGATGGATCATAACTGAGCTTTTTGCACTCTCGCAGAGGCAGCTTCTGCAGGAGCCCCCTCCGCGGAGTTAAATAAAGTGGAAATGAAGCGCAGAAGTTCACCCAATCAGACAGAGAACAGACATTTGGCATTTTAAAAATGCCTTTTAAATGTCTAGATAGATGGTATATTACCCCGTAGCCTTTTCAAAATCCGTGAGACATGCCATGAATGCTATTGTCTAAAAAGAGTCAGCCCTGGGAAACCTTTGGGTATGCCCTGGTAAGAGGCAGCAGCCCTGCCGACTCAGGAAGGAAAGCCTTGTCACTAGCTGTGGGAAACAGCTTTGCATATGACCTCAGGACGAGGTGGAGCTTGCAGCTGCTTTGCTTAAGATTTTCATCCCCTCAGTCAGGCGTGTATGCATGCATGTACAAGTCAGTCAGATATGTATGCAGCCGGCTCACACACTCACAATATGCAAAGGAAGAGACTCGCTGCCTCAGGGTCTTTAGGAAGGCACCAGAAACCTGTGCGGCCTGGAGGGAATGGCCAGGATCATAAGTTCAGTGGACACTTTTATCTTGTGCCCACTGGCCAGAGGCCAGCGCCTGGGTCTAGACTCACTGCTACGTAAATGAAACCGTGACATCCCTGGATGTATTCATTTGTGTATTTGTTTCTTTTCTCATTTCTGTGACAAAACACATAGCAGAGGCACTTTGTTAAAATAAGTATTTTAGCCCGTGGCTTCAATCCATCATGGCAGGGAAGCCTGGATGGAACTCATGGGCGTGGGGGCGAGCAGCTGTGGTTCTTCACATCGTGATTCCAAACAGAAGCAAATTATAATAATACTATAGTTATTATATAATAATAACATGCCCGAGACAGGGTGACATTATAAAGAAAAGAGGTTTATTTAGCTCATAAGCACAGAGGCCGAGAACCCAAGCGGCATAGTGTATAGGCTTTGGCGAGGTCCCCTCCATTTTGGCTGCCTCCCCTTATGAATAATGCCACTAGTAAAAGTCTAATTGGGACAAAGGGTACTAGAAAGCCAGGTAGCAACTCAAAGGTTAGGCATAAGCTTTAATAACAATCCTCTTGAAGTCATCAAGGATTTTTAGGAAAAAAAAAAAAAAGAATACCTTTCAAGGGCATCTCACCTCTTTGATCTAGAGCCTCTCTTAGCTCCTGCCTCTTAAGACTTTATTATTTCCCAACACCATCACCTTAGGGACAAAGCTTTGAATATTGACCTTTTGTAAGTGTGGAGGGGGCGGGGTCAATCAGAGCTTCAAAAGCCCATACCAAACAAGAGTAGTCTGGTATGTTATGACCGCAGACCCTAACTTCACAGATAGATGAACTAAGGGAATGCTGTGCCTAGACCTGTGGTCTTTCCTTTGCGTTTCCTTCTCGAAGTTCACACCCAGATGGTGCTTGTTGTCACAGTCCTATAGAAAAGGGGGCAATCTAGACCCCTTAAACGTTAGCCAGGATCAGAACAAAAGAGAATGCACCCCAGTAACCTAAGTGAAGACGTTCTCTGGAGTGGCAGACACTCAAATCTTCTGCAGTAGCCCTTGCTCCGCCTCATCACCAGCTGGGAGAAGAAAGCCAAGATACAGTGGCCTCTGTGTTCATCAGCATCCACGGCCTTGGGCAGGGATAGGAAGCCTTGGAGAAGCTCACCAAAAAGACACTTCCATTAAGTGCCATCTCCTTGACAAATGTGTTGGGAATGCTCTGCTTCCTCCCCCATTCAGCTCTCAGAATTTCTTACCTTGTCCTTGAGGAAGTTCCAGGCCTTCTCCTGCCCTCTATACTGAAGGTCTTTCCTCAACTTTCCCAGGTGTTTCCTTATACCGCCACGCCTCCTCTCAGGTTGTCCTAGGAACTCAAACCTGACACTTCCTGTTCGTCTAGGACAGTCATCTCTAATACTCTGATGTCCATCAGTGTCCAGTCATAGGCACCTACCCGCCTACATTGAAGCAGTGCTTTCCAGAACTTGGTTCTTCACCTAAGCCAGACTGGTCCATGGGGCAACTCGGGAGAGACCAAGTGCATACTTCTTGTCTTAGGCTTTCTTCAGCTTCTCAGAGTTTTTTTAGAAACAAGCTCTGACCGTCTCTTCAATAATTCAGTAGTTAGATGGCCACCTCAAGATGAAAAGGCAAGGCAATGGTTCTTTCTACTTACACAGAGTGCTGTAGTTCTAGAAACATTTTTTATCTAGTCATCCAGACTGAATCACTTGTGGTATTCGGTAAAGGTCAGGTGGGAGGAATCACGAAGCTCTGTGGTTATAATTGCAAACGTCAAGCTAAGAGCTGTCTTATTTTGGTCCAACTAACGCTTGATGTCCCTGTTAATGTTATTTAATGTTATAAATATGATGTCAGTGCATCCTTTTGTCCGCATAACTGAACTCATCCATTTGCTCCTGTGAGCTTCCTGCTTTTGGTTAAGCTTCAGCAATCCCTATTCCAAACTGCTTGACTTGATTCTGTTCTCAAATGAAACCCGATTGGTGCTTTTGCTTCAGTTTCTGCTTTATCTCCCCTTCCCTCCCCTCCCTGGCTTTCCTTCTCCCCCTTTCCCGTTTGTCTTTTTCACTGTGTTGGATATTGTTTCTCGTCCATCAGCTTTCATTTCCCATCACATTCTCCCTTGTATCTCAGGGCCTAGAAGCCTAGAAGTTCTAGACACCTTTGTTTGTTAGCAGGGTCTGGAAGGCAGAGGAAGAGGAGCCACTTTCTGATAGATATACAAGCTGCAATCCATGCGGGCTTTGGAGCACATTCTCATATCCCTGCCACTCCTAAGCTCAGGGCTGAGAGGCAGCTGCTAAGGCAGCAGATGTTTCCTGCGGTTTCCTAACCTCGGGGTGTTAGTTGCAACTTCATGATCTCCATCTGCATCGTGGCCTTAGAACCAGAAAGCCACACCCCGGAGTTACCTTCTTTTGGTATATCCAGTGATTGGGTTTACAGCCCTATTCCTGCTCTGCTTAATTAAATCCCTTTCTGCTGGAAATACCTAGAGCAGAGACTCTTCAGAGGTGTGCTGCACCAGGAATATCACCAGCACTAGAGTACCCACCGCAAAGGCAGATTCTCAGGCCCCACCCCAAACCCACTGACTCAAAAACCTGGAAGAGTCTCCAGGAGATGCTGAGGATGGTGGACCTGTCACAACCCACCACCGGCAGACACAGATCCTCAAGGCTACATCCTTTTATAACTAGAAAATACCATATTTAATGTGGTAAACCTGGGGAGGTACCAAACTTAACTCCATTTAACTCCCAGTGCTAAGAGTTAATGATCTTTAACCCTTTGATTTCTTTTCTTCTGGCTTCTCTACGCATATAAGGTTATACATGCAATTATACAACTCTAATAATTTCATGTCAATTTTTAAATAGTAAAAGCATTTTTTGCATGATTAAATAAACATATTCAGTACTTACCCAGAATACCATGTCTAGAAGTGTTATAATTAGTCCTTCTTCTAGTGAGGAATGTTTATGTTGCTTCTGGGGTTTGGTATTATTAATTAATATTGAGCTGGGCATTGGTGGTGGGTTGAATGGCATGTCGCCCATATTCTTGGGTATCTGAATATTTGGTTTCCAGTTGAGAACACTTTTTGGCAGGGTTAGGAGGTGTGGACTTGGTGGAGGAAGTATGTCCCTGAGGTTGGCCATTGAGGTTTCAAAAGCCATGTACAATTTCCAGTACACTCTTCCTGTTTCCTATTTGCATCTCAAGATGAGAACTCGTGGCAGCTGCTGGAGTCTCCACATCTGTGGAACCATAAGCCCCAAACAAACCATCCCTTTCTTCTATAAGTTGCATTGGTCCTGGGGCCAATATTACTGCAATAGAAATGTAACTAAGAGTGTCCCTGTATACAATCTCACTAGCTCCTGAGAGTCCCGCTGGAGAAAGAGTAGGTTAAGAGACCTAGGCAGGGTAGTGCCGATTTCTCTCAGAGCAAAGATTCCATGTGGTAACAGAGACTGGTCAGCAGGCAGTCAGGGGTAGGGAGGGGACTTCCAGGACGTTGTTTCTTTCCACCAAACCTGCTGCTGTTAAGGGGATTGAAACCAAGGGTTTCTCCAGGCCACCAAACCTGCTGCTGTTAAGGGGATTGAAACCAAGGGTGTCAGGAAAAAAAAAAAAAAAAAAACCTGCCCCCTGTTCTGCTTCTGTCTCTTTCTGAAAGATCTCTGCTCCCTCAACTTTGTCATATGCTCAGAAGCCGCAAGCAACTTTCTTAACATGAGACTTAGCGCACACTGCTCCCTGCCTTACCCAGAACACATCCTCGCTGGTCTTGTAGACATTTCTGTCTGGGCAGGAGTGGCCAAGACTCGCAGAACTGGATTGACTCTTGAGAGAAGAGCACGGCTTATTAAAAAGCAAGTTCCACTTATGAGGTTTGCTTTAGGCTCTGCTCTCTTGCCTGTGACCACACATGCCCACTTATCTGCTATGTTGCAACGGAGCCTGGAGTCCTTTGCTACATTCTAGCGGCATGCTTTTTGGACTTTCCAACGATTGAAATTGTGGAGCAAACAAATCTCTTTTCTGTACAAAGGGCCTACTTTCATCCAAGACTCCATGTACTCAGTACAATCAAGAGCATCACAACCAATAGTACTCAGCTGTGTTGGCTGAGGTTCCTCCAAGCTAATTTTGGCTAGAGGCTTGCTTTAGACAGTGACAGAGAATTCCAGTTTCAGATAGAGGTAGAAGGAGTGAATGATTATTATCCCTTGATTCATCTGCTCCAAGAATCTAGAGGTATATGGTCTGAGGATTAACTTATGGTTGATGATATAATGTCTCCATCAGATGCAAGACATTAGCTGGAGACTGCCCAATGATACCTTCGCAAGTCCAGTAACAAGTGTGATTGTGTGTCTGCCTACACTAGTCTGATCCATGATCGTGTCTGGTCCTGTCTAGGTCATCTGATGAACGGGATGTAACCTTCAGCAACTGTACAAATCTTAGGAAATGAAGCCTTATTAATAAATATTAAATGATTACTCCAAAATGCCCAAAATACAGAATGGGTCTTTAGTGGGTGTTCGGCTGAAGACAGGCTGTAGGGTCAGAAAGGATTAAAGAGACCATTTGACTACTTAATTTCTCAATCTCCAAAGTTCGGGGACTCTTACAAACTATATGGATTTGAGAAGGCCTCTTTCTACCCTAAGCATCAGCTTCTCTATTTTTATTTTAAAAATCAACATTAGTTTTCTGGCTTTGCAGTGATTTTCTGAAGATCCATTAAGACAGTTCACAAGTGAGCACTTATCTGTACAAGAGCAAGTCTTTGTCCTTCATTTGCTGGCAATGTGGGTGAGCTTTTCCCTTCTCTCTTCCATCCTCATTTTCTAAGAGTGGCTACCGAGGCACCAATGAGAGCAGTTAAATTTCTAGCCGGCATACTTCTCTTGGTGAAATGATTTAGAGCTGAATGTAACTAGTACATAAATTTATTATGACTTGGGTCTAAACTAGGAATGTGTTTACACACACACACACACACACACACATACACATACACACCACCTTGTCAGCTCACAGTGAGAAATACTACAGCCCCATAAAAACCAAAGCCACCTCTTTCCAACTCCCAACAGCTCAGATGCCCTTAAAATAAAGGGAAGGGGGCACTTCACAGCCTGTGCAATGGAGTGTTTATAAATCAGACAAACCTTGAGTCCCTCAGGTACCATCAGACCTCAGAATGAGGCTCCAAGTCCCTGGTGTAGGAATCCTGCCTACTCCTGCTGGTGCACCCGGGTGGCTGTCCCAGAGCAGGGGCGTGGAACCTTTATTTATTTACCTCACTAGACAGACAAACAGGAAGTTGACCTTGGGACCAAGTTAATCAAAAAGTTTTTAATAGAGTACTTGAGGGAGCACAGGCAAGTGCCTGAAGTCATAAATAGGGGCACAAATCATTTCTGAGTCTTGTTATAGAATACAGAGTGTGCTGTGCCTGGGAGATTATTTCCTGCCTAATTAATCTGCAGGTTGCTGCCCTGGAATACTCATTTGGGGCATGTATCCCATCTGTGGGACCAGTTGTTAGAATCGATGGGTATAGACATTTTTTTTCTTATTTATTTTTGGAGAAAGAAGTGAGAGAGGGTATGGGGAGATATAGTTATATTTCAAGTTGAAACAAATCAAATACTCCTGTAGATCTTCAATGTTTGAAATAAATAGGTCTATTTTAGAGAGCCTGGAACTTTCAAATTTATGACAGAAATCTTGTGTGTGTGTGTGCACATGTGCATATATGTATGTGTGCTTTTTTCTTTTTAGGGATGTGTTTACAAACAAACAAACACACACACACACTCCACCTTGTCATCTCACAGTGAGATGTAGCAACAGCCACTCAGGCATAGTAGATTGAGTGAGAGACTCCCCAACTGTGGAGTAAGATGTGAGGCACTAAGTCACCAGCTGACAGTGGCCGGGCTGTGATGCGCTGGCACAGAGGGTGTCTTTGTGAGGATTGGAGGACAGTGTCCCTCGCTCGAGGCAGTTTTCATCTCTGCTTGCTGTAAAACTGTCCCAGCACACTAAACATGCTACAGCGAGACCTGTCACAGCACCCATCGGGAAAACTGTCACTGTGAATACTCCAGTCTAGAGCAACTTCTGTGTGGAGACCAGTCTCTAGCTGAGTCTTTCACAACCACAGAGAGACTCCTTGAAGAATAATGCTGTCTGTTTGGGAATAAGCCAGGTATAGCATCAATTGGAATACACTTGCCATTGGAACTGTATTCAGAAGTCAAAGCAAAGACAGTTGATCTGTACTCACAATTCTATACCAAATAAGCCAAACAATTTTGTGCTTACATACCACCAGTGACGGCACATCTGGCAGAACTGGAAAAACCGGCTAGCTCATATGTCCAGGCCCGTAGGCAGCTTAGTCAAGCTGAGAGGACAGACATTAATCAGAATAATCATCTAAATGCATATACAATGTCAAAATGGATAAGCGCTTTGGAGCAAAATGATGAGGTGTTTGGGGGTTTCTGGAGCAAGATGATAAATGCATATTTAACATTTAAAATAATTCCTTTCAATACTCAATACCCAACCGATGTCTAAAGGACAGAGATTCCACAGATGTCTGCAGGCTGAAAGTGTGTGATAGTAGAGATGTCCTTGGAGAATTGATTGCAATGTTTGGTTCCGAGACCCACTTGCCCACCGACCAGCCGATATGAAGACATCTGGGTAGATCTGTTTAATCTAGTGACCAGTTTAGTCCTGTCCCATCTTCTTCAAAGCTCTTCTAGGTCTATGGTCAGTCTCTGGGGGGGACAACTACTGTCCTCTTTAGGGCTGGGTGTCCCAGTAGTCCTTTGAAGTTCACCCTGTCTTATCCCCCCCCACCTCTAGACAGCTGTTCAATCTGGGGTTCAATGCATTCTTCCTGCTCTCCTTTAGGTTTCACTATAGGGTTATCAAGTGTACCCCAACACCCAATGTCTAAGGGCTCAGTTTCTAACCAATGGCATTACTGGGAGGAAATGGACTTCAAAGATGTCTCCTAGATGGGCAAGCTCTTGAAGGATGTGGGATCCCAGTCCTTCCCTATTTTGTTCTTACCCTGTCCATGCGGTGAAGGGTTTTGCTACAGCAAAGCCCCAGACATGATACACGAGGCCTCATCAAACAGCCTAAAAGCAACAGCTCTGCCCAACTATGGAAAGAGACCTCCAAAACTATGAACTGTAATCTTTTCTCGTCATAAACAGACTGGCTTAGGTGTTTGCTACAGTATGGGAGGCAGACTAACATAGTATGTTCTTTTTAGACCCCAGAAGGCTCATTTATCTTTCTGTACCACTTGAGGTGTGGGCTGTTACCAAGTGCAGCCAAATACTGTGCCTCCAGCTTGTGCCCTGCCCGGGGCAGGACACATCTGCCTGTCTTTCTCAGTAGGCAGATGGCAAGGTAGGAACCCTTTCCTGATGACCGGAGGACACATGCAGCACTGGTTATAGAGATTTGCATCACTCTCCGGTCTGGTTGGAGAAGTGTCTTGTTGCAGCAAGATCGTGCAGTGGTTGACACAGAGACTCCTCTCATTCAAGTGCCAAGAATCAGGAAGCCTGAGTGCTCAGCTGTGGATGGGAACCAACCATCCAGGGTCCAGGGGGGACCATGGAAGAGTGGGCAGAAAGAGTGTAAGAGCTGGTGGATGAGGAGGAGAGCTGTGGATGTGATAGAGAGAGAGAGCTGGTAGACCTGGTTAGTAAAAGAGACAAAGACAGCTGAGCTACTTTTGTGCACTGTTGCTGCTGCTCGCCAAAGAATGAGCTACATATTCTCAAAGTTGCTACAATCAAACTGGAGTCACTTGTATCAACTCCCAACAACAATTCCACCAGAAAATAAGTTAGCACAGCATAAAGGTTACAGAGGAAGGGACCTTGTGCACTTATGCCCCACAAGAATGACCATAAAAGACTTTACTGGAGGACTGGGGAAGTGGCTCACTGGGTAGGGTTCTTGATGTATAAATGCGAGAACCAGATTTTGGATCCTCAAAATTTACCTATAATATCAGCAACTGGGAGGTGGAGATAGAAGATCCCCAAGCAAGCTGTCTAGCAGATCAGTGAGCTCCAGATACAGTAGGAAACCCTGCTTCAATGGATAGGCTAAGAGTGGTTAAGAAAAACACCCCTCATAAATTTCCAGCATCTGTACACACACACACACACACACACACACACACACACACACACACATTTAATATTCCGAGGATGATACTACTCCTCTTATTGAGCCTATAACTGAGCATCATTTCAATAGAGCTTATGTTACCCTCCTCATTTTATCATGTGATGCTTCCCATGCACCAGCCTCCTTGCATTGCTCCTGATTCCTAAGACATGTCTCCTCTGCATTGCAGCCGTGCCTGTTTATTTTCAAATATACACCATTTGTCCTTAGGGAATCTCTCTGCTTGTTATTTAAAGGTTGACAGCATGCATATGCAAGCTATAAAATACAAATTGTGTGGTGTCAGTACTTCTGCATACGAGTTAAATGCTTTTAAATTCTGCATTTAAAAATGATGTTGTTGTGGCAATATAAAGCAGAATGGTAAAATCGGGGCTAATTTCAAAGTTTAATTTTTCTTTATTTAGAACAACATTAAATAGCTGTTTTAGTTACTTTCCTCATGGCCGTGACAAAACACTGACAAAGGCAAATTAATGAAGGGTTTATCTGAGCCCTCGGTTGGCGGGTACAGTTTGTCATGGCAGGGGCAGGATTCACGTTATATCACCGTCAGGAAGCAGAGACAGATGATGACTGTTGCCCAGCCGACTTCCTCTGTTTTTATTCTTTTAAGACGGGAGCCCATGGAATGGTGCAGTCCACATTTAGACTGGGTCTTGCCACCTCATTAGCCCAACCCCGAAGCTCCTTCAGACTTTCCCAGAAGGTCGCCCCCCCACTAGGTGATTCAAGATCCCCCTCGAGTTGACCGCCAATATTAACCATTACGAGAGCAAATGCTCCATGATAAGAGACCAAAGAAAGACTTCATGTTTTTTTCTCTCTTCTTTTACTTTGCCTTTCGAGCATGGGCCTTAACATTTGCATTTGTCAAGGGGATCTTGCTGGTGATGGGGCCAGCCTTGCCCATACTACAAGTCTGTGCATGGGAGATTCTTATAAATCCTTTCCTGCCCCCTCACTGCAATGCTTAATGACTTCCCGATTCCTTTTTGTGGCCCCTCCAAAGGAGGATGGCGCTTCTTAGCTGTCTTCACACTTCCAGACCTATAGCTGGGAAGACAGTGGCATCTTGGATGGGAACTCAGAGCCCTTGTGTTTAGGGTTAGCCTGTCTGCACAGCTGTTAGTCAGCCAAGAAACAGCAAGAACCCTGAGGTGATGCTAGGTGGAGGGTGTGCCACACTTCTACAGAAAAGCCCGCAGCAGCGTCTGCACACAGGGCCGGCTCCTCTGTGGGTAGGAGAGGGGAAGAAACATCACACGCAACAGCCTCTAGGTGGGAAGAGAAACATCCCCTGGGTGAACAGCATTGCTAAGCCAGGATCCCCTCATCCCGGCTCTCCTGGTCTCTACCCCAGGCAAATGGGCTTTGGGATTCTGAGAATTATTCATTACCATTACACTTTTTAATTTTAGGCAATCGGCCCATGTTTTATTCATTAAAAAGATAAAATATCCTTGTGAGTGGAGATCCCAGAGGACACAGTGCCTAGGGGGGCTAATGGGTTTCTTTATATGGCAGTTTTATACTGTGAGGCAACAAATATGTTTATGCTTAGGAGGGGCTTTTCTTTGATGGTGGAGTCTCAGAGTTGGGGTGCACTAGAATCTGTACTCAGCCCTTTCTGTGTACTAGGGCTCCTGTTGAGGTTTCCTTCTGAATGCCCACCATGCCTAAGAGGCCAGCAGCAACAGGCTGGGCTGCTCTTGAGACTTTGCCTGACATACTACTGAGGAAAGTTCCTGCAGGTTACCAAAGGATTGAACAAGTGCCAACTCCTGATTTAAAAATGCCCAGTGCTAGTGTTCTGAACCTGGCTGAAGCAGGGATGGAGAAGTCTATGAGGTGCCAACTCCCTTTTCTCAAATCACATTTATTGAGCAGTGTGGGAGGAGAAAACCTGTTATCCTGAGATAGGGTGGAGCAGGGATTTCTGGGGCTGAAACTCTTCTCCAAGGCTCCTAGGAAAGCCTGGGTAACGAGAAAGATGAAGCAGCAGCCGTATTTGTGACTACCATAGGCTTCCCAGTAGCCTGTGGCATTGGAGAAAAGAGGAAAAAACATGAGATCATAAATATCGTGTCAAAACAGAAATCCAAAACCTTTCTAGGGATGGATGAGACCCACACTGAAGTCCTCCCACAAGGGGCAGGCTAGTGTGAGGTCTGCAGGTCAGGGGAGGTAAGTTGAGGCCCCTGGGCTCTGGAGAGCACGCCTCCACCTTTGGCCCTTGCTTCCTTCCTTCTCAGTCTTCCCACTCCGTTTTCATCTACCCTCCTTCTTCTGTTTCCCAACCCCTATGGTTTGGAGAGGGTGGGCATGGGAGAACACAGACAGGAGGCCTCGGGTGATTGGATGCCCTGCTGTGGAGTCAGAGGTCAAAGTTCTTCGAGGGCAGTTTTTCTGGTGTGAAGAGTTGCATCTCTGCAAGAGGTAGGAAGACAATCATTTTCTTTTGCTTTTTTCCTTCCAAAGCTTTGATCTGATTGAAAAAAACAAAAACCCAAATGCACTAACTCCCAGGCAAGGGAACAATTTCACCTTCTGGAGTTTTGTTTGTTCTTTATATACATTACCCCCTCCTATTCTCTGCCTCCTTTCTAAGAGTATATGGGCTGTGAGGGAGCAGTGGAGACTAGGTGTGTGCTAAGTCACATAAAAAAGGACAGAATATCGAATGAAGAAGATCTATGAAGACAGTGGAAGAAACCTAGGGTAGCAATAATGATTGTTATCGACTCAGAATCCAGTAGAGTTAGGTGGCTTCTATACTTGTCTCACCTAATCCTCCCAGTACCTGCATCCCAGCCCCAATAGACATCAAGAAGTCAGGTTCCTAAGCAGAGGATGCAAAGGAAAAACTAGGAATAAAAGGACTAAGTGCAGCAAACCGAAAAATAAAAAAAGTCACTTCTCCCCTTTTCACCCCTACGACAGACATCTTAATCAATCCCTGCATCCTTGACGCAACCTGAATTTTCTTCCCAGCACAGTACTCTAGGAAGCTGCAGTTGATTCAGTGAACTCAGTTTAAAATCGTCTGCACTACCTACCATTCACACTGTAAGAAAATCAGGGATGATCTGAAAGGGCGCAGGGCCAAGAGATGGCAGGTGCTTCAGCGGGGCCGAGGAGACAGTATGAAGGGTTGACCCTGCTGGAATCTGTCAGGACTTTGGTTGAGTGGTCGTGGAGTCTACATCCAAGAGGTCAGGAGGGTGAGGAAAAAGGAAGGCACAGAGGGTGTCGGCACCCACACTTCGAATTTGGCAGCAGTTAGGTTCAAGGTCTGCTCTGACAAGTCCTCTCATTGGACAAGCAATGAGAGGAGCCATACTAGATGGCTTCTGCATAGAGACACAGGTTGAAAAAAAAAATAGAGACTACACAAAGCAAATGCTTGGGAAGATATGGAGTACTTTACAAACACGTAGAGAAGAACAAAAAAGAAAAAAGAAACCATTTGCCTCTCACGGTTTCAAATTAAATATAATAGACAAATTAACCATCTTCTCCAAATGCCACGCACAGCAGACAATTAGCCCCCGCTGAAGGCTGTGATGGGCAGCACTAAGCAGGGGACTCTCTGAGGATGTTCGACACGTGTTCCGAACGCCTGCTTCTCATCTTCTCAGTTGTCATCTCGGTATTTTAAGAACAGGTCTTGCTGAGAGTAATTGGAAAATATGGGCTTGCTTCTCACTGCAGTCTATCACGGTCCTCTCAACCGTGAAGTCCACACAGATGCTGCTCTCTCTGGCTCCTGCAAGAGCTCAGACTCAGGGGCTCCCAATGGCTGTGGCCACCTCGTCACTGCCCTGCCGCCAACAGGTGACATCACGCTCAACCAGAGCAGTTCTCAGTGACCATCATCCCTTACAAAATGTCTTCACTGAAGGCTCACAGCATAAGTCCACCTGATGTTAACTTCAGGCACCCAGACTTCTAGTTCACTCCTAGTACCACCACCACCCGCTGACGGCCGCTCTTAGCTGAGGTACTTTCTAGTGCTGTGCTTTGTAGCTGGGGTGGGTTTCAGCATCAATGGCTATAGACAAGGGAGTGGAGAATGAGCTGTAAGGTCCAATCAAAGTCCAGCACTTCTTTGAGTAGTATCTTCCAGGAGTTACCATGACATCCTTTATCCCGGCACCTGCGTTGAGTAATATCAACTGTATTTCAACACTTTGTGCCAAGAGCATTATCAAAGGGATTTCTAATCCTTCTAGCAGTTTGGTAGGGTAGCCTCTTATACTAGCCGTAGAAACACATTGCTAGGACTTTTTCTTCAGCTGTCTTCTCCCACAGGAACTCTCAGCGACAGAGAGCTGTCTCACTAGATTTTTGTTCCATCTGCACCCAGTGAGTGATTGAAGGTTGTGGGCAAGTGATGGGAACATTCCATCGGGGGACACACTTCAGAGCCCTAGGATTTCATCAGTGTTCAGAAGGATGTAGCTTCTCTTCTGCTCAATCTAGCTTCTTCCTCACCGCTTTCACAGGGGTTTACCCCCAATAATCTAATCATCTTGTGTCCTGTGTTGGTTTGAATGAGAATAACCTTCATGGGCTCATGTATTTGAGTGCTTGGTCCTCTGTTGCGAGATATCTGATTGCATTGTGTAAAGATATGTCAGTGTGATTGGTTTAATTAAAAGCTAAGCGGCCAATAGCTAGGCTGGAGGTATAAATAGGACTTCCGAATACAGAGACCTCTGAAAAGAAAAAAGGGAGGTGGTCACTAGCCAGACGGAGGGGAAGTACAGAATAAAGGTGACTGAGCCATGTAAAAGAATGTAGATTAAAAGATATGGATTAATTTAAGTTATAAGAACTAGTTAGGAGCAAGCCTAAACTCAGACCACACTTTCATAATTGATAAGTCTCCAAGTCATTTTTGTGAACTGGCGGCCCAAAGAGAGACTTGTTACAGTCCCTAGTTGCTAGAATTGTTTGAGAAAGATGAGGAGGTGTGACCTTGTAGAAGGTGTGTCATTGGGCCAGGCTTTGAGGTTTCAAAAACCCACCAGCCTTCCTAGTTCGCACTGTCTGTCTTGTGTCGCAGGATGTAAGCTCTCAGCAACCACCCCAGCCACGCCTAGTTACCTGCTGTCATGTTCCCCACCGTGACGGTCAGGGACTCATCCTCTGGATCTATAAACCCTGAATTGAACGCTTCATTTTACAAGTTGCCTTAGTTGTGGTGTTTGATCACAGCAGTAGGAAAGTAGCTAAGACATGGCCAGCCCCAGACTCATCTCAGCATTTGCTTGTTTCCTAGTCTTTACAATGGAAGCCATCCGTCCCTCCCACAGCCGTAGCACATAGTTCACGGGAAAATGTGTGTGGGAGTGTTTTTCACAGTGCTTGTCTACGGAGTGCGCTCAGTAAGAATTAGTCATTGTGTTACAGCCCAGAGCCACAGAGCCCGAAGTGTTTGGACCCAGGACTCTAATCTAGCTGGCCAACTCTAGGCCGTGGCCATGGAGTCAAACTTGGCACTCTCTCTAGAACAAGTTCTGTCATGCAAACCTGCACATGTCTTTGTTAGTGGAAAATCACACGGGCATCCCATGAAACACGTAAGCTTTGGAGAGCCACGCGTGTTTACGTGCTGCTGTGTCGTCTCTGCCTGCTGGATCAGGCTGAGCCTCAGAACAGGAATTATGCAGCATTCAATTTCAACCTCAAAGGCCTGGCAGGGGTCTGACACATAGGGCCAAGGTATAGTGCTGTTTACTGACCAGATGGTTGCATCACTAGCTAAATCTTCAATTCTTTTAGATTTCCCACTGAATTCCTATCACTTTTAAGATTCTTAGATTTTATGTATAGTGTCTGGGGTTCACACTCATCTCAACAAGCACATTTATAGGCACCTGTAATAAACCCAAACAGGTCATGGAAGTGACCATGGTAGCCCAGGTAGAGCTTTTGAGTGAGAGATAAGGGCCAAAAAAACACCATTGAGTCACTGAGGTGCAGCCCCCACCTCCAGGGCACGGGGGGGGGGGGAGAGGCGGGGAGGCTAGCCTGGCCTTATCCCTGGCCTCAGAAAAGGAACCTTGTTTTGAATTTAGGGACAGGTAAACAAGCCTCCTATTCTGGCAGTTTTTGTCTGTCTCAAGAGAGGCTTCCTGGTGGCTCTTCTCACTCACGTTCATGAGTCAAGTCCTTGGACACAAGACTGTTGGGAGCTGCCCAAATTCTGAACAAATGGATGTGCGATTTCTGTAGAACAGACTGGGCAGACAGAAAGGTCTTTCTTAGTGGAAATTCACAGATAGACCATGAGTCAAATATCTTAGTAGAATCAGCTTTGTCTCCAACCTTCCCAAGAGTTCACCCTTCGAGAGGTGGGAATTGGCTGGCAGGTAGTCCCAGTCCAAATTCTGAGAGGCTGGATCTGTCTTCATTTACTGCCTCCCTGTTTATGAGGGGGTCTAAGTAGTGCTGCCCAATGTTTCTTCCAGTAGAATCAAATCCTCAAAAGGGAACCCAAAGAGGGACAGTGATTGAGCAGAAGGGTCGACATCGTGAAGTTTTAGACACAGGGGCACCTTCGCATCCCAGCAACTGGCTGACTTGTGCGCTAAGGACAGACCTGGATCCTGAGTCCTCTGCCCTGCTACCCCTCGAGAGCGTAAGACGCTGTGCATTTGGGTGAAGGCTTTGTTATGAGTTTATCGTCACATGACTCAAGGATCTGACTGCTGAAAGCAGAGTAGGGAGAAATTAAGGCATAATGCTGCTGAGGAAAGGAGAAAGTGTCCTTGTTTTTCAGTTGAAAATTAAAGAATTGATGGAGCTAATGAGGCAGGAAGGATTTGGGGCTGCCGAGACCTCGCTGGCTAGTTAGAGGACCAGCTCAGGGAGGTGTTGGAATAAGGTGCAAATGTGGGGTGTCTCTGGATTCCAGAGCTTTTTAATTTTGCTTTAAAATGTATTTTCCTATTCTAATTATAAAACAGTATAGCTATACTGGCTGGTTTTGTGTGTCAACTTGACACAAGCTAGAGTCATCAGAGGGAGGAGCCTCAGCTGAGGAAATGCCTCCACGAGATCCAGCAGTAAGGCATTTTCTCAATTAGTGATCAGTAGGGGAGGGCCCAGCCTTGGTGAGTGGCAGCATCCCTGGGTTGCTGGTCCTGGGTTCTATAAGATGGACTGAGAAAGACATGGGAAACAAGCCAGTACGCAGCTACCCCCATGGCCTCTGCCTCAGGTCCTGTCTCCGGGATCCTGCCCTGTTTGAGTTCCTGTCCTGACTTCCTTCAGTGATGAACAACCATGCTGAAGTGTAAGTCCCTTCAGTCAGCCATTTTGAGTTTGGAAATGTTCCCTAATGGCTCTTATATACACAGTTGTTGCTTTATTTTGCTATAAAGGCTTTGGTTTGAGATGATGTCTGTGCTCCTGTGCAAATAGCAATAAATATACTTTTTGATTTATAGGCCTAGTCTAACAATGCCGCATGATTTACCCTCTAGACATGATAATGTAAATGATGCCACATTCATCGGCACGACACACTTAGCATAGCTGCTGAAATCACTAATAATTTTGATACTTTATAAAAAATTTATTGGATTTTCTACATCAAAAACTCACATTATTTGTAAGTAATGATGATGTTGCTTCCTTTTTATTCCATTAACCTTGGCTTCCCTTTTACTGTCTTGCTCTGCGGGAGAAGGCTTTCTGTAGAACAAACATTAATAGACCTTGCATCAAAGAACAAGATCTGTTAGGAAGCCTCTCATACTCCTAAAATATGAAATTAAAGACTCATTTATAATAAAGGCTGCTTAACAACTTGGAAAAGGAAGAGACATAGAAATCAAAAGGCAGTGGGTAGGATATTAATATTACACATTAATTGTGCATATTGCTAAATCAGAATCTTCCTGGAAAAAAACAGCATGTGTTTTCTTTTTATTTATAAAGGCTGTTAGGGAACATTCTAAACATTAAGGATGGTTGGCTCAAGATAATAACATTTATATGAGAAAGGCAGATTTTAAGACAAAAATTAAAGGTTAAAACAAGAAGAAATTTCACAAGGAAGACGGAAATATTTTAAAACAATCTGATGGTACCTGTCTTCTCTTTCTACAGCCAGTGCTTCTTTATATCGCAATTACAATTTCCCATTTCTCAGTAATACTTTGTGTTCTACTTCTATAGTCTTCCTTCAAATTACGTCCAATTAATTAACTCTTCTTTCAGCAAGGCATGGTGGGGAAGAAACTCAACACGATTTACTCTATTTTACTTCACTCTTGGGTGACAGTTTTTTTTTTTTTTTAGATACCTGGTTCTTTTTGTAAAATTATATTTCCAAACTACACCAGTGATATCAATTACCTGTATTTGGGATTTATTTTTTATATCTGTCTGTTTGTTGTTTCCTTTCTAATTTCTTAAATCAGACTGAATTTACATTTCATTATTGCTCTGTATTTTTCTAAATAATTTCCTCATATTTGTTTTCTACTTTAGTAATTCTCTCTTCAGCTGATTCTAATCTCGTGTTTTATTGGGTATTTACTTTTAAGGCTATGTTTTTAATATCTAAGTCTTTTAGTATATATCTTTTATTTTATAAAATAACTTAAAATTTAATAACAATAGTTAAATAACCCTTTAAAACTATTTGTTTCAGTATTTTTTTTCAATTGGGTGCTAATTCTTCTGTATATTGCTTCCCCTTCAAATTATATTTGTCTTTTTTTGTGTCAGATTCCCCACTTTCCCACCCAGGTTTCAGAAATTCACCCATCTGGGACTTATTTTTCACTTATCTCTTAGCCTGAATCTTCATTCAAAGAATAACATACATTTGGGCTCTTATAAGTGATACATTTATTAGATGTGTTGGATGGTTGGAAGTTCTTTCTTCCTGTTATGGGAAGAACCAAGTTTTATTGGTGCTATCTAGGTCACATTTTCACAGGATGGAAGGGGTTTGGTTTCACACATGAACTTCAGTTACTTTTCTGCCTTGTCTGGTCTCAGTATGTCAGCATCTGTTCCAGTGCAGACACACCAGTACTAGGGCTTAGCTGAGGTTCCCTTGGGGCTTCTACGACGCAAGGCACTGTTTTTGCTTTTCAATCCCTATTATTTTCTATCAACCATGAGTCTCCTTTTGCTGGCCCTCTTCTGCATTTCCCTTTCTACTTTTGTTCCTCTGCTGTCAGTTCAAATGTATTCCGTAGACTTTAATCTAACATTTCTATTTTTGTAGTGAAAAAGACTGTGTTAGCCTAGCTCATTTTCTTGTCAAAAAATACATATTAAATCTTGCCTGCTGTTTTTTAAAACCTACTATTATAAACAAATTAAAAATTCCATTTTATTGCAAACTCTTTGTAAACATAATTTTAACTGAAATATGTTTAATTTTATGAATGCATCTAATTGAACATTTGTATTTCTTATTTTTAAAATGAACAATTAATGCTAAAATTAACATAGTAAATATGAATGTTTTCCATAAATTGGATCCTTTTTGTATTTATTACTGCCTTGTTTCTTTCAAATAAAAATTTATATACAATATAAAAGCTTAATTGAGTTAAGAGAAAAGAAAATTATTGTTAGGAAAAGAGTAAAATTTTTATTTAAAAATTTGCTTGGAAGCTGATTATTAGCTGAGAGTTTACCTAAGTCCTGCTATTGTAGGGAATAAAACTGGGAATACCCACAAGCAGACATGTTCTAGAGTGTATGTGAGATTTGAGGCTGTAGCAAGGACTAGCCCAAGCATGCAGTTTGTGCTGGATGGTAAAGAAAACACTAAGAACATACCTATGCAACACTGCATTCCAGAGACAGAGTGGTGACTCAGCAAAGCACAGAAGAACCTGATCGAAGAACACACTGTCTCCTTCACTGGCTCTATCTCAGAGGATCCTTTTTTGGGGATGGAATCTTGACCGGCAGGATAGTGCTTCGTATGAACATGGTGTCTGTGTCAGTGTGTGGATATGCTAATGTTGAGTTCTTTTTTTTGTAGTAGAAGCCTACTTGTTTGTTCCTGGTTGTTCAGTCCTGAAATAACCACACAGAAACTGTATTAATTAAATCACTGCTTAGCCTATTAGCTCTAGCTTTTTATTGGCTAGCTCTTACATCTTAATTTAACCCATTTCTATTAATCTCTGTATTGTCGTGTGGCTGTGGCTTACTGGCAAGGTTCTGTCCTGTGTCTGTCTCCCATGGGGGCTACATGGCTTCTTCTGACTCCATCTTCTTTCTCCCAGCATTCAGTTAAGTCTTCCCTGCCTAGTTCTATTCTACCCTATCACAGGCCAAGGTAGATTCTTTACATTAACCAATAAAAGCCACACATGTACAGAAGGACTTCTCACACCACTTTTTCCTTTTCTGTGTGTGTGTGTGTGTTAACATGTGTTTGGTGTGCATGCATGTGTGTGTGAGTGCACATGCTCTTGTGTATGTGTGCATGTGGAGGACTGGGGTTGATTTCAGGAATCGTTCTGATTGCTCTTCCACCTTCCTCTTTGAAGTAGGATCTTTCAATCAAACCCAAAGCTTCCATTATGGCTTGTCCCTGGCCACCATCCTCTGGATATTCCTTTTCTCTGCCTTCCCCATCCATCCAGCACTTAGGTAGGTTCTGGGGACCCAGACTCCAGCCCTCACTGTCGACCAGCTACAGCTTTAATGAGCTGAGCTGCCTTCCTAACCCCTTGTGCTGAACTTCTTATGAAATGGTTTTACTTCTTTCTTTCATCTTTGATGTTCAGGTTCTCTAGTCAGAAACTGGTGTAAGCATAGAAACACTAATCCCATCTTCTCTTCAAATTGAGCCATAAGCTTATGTTGCTTAAGGGTCCGAGAGGACAGGAGAATATGGTGAAAAGATGTGCTTCTTTTTATCCATAAAATAAAATTCAGTAAGCTGCTTTGGGGATGTCAGTCTGCTTTTTGTTTGTTTCTACTAAGAAGTTATGGCAGAAGAAGAGAACCTTAGTGTAACACTGACAGTTCAGTAACACTAATTCTAAGAACCAAACAACTGTTTTGGACTGGGATGCAGCTCAGTGGTTCAGTTCTTACCTACTATGTGCAAACTTCTGGGCTCTGTCCCTGTTCTCTCTCTGTCTATGTCTCTCTCTCACACACACAAACACACTCACACAGAGACACAGACACACAGACATACACACCACACATGAGAGAGAGAGAGAGAGAGAGAGAGAGAGAGGGAGAGGGAGAGGGAGAGGGAGAGGGAGAGGGAGAGGGAGAGGGAGAGGGAGAGGGAGAGGGAGAGGGAGAGGGAGAGGGAGGAAGACAGAGGGGGAGAGGGAGAGAGAGGGAGAAAGACAGAGAGGGAGAGAGAGAGATAGCTCAAAATGCTATGTACCTTTAATCTTTCAAAACCACCTCCTCCAGTGATACACTGCCTCCAGCAACAGCTCCACCAACTAGGGCCTAAGCATTCAAATGCCACTAATGTTACATGCATGTCAATACCACAATTAAAAAAATAAGGAAACTATAAGAGCACTTATCAGCTAGTGATAGGGAAAAGTATTGAACGTTTCTATAGGAAACATTCTCATTCAAACCACTACAGATTCAGAGGCCAATCTGGCTGCTTCATTACTGAGCTACCTCTGGAGAGAGTGCCCACACCGTCAACAGGGATGTGTTTCTCCCAGGCTTAAATTTTGAGTGTAGATCGGATAACGAGGATGGTTTTAACCCTCAGCAAGTATCTAGAGTACAGCTCTGTGACACGGAGAGGCTGGCAGATGGATAGCATTTCTTTGGCAGAGCTGAAGGAATGGCATAACAGCAAGGTATTTGAATCAATTCCTGGCTTGCTGCTGCCTGACTGCGTGGTACCACCTGTAGGAACCTTGCTTTCTTAAGTAGGAGGTGAAGGAAAGAAATGGTTGGCTTGCAGGTTTCCCATGCACTCAGCAAATAGTGTGCAGACAGTAGGTCTTCCAATGGGAAGACCACTGGCTGTAATGGATGATCACAGGCCTCTTGCATAAGATTTGAGAGGTCTGTAGTCAAGGGGCTAAAGAGATGGGGTATGATATCTTATTAAGACAGTAGAACAAATACTGGGCATTTTATTTACATGCAGTAGCTTAAATAGGTCAAACTCCAAGACACAGAAACTGGGATAGAGGATACCAGGAATTACCCAGGGGAAAGGAGCATGGGGAGTAATTGTTACATGGGCATCGCACCTTTGTTTGGGATGAAATCTCTGGAAATAGATAGTGGCCACTCATACTATGTGATTACCAAACATCACTAGATTGTACACTTAAAAGTAGTTAAACTGGTAAATTTAATGTTACATGTGTCTTAATACCACAATTTAAAACATAAAAATATAAAGCAATGATCAGTTTACTGACAGTAAGAAATGATGATAACTGGTTATAAATGCCATGAGCATGAAATTTAAAATACATAAAATGATAAGATTATGTTTTAGAATACCTCTTATATGTTGTATCATAATTATTAGTTGTATAATAAAAATGTCGAAGGAAACACAAGATATAAAGCAAATCAAAAGGTCATTCTTTGAGTGCCTTGACATGTGAAAAACATACATCTCTACTCCTACTGTGGGCTTGTTCTGTGGTGAGAGGTTGTGACCTCACACATCACCCAGAGGCTCATGGTTCATGGTGTTGAGATCCCGGCAAAACTCCATCGAGGTCCTGCTCAGTTCCCATCATCCTCATTGCTCAACTGTATGTGTTATTAAGTAAATCTCAGCCTTAAAACTGAGAAGTATCTAATAAAAAAAAGTACATGACCTTCTGTGACTAAAAGAAGAAAAAAACCTAGCTGTAAACTTTTAAAGGAAAGAGCATCTTTATAATAACAATAAAACCTTCCCAATCAAGCCTTTAAGAGGCAGGCTGCATTCCTATCTTTGCCTGGGGCCCATAACTATCCTCAGCTAATCTTTCTCTGACAGATAAAGAGCTGCTATATCCATTCTTATAGCTCAATTTTAAAACTTCATTCTGAGAAGTAGGGAGAGGGAGCCCTGGATGGGAATAAAGAATGAGCATTTGAGGGTAGGTAAGGGGAAGAGGGACACTGGACTAATTGGAAGCTCGGCTCACCTATTTGCAGAATAGAAGTTTTTAGAACAACAAATCTAAGATTCAAGACTTCAGATTAATTTGTGAGATTCAGGTTCACACTTGTGTAATTTGTCTGTAGGATTGCACACCCATTCCGGCTCAGCTCCCCAACAGGTAAACCATTGCAGGACAAATGAGCAGCTGATATAAGCTGTGGAGAGCATGGGGGGGATAAACAACTTGAAAGTGTTTGTGAGTCCCTGCAAGGAGTCCCCAGGAAATCAATGAAACCTTCTGCTCAAGAAATTTTTAAAGATAAGAAAGATATTTATCAGCTGGGGATGGCTTCTGGTTAGCTTCTGGTTAGCTCTGAAGTAGAGTGTGGAAAGAGCCATTGGGCCATGGTGTGCTGTGTCTTCATGAACTTGACATGAACTGTACTCAGTCTGAGTTGTGTTAGAACACCCCTGGGGTGGGAGGTGCTGCCTGGCTCACATCGATGCTTCTCAGTGACTTGTTCTAGTATGTGTGGACAGGTGAGGCACTAGTTAAATTCTCATACCATCCCCAGGAGTCTAAGGTGGGCACGTACCTATTTGGATTTGCACAGTTTGCTTGTGGGAAGGTATATAGATTCAGAAGCTGTAGACAGCCATCCTTGGTCATTTGTGTAGGAATAGAAATTGTCTGCTTGGGGATAAAGAGCTAAGAACATTTGATTAGTACCTATCATCTTTCTAGTCCTTATTTCAAATCCTTTTTTAAATTTATGGCTACACTTGACTTCTGTGATCAACATCATCATCCTTCCCCACAAACGTATTTATGTTTTAAACCAGCAGGGATTGGTTCTGTTACATACAACGTTTCAGCTTACATCTGGCACACGAGAGTGGTATCTGTAGAGAAAACTATTAGACTGACAGTTGTGGCAGTTGTTACCTCAGAGAATGAGAGGTTCCTATGCCAGAGATGCCCAAGGTCTCCTCAGATACCTAAGAGGATCTGGAGAAATCACTGAAGGATCTTATCCATTGCTTTGACTTCTCTTCCCTGAACCCTCCACCCAGACATCCAGTTTATTCTAAAATTTTTTTTGCTTTTGTTTCCAAAAATGGGTCTCCAACTCCCTGTAACCTGTTATTATGTGCAGAGAGACTACCAGAGTCACCTTTCATCTTGTCACTGTGACCAAAGGACACAAGAAGACAGCTTAGGAAGGAAGATAGATTTGGGTTCATGGTTTCAGAGGGTTTAGCTCATGTCTTCAAAGGGTTTAGCTCATGGTTTCAGAAGATTTAACTCATGGTTTCTTGCTTTTATGTATGTGGGCAGAACATCACAGCTGTGGAAACCTGGGATAGAAGACATTCTTATAGACAGGACTCAGAGAAAAGGGGAATATAGGAGAAACCAGGACAAGATATCACCAAGGACATGTCTCTAGTGACCAACTTCCTTCAACTAGGCTCCACCTCCCAAAGTTTCTACCACTCCATAATAAGGCCATCCACTGAAGTGTTTGCAAGATGAGACTGTGGGGGACATTTATAATCAGATCATAACACTATCCCAAGCCATCAATGTCTTTGGGTGACTGCATTAGGTTCCTGGGTGGTCTCTTCCTGTACTTGCAACCTGTTATTTTTCCATCTGAATCCACGTGGCAGGTGGATTAATCTCATTGACATTTAAACTGCTCCTGATTAAAACATTCTGTATTACGATGCAGCCTAAGATACCATAGCAACAACAACAACAAAAACCGTAAAACAAATACAATGGCTCAAGCAAAGGGAAATGAGTATTTCATAACAAATTCTATGTTGTTGCTCACCATACCCCAGGGTTGCTTCGTGCTGTTGGGGCTCGAGGCTGACTCTTTAGCTATATTGTCATCGCAGCGAGTGCAACAGGGGAAGCAGAAACAGGGAAACACGTGGCAGATCTTATTAAGAGTAGAACTGGTCTCTTCTGCCCACAGCTTATTAGTTGACAAGACCTTAGTCACATGACCACACATACATGCCAAGAAGGCTCTAACCATGTGGGCATGAAACTCAGAAGGCTTTGCTCTAAACCAAGGGGGAGGGTGGCTATACGGAGCAGCCTGCAGCCCCTTCTGCCCTGTCCAATGGCCACTGAGCTAACAGAATGACAGACCTTTTCCCGTGGCCTCCCACGTCATCTGGCATCACTCTTCTGTTTGCTCCCAAGCCTATGGAAGTGTCTTTGTGCTGACCCACAGCTGTTCTTTGCTGTGTTGACTTTATGTGTATTTGCTTTGAACTTTGCCTCTGGCATTAGTTTGTACATTTGCTCATTTGTTGATGTAACATCAGGGTCGAGCTTCCCAAGAGCAGGGGCTTTCTGTGGGTGCCTTATCACTACCCCGGTGTGAAGGGTGGAACACGGCACTGACTCAGAAGCGGGCCAAAAGCACAACAGTCAACTTGGGAACGGGTACCTGATCCTAAGGGGAAGCTCTTTTCTCAAGCTGTGAAGATATTTGAACATCTCCACTCTCTCTCTTTGGGATGAGACCAGCTGTGATCTCACCCTGGGACCAGGTTAATGTCTCTTGTTCTATAGTCTCACCCATAATACTTATCTGTTTTCCATTGCTAAAATGTGTGTAAAGTCTGCCTGCTGTTTATATCCCTGGAGACGTAGAGGGTGAGTGGATTGCCTAAAAGGAGAGAATTATTTATTGTGACGTGTTTTATACATGCAGGATGATTCTCAGACCAGCTTCAATGAACAGATCTGTACCTCACACAGCCTCCTACCACGTCCCTGTTGTATGAAGGGATGACGGGTACAGTATTTATAACAAGCAAGTTGGAGCATTAGAATTCCCAGTTACACAGGATGAGAGCCTAGTCCTATAATAATAATAATAATCCTAAATGTTATTTATATGTCACTTCTCTGCCAAAGTCATCTAGGTAGCTCCCAAAAGAACCATGCAGAAAAATCTCCACCGTCAGCATGTGCCAAACGTCTTAATAAGTGAGGTGGGGAGGGGTGTAATTAAAAAGGCCCATTCAGTGGCCTCTCTCTGATTGGAGTGAGTCTGTTCCCAGGATGTGTGCTGCAACAGTCAGCCCGGGATGAACCTGTCATTTGGGGGGCCATTTATCCAAGAAAGGTGGCCTCCTGTGCCAGCTCTGAGACATCTATCTGCCCCAGATGGAATCCTATAACGAAGAGCCGACGTTGCTAAGATGTTGGCAGCCCCTGAGGAGGTTGGGTAGCAAAGGCCCTGAACATGGTGGCGGAAGTCATCCAAGGATGCTACTTTGCAAATAGTGCTTAATGCAGTATTAGGCAAAGACGATTTATCGAGACCATGAATAAGTGTGGCTGTCAGTATAACTGTCATTGCTGAGTTAAATAAAAATGGGAACATCAGAAATCACATTTAAAAAACCCAGTAATCATTTTTACCCATTACTTTACAAATACGTATCTACTTATTGGGTCTTAGGGGAATACAAACGCCATAAAGAAAAAGGAAATGAAGAAAAACCAGAAAGAAAGAAAAGCCCTTCTTTCAAGTCAAGCTGGATACGGAGTGTGCCAGACACCCAGGAGAGGCATTTGGGTTTCCAGCTCTGTCTTAGGTTTGCAGTCTGCCGGTTGGGACCCGAAATTCATCTACAGAATGTGGCAGGTACATTTCAGCATGGTCCCTTCTGGGGATCCAGACCACTGAGGAGGAAGAAGCAGCTCAACGGTACCTGGCAGTTCTGAGCAGGAAACCATCGGCATTTGCAGATTCTGCATGCTAAGCTGTTGACCTGGCGACCTGTGGAGGTTCTGGGGAGTCTGTGTCTGCTAAGGAAAAACACCCGCGGCTGGCAATGGCAGCTAATGGGTTCTTTCTTGGAGGCAAACAATGACTTCATCTTTGAACTCCAAGGAGACTTGGGGAAACTCAGGCTTCTCAGAGCTCGCTGAAGTTTTTTTTTCCCCCTCGAAACTAAGGATTGAGACCAGAGGAAGTCAGTGAGGCAGAGAAGCCAAGCTCCTCCGGAGGCTTTCGCAGGTGGTGGGGTCAGCCATCTGCCCTAAGAGCAAGTCAACGCTCAAGCCAGCTGCTAACCATGTTGCATGGAATTTATAGCAATGAGGGTGCCCTGACCTCAAACAGGAAATCAGCGCTTGAGTTAAAGGACTCTGTGGCCATCCATCCTCCTTTGGGGGAGGAGCAGGGGTGCAGAGGACCTGGGAGGTTCCCAAGGCCATTTGGCTCAGTCAGTGTGAAGGGTTTTGGATAAAAAGGCCAAGGACCAGCTTTGATGAGGTGACAGATTTTCTGTGAGAGTGACCAGTTGTGTTGAGGAACAGGAGCCAATGTGGCTGCCCAAGAAGCATGGTAGGAATTCTCTGGAACACCTGCCGTAGAATGTGAGGGGCAGCACCTGTCTCCACACTTAAGCTTGCCGGGAGGGGATAGCTCATCACGGACTTCTAAGCCTCTCAGGGGAGGCCAAGGCCCCAGAGGAAACTAAATAAATGCCATTTGTAGGTGCAGGCTCTTCCAGGAGGGCAGGGCTGCCATTAACCACGCAGTTGAGGAGAAAATAAAGAGGTAAACAGGCAGGATAGGGGCACAAAGATCCACCTGTCACTGCTATAGGATCAAAGTCCAGTGGTTCCTAGTGCTTTGTCACTAGGGTTTGTAGTGTGTGTGTGAGGGGGGGAGGTGTGAATATCTGTACTGAGCATGCAGTCCCCAGGTGTTAATTTTGTTCGAGGCAGCACGTGCAAACAATGAATAACTCAGCTCTAACTTGGAAAACCTAAGCTCCCAGTGTAAAGAACCAGAAGCAGAGTCAGTGCCATATACAAAGTGAAGAAAAGAGTCCTGAAGTTGCATTGCAAAATTTGAGATCTGCTTTAATGAGAAAGGACACACAGCCTAAGTCTCCTTTTTAGAATCGAAGAATGGAGCTTTCGAGGCTGCAGAAATGGCTTAATTGGTAAAGTACTTACCACAAATGCATGAGGGCCTGGGTTCAGATCCCCAGCACCCACAGTAGAAATCAAGGGAAGTGACGAGTCCCTGTGATGTCAGCACTAGGGAGGCTGAGGAGGGAGGATCCCCAGGGTTTTCTGGCCAGCAGTCTAACTAAGTGAGAGAGTTCCACACACAGTGAGAGACCTTGTCTCAAGACATAAAATGGATGTAGGAGCTAGAGGGGTCAAGGACATCACAAGAAAACCCACAGAAACAACCAAGGTGGCTCATAGGAACTCACAGAGTCTGAACCAACAACCAGGGAGCCTGCACGGGACTGACCTAAGCCCTATACATATATGTGACAGCTGTGTAGCTTGGTCCACTTGTGGGACTCCTGACAATGGGGAGAGGGGCCGTCTAATGCTTTGGCTGGCTCTTGGGAACCTGTTTCTCACTGGGTGGCCTTGCCCAGCCTAAATACAAGGGGAGGTGCTTAGTCATACCAACTTGTTATGCCAAGCTTTGTTGATACCGGGGGCAGGGAAGTGAGGACAGGAGGGAGAGGAAACTGAGGTCAGGATGAAAAATAAATAAATTTTTAGAAAGGAAATAAGATGGAGAATGATTAAGGGAGAATTTGGTGATGACCTCTGATCTCCACATGTACACATATGCTCATCCACCCATATGTGCATGGAGACACGCACCCACACAGGCGCACACACACACAGGCGCGCACACACACAGGCGCGCACACACACAGGCGCGCACACACAGGCGCACACACACACAGGCGCGCACACACAGGCGCGCACACACACAGGCGCGCGCACACACACAGGCGCGCACACACAGGCGCACACACACACAGGCGCGCGCACACACACAATCCCCAAATAAAGAATGGAGCTGAAGCTTCTTTGTCTCCAAAGGAGAAGAGGAAGATGCCTCAAGCCGTGCTGGCCTTGGGCTCTCTGCCCATCTGCTTTTTCCATTGCAGAGGGGCGAGGATACTGTTGCAGAGGATGCTGCAGGCAGCAAACCATCATCTCTGAGTGGGCATGGCTGCACCTGGTACATTCTAGTTTCAAAAGACAGATACTGGATGAGACTGAACTACAGGCCAGAGTCTGTCGGTACTATTTGAGCCCCTTTATGGGCCTGAACACACTCAGGGCTCACAACTGGACTAAGTACTGACTAGGGAGAGTTTAGGTGCCTTTCTCAGAATAATAGGGACTGAATAGGATCTGAACTCAGATCACCTGCCATCAGGGCCACAGCCTTAGCCACTGATGTTTACATCTCCGTCACTTCCCCTTCCTTCCGTCCCCCATTGCTTTTCTTCCCTTTTAGTTCCTTGTCCTGAAATACACGTTCCTCATTCATCCACCCATTCTCTTACTGTATCTTTCATTTTCTCAGCACAATGCCAGGCACTGGGGAAAATGTCAAAAGGAAGAATAAGAACATAGGTACGTGACTGGAGAGATGGCTAGGCTCACAACCAGAAATGCAAGAACAGAAGGATGTTGGCAGGGGTGTGATTGACAGGAGGACTTCCTTTCTGCTCTGGAGGCTTTGTCCAATGCGGAGGGAGTCTATATCACACTCTCTGCCTCGCCCTCCTGAGAAAAGAGGAGGAACACGCTATGGATAGGAAGTCGTGGGGAACTTTACCTCACTAACTGTGTTTCCATGTCTCTACTGTCTGCGCTACTACACGTACTACGGTACTAAAGCCTGTAGTGCACCACCTACACTATGGACGGTTTGCGAGTCTTGGGCAAGGGCCTGAAGATTTAAACGCACAAAGACACACAGACAGAGACACAGGTCATCCTTGAAACAAGACTGAACACAAGAAAACAAGTTGTTTTGCTAGGAGCAGCTGCAAGCATAGAAAACAAGTTGTTTACAGGAAATTCAGGGTCTGGGGGTCCACAATTCCCAACACACCTCTCTATCTCAGGAGATAGTCAGCCACACGGAAAAAAAAATATCCTTTTTCTTCCTCTGTGTGATTGTCAGGGCAGAACCCGTGCTTTGGGAAGGAGAGCTGCCTGTGACAGGTGAGTTCAGCTACTTCAACGTCAGTGGTGAAAATCCTGCCTTGGTTTCCACACAGCCTAATCTTTATCTTATTTTCCCCTAGTTTGTTGAGTATTATTAGTTGGGCTTGCTGAATCCTTTAACAAACAATGCAGAAGAACAATGAGGAAAGCCCATGTGGACCCCTGGTACTTTATAAAAAGGACACAATTTCTGGTGCCATAAAGTCTATAGGAGTGGACTTAGGGGAGGATACCTTCAGGTTTAAAAAGCTAAGACCTCGATGGACAGTTGTTGCTTGGAATCAGGGCCTTGAGGGTCCCACAGTTTGCATGCTTTCTTCATCACCTTGTGTGGTGGGTGAAGGAGACGGCCCTCAATAGTCATGGGCATTTGGATACCCGGTGGCAAGCTGGTGGCTCTTTGGAGAGCTTTGGGAAGTGTGGCATTGCTGGAGGAAATGCATCACTGGGGCTTTGAGGTTTCAAAGGACTCGAACTATTTTGAGTTAGCTCTCTTTAGCTCCTGCTTAAGACTCAAGATGTAGGCCCTCAGCTCTCTGTCTCTGATCCAGCCACATGTCTCCTGCCTGTTGTCTCTGCTCCACTGTTATGTTTGCAGGCATGCGCATGCGCATCTCTGTGTGTGTGTGTGTGTGTGTGTGTGTGTGTGTGTGTGCGCGCGCGCCACGGCATTCATGCAGAGGTCAGAAGACAACTTGTAGGGGATGAAGCTTTCCTTCCAGCACGTAGGTTCCAGGGATTAAGTTCAAGTCATAAGACTTGGCGAAAAGTGACTTAATCTACTGAATCATCTTGCCAGTCTGCACTTGGAAAGGTTTTGGGTGTGCATAAACATCCACGAGACTAGCATCACAATCAAGACACGGAACATACCCAGCAGTCTCCGGAACTTCTGCACCTTTGTAATCCCAGATCTGCCTTCCAAAAATGATCCTGTAATGATTTTAGTTAGCATATGAAGTAGGGAGTTCAAGGTGACATTGGCACACACACACACGTCACTAGACTTGGTTCTTGTTCACTCCCCCACTCTCCTCCAAGCGGTCCTACAGCTTCCCTGTCGTGTGTTTCCCATCATCTTTGTCTCACCCTTTAGACCTTTCTCCCTTCTCAGGGTGCCTTTCTGCTTTCAGGTCATATATACATATTTATTGTCATATACACACACTATAGAGAGTTATCGTTTCCAAATAGGAGAGGAAATAAGAGGTATGTGCTCTTTCTGAGTCTGGTTTATCTGCCTCACAGTGATATCCAGATTCATCCATTTCCCAAAAACATCAGGATCTCATTCTCCCCTATGGCTGAGTGAAATTCCCTTGTACAATGAACCATGTTTCTGCATTCACCAGTTGATGGGCCTCTCGGCTGACCCCGTATCTTGGCTGTCATGAGTAGAGCAGCAGTGAAATGCTTGGTGGTTTTGGACCAGCCGTTCTCACTTGGTTTTGACACATTCCAGATACTCGCTGAGTCCTCATTCTATCTGCCAGCGTCAGACGCTCTCCTGACCCTGCTCACTGACTTAGCTTCTCCATGGGATTGGCTGAGCCCCAGTCCTGCCCGCTTGATAACAGATACGTTTAACTTTTCTTACACGTGGTCATTTTTCAGATGGTGCTTCTCTTTGGGTGACTGTTGCAAGTTTGCCAATAATAACTTACGTTTATCTAACAGTTGTTATGTACCAGAAGTCTGCCATATGTAAAATATATAATTGCATAGCGGTTGTCACACTGATCCCATGAAGAAGGGCTTCGTTTCTCCACGTTGCCCTTAAGAAATGGTGACTGATTTTCTAGAATCAAGATGTACGGTGTCTGTATGTTCCGCTACAGCAGTTTAGCCTTCACAGGTACTGTTCTTCTGAAGTTCGCTGTGTCTCTCATCACAGACCCTCCTTGTTCAGTAGACTGTACTTGAGATAAAACAGGGTTCTCCAGATTCAAAGTCCCTCACAACTTGCTATTATTCTCTATTGATCTTGTTTCCAGTAGACAAGTAATTTTAGCTATTTCACAGGCAGTCTGTATTTCAAATAAATATATTGCTTAACTGCTGTAAAAGCCTCCTGATATGGCTGATTTCCAAGCTGATCACAGAGATACCTGTGTTTGCCTTGGCAGGGGATGGGAAGGTGGGATCACTCCTACGGGGGTGATGCTCAGCATCGGTTCTCCCATTCGGAATTTATTTATGTCACACTTGAGTCCGCGGAACATTTGATATGGTTTTAGCATTTTCTTCCTGTGAAAGGTAATTTTCTGGGTAAAAAAAAATAAATAACTAGAATACTGTAGACTTGAATAGGGTTTTTTTTTTTTCAATAGAAACAAAAACGTTACCTAAAGTCAAAGTATATTTTAACCCCAAATGTAAAGTGGTGTAGATGAAGCATTAAAGATTTGGGAAAGGCAGTTGACAACGCCATAACATATTCCTTTCAAGATGTGTGAGGCTCCTGTATTCAGAGCAGCGCGTGGTAAGACTTCGGTGAAAGTGGGTGCGTATTGGCAGAGCCCCTGCACCTGCCTCACCTCTAGGGAGTGACCAACCTGCTTCTGAGTGGTTCTTCCCCACCAGGCTCCTTCATTAGCCCTGCCTGAGGCTGAGAGCTTCTTCCTCCAAGCCAGCAGCTGTAGAGACCATGGATTTGTGTAGCTTTTCCTAGACAAGATCCTTTTCACACCTATTCATTCCTTCAACAAATGTTTATTGAGTACTTCCTATATTTTAGATGCATAGGGTACAATAGTAAACTCAATAGAAGAGAACTCATGAAAATTATATTGGAGTGAAGAGGCAGGCAGACAAAAAAACGAATCAATAAATATATATGGTGTCCCATGTGCTGATAAGCAGAGAGGGAAAATAAAGAAGAGATGTGATAGGAAGTGTGTGTGTGTGTGTGTGTGTGTATTTGTGTGTGTATTTTCAGAATACAGTGCTTAAAACTAGAGCTGATGGGACTGCAGATGTAGCTCACTTGGTGGACTGGTTGCCTAGCAGTCAGGAGACCCTGCCTTTCAGTTCCAACACACCTGAACCCTAGTACTTGTGAGGTGGAAGGCAGGAGGATCAGAAATTCAAGGTCAACGTTGCCTGCATAATGAGTTTGAGGACAGATTGGGCTACTTGAAACTATCTCTAAAAATTTTAAAAAATCAAACAAACTAGGCATATGTGCTTTTCTTTTCTCTTTCCAGGATGCAAGAGCAAAGGAGAACCAAAGGAGGCAGACAGGCTGGAGAAGGAGCACCAGGTGTGTCCTCTGATGGCTCCTGCTGGGAGCCCAAGTGCAAATGACCGCCACACCCCACAGAACTGCTTCCTGATTGGCCACAAGAGCCGAGGTGCTTGGACACTCTATACAGGGGAGGAATTTGCAGGTTTCTACACCCCTCAGGGTATTAACTTCAAAACTGTGGGTTGTTCCTGTGTGGGCATCAGGCATATCCTGTGGCATCCGCTACTTGGCACACGTAGAGACGCCTGAGGTGTGAGGCGGGAGGCATATGGTGTGCCATGTAGGAAGGTTCTGCCAGGTTGTGTCTACAATACTCTGGTGGGAGCTCCCATGGAGTCAATGTTCTGTGTCAACTGGAGCGGAAGAGGAGGCAAGGATTCTGGAAACAGGAGAAACCAGGAGAATTGGGGATGCTGCAGAATGAAGTATATAATACTGATGCAGAGACAGGAGGGAACCCATCAAAATGATATTTAAACATAGGTTAGAAGCAGCGTGATTGTCTGAAGGGTGAACGTTTGGGGCAGAAAGAACAAGATCAAACAGGGTCTAATGAAAGGGGTGGAGGCGGGGGATGCTAGGACAGAGGTGGGGTGTGAAGGTGAAGGAGGGTGGAAGGAGAAGATCGTAGCCAGCTGCTGGTGGCCAGCCCATGCGGGGCTGCAGGCTGCAGGAGGAAGTGTGGTTGTACTACAGGTACCGTGAACAGGTGGTAGACAGAGACAATTCTGGCAGCTGTTCGGTATGATCCAAATGACATTCAGAAGGCTCACTTTGAATTTCTGTATGGAGAAGACGCTAAGGAGTCTAGAGCCAAGTGAGGAGACCATAACATGACTTCTTGGTGTTCAGGTGAGAGCCTAGGGACCTGCCTCCAAAGGTGGAGGTGGAGCATGAGAAATGGCTGACTAATGGATGCTCTCTGCTGGCAGAACACCAAAAGGATCACCATCATGCCTGGAGAGACAGGGCGCGGGAAGAGACAAGGTCAAAGAGGCTTCCGTGACTGTTGTTCGGAACAACTAGAGAAGAGAACTTGAAGCAAGGAGGACCATGGAAAGAAAGCTTCCAGGCAGATCCGTTGCTGCTCATCCTTGGACACCAGCCCATGAGGTACCAAGTGGGTTGGGTAGCCGAAACATATGGACTGGAGACAGAGTTTTGGGGTCACCAGCACAATGACCACAGTTGAAGCTACAAGCCCAGATGTGAGGTGGGAAAGCAGAGAGGTGAAAGGTTGGAGTTAGGAGGTTCTCAGAATAGAAAAGATGAAGAACAGCTTACCAGACAGATGGGGAGAAGCAAGGGAAGACAGAATCCTGGGTGCAAGTCAGGATGCTTCCCAAGTTTGCTAATCATGAAATAGACATGCTAAAGTTTGAATCGCAAGCGTCTCATGACAGCCTGGAGCTATCAAGAGATGGTAGAAACTTGAAGGGGTGGAGCCTAATGCAAAATTCCTAGATGCCCCACAGGGGATTACGGCGCTAGGGTCTCTTCCCTTCCCATGTATATTTGTATGTGGGCATGTATGCATGAATGTATGCGTCTTGGTCCTCAGGTAAGTGCTTTTCAAATTTAATTTTGGGACACTTGCCTGGGATAGGTTCCAGAGTGGATTTGAGCTGATCATCCTCCTGCCTCAACCTCTTGAGTGCTGGCTGAGGTTACCGATATGGATACCATAACTGCCTAAACTTTCATTTTTCTTAGTTACCTATGTCAGGGCACCTGTAAAAGTTGGCCGTAGGCTGAGTTTCCTTAACTGCAAAACAGCAGCAATAATGTTTTTAACAGTAGTTTTTCGGCGATTTCACAAAAAACTTCATAAATAAAGAGTCCTGTGTGTTGTGCCAGCCATGTCTGTGATGGTTCTCTCTCTCTCTCTCTCTCTCTCTCTCTCTCTCTCTCTCTCTCTCTCTCTCTTTCTCTCTCTCTCTCCCCCACTCCCCCTTTTTCTTTGCCCTTTTGTTTCTCAGTCTTTTATTGTCCCCTTCCGGTCTACCTTTTTTTTCTTTCTATGGAGGAAGCAGCTGTTTTACGTCAATGTTTTGCTTGGGGAAGCCCTGCCTTCTCTGTGTATAAGGGGATATTAACTTTTGAGTTTTGGCCACAGACCCAAAGGCAGGGAACAGTGGATTCCAGATCTACCATCAAACATTAACCAAGACACCTAAAGCAAAATTGATGGCCTTTAGCCCTGAGATATTTTGAGATATTTTAAAAATTCTGAAAAAACTCATAGGGGCAGAATTTCCTTGGAGAACACTCTTAGACACTGACACTTTTCTTGCAAAGCCAAGTGAGAATGACTTCAAGGGGACCTCTCAGAGACTGGCCACAAGTCTCTGGGATATTTTGGAGTTTCTGGAAGCTGGTTTCTCACACCTGTCCAAAAATCTAATGGCTGGAACTTAGCTGAACAGCTGAGCAGGGTTAGTGTAGGAAAAGGCTTGACAAAAAGCTGAGGACTCAGGACTATGCTCTTCTGAGACCAAAGCGTAAGGAATCTGACGGAGCACTGGACAGAGGTTTTACTGGGATGTTAAAACAGTACCAGCTATGGGCCAGCGGTCACTGGATGCATGGTTGTCACAAGAGCATCATGAGAAGGTATTGCTCAAGCCAGAAACAAGACTCTCCGAGATGGGGACTTCAGAGTTAGACGTCCTAGGTTCAAACCCCCGCTTTGCCATATCCTAACTGTGGGTCACGAGGTAGGAGCTCTGTGTGCTTGTCCTCCACTCCCATGCGATGTAAGTCCAGGCATAGGGAACAGATTTACTAGACAAAGCACAGCCGTGCAGTTCTCTGCAGTGTTTGCTTCTCTTCTTTCCTGCCACGGGCTCAAACCTGCAGTGAACTGGAGGGAACGTTCAGAGGAAGTTGCCTTTCTGCAGAAAAGATGCTCAGGCCCCATCTTCCTCTACACCTGCCCCCAGCTAAGCGTTCACTGCGAGCCAAACTCAAGTGAGAGAATGGAGAATTTTTAAACAAATACTCAAGAATTAAATGCAAGGAGGTGG
This sequence comes from Alexandromys fortis, assembly GCF_014885135.2. Classification (NCBI taxonomy): domain Eukaryota; kingdom Metazoa; phylum Chordata; class Mammalia; order Rodentia; family Cricetidae; genus Alexandromys; species Alexandromys fortis. The sequence continues at coordinate 5,295,862 of NW_026067984.1, read as the reverse complement.
ATAAGACCCCAGAACGATCCAGCTTGTAGCTGTCAGTATCTGGTGTGCTGGAACACAAGGGAGAGAAAGACTATAAAAACAGTCTGAGATGTCACTGAGGTAGAAAGGACCAAGGCCACTGGAGCTTGAAGGAGCAACTGACCGTGTCCAATAAACTTAGGGGACAAATACAAGCTTAAGGATTGCCTTGGAGCTAGCTTTGTTAGTAATTGCTTCCAGTTCTACCCAGAGGCCTTTGGGACAGAGGCATTCCCTTTAACCTTTTCACTGCCAAGACTTGAAAAACAATAGTGTTATGTCTGGGGCTAGTCCCTTCTCTTTGATGATGTGAAATGTTGGACTTTTGCTGTTGGGGCCACAAAAGTCCTTACGCCACAAATCACTAAGGAAACCAGGAATTTGAAACTCACAGGGAGGGACCTCTTCTCAATGGAGGGGATAAAATGCTTGCTTTCCTGCCCAGGGGGCTGGAAGTGGATTTTGTTAACGATCTGGTAACCATTTTGCTGTCTGTGGAGGCAGACCTCACCCAAATTCTCCAGAATGATTATCCTAGACTCTCCCCTCCCTAGGACGTTATCCGACCTTAGGGGACACATCCCATGCACTGTATGACCCTCTGACCTCTATGCTATTGGTCAGAGACTGCACTAGATTCCAGACAGAACACCCCCAGGGCCACATGTAAGGAGTTTCTATGTAGTCACACTTTAAGCTTTATTGGATAACTGGAACTGGAATAATTATGGGAATTATTGTTGCCCGGAAAACCTTTTCCAAATTCTGTTGTGTTTCAATGTGCCTACAATAAACCTTCTGGCATTAGACTCCCCAAAGTCTGATCGGGGTTGAACCAGGTTTTCATTCTCATCTCTTCGTCGCTCGCTTCCCTGCCTGGATACCTGCAGGGAGCCCCTGTCTTGTTATTTCTCCATGAGAAGCCTGGGTGTGTTCTGAGATGGTGTAGGGTGGGAGGGAAGTGTGAACCTTCCTCCGAATCATCCTCAGAGAAACCTTAAGAGCCTTTCTGCCAGTGTTGATTTTTGCCTCGTGTACTTTTTCTTTATTGTGACAACCCCCCCCCCCCCGCCCCGAGAGAGTCAACTTAAACAGAGGGAAGGGCGATGCTGGCTCATAGTTGTGGACGGAGGTTGGCCTACTGTCTGCACTTGGGATGGAGGGAGCACGTAGCAAAGATAGCAGCTCATCATGTGACACCTCAAAACACAGAGAGATGGGAGAGGGCCAGAGTCCAAATGCCCCTTCAAGGGTGTGTCCCCTAAATCCTGACTACCTTCTTCCAGGCCCCACCTCTTAAAGGTTTCACCCTTTCCCCGTTGCCTCAGGCTAGAGACAAGATTTTAACAACATTGGCCACTGGGCAACATTTTCCCTGTAAACTGTAGCAGATTAGGAAAAATATTACTGAGTTATTCTGCCAATTACTGAACTATTTCTCTGTTTCCCTAAGAGTCCTTATCATTCTTTATTCGTGGGTGATTTTCTAATTTCATTGATTATGAGTTTGGGGTCCCTGTTTCTGCAGGTAAGCCTCCACTGTTTGCAATGTCCAGCTGAACTCTGAAGCCGCCCCTGAACTATGTACAAGCCTCCCTTTGCTGACTGTTCACGTATTTTCACGTATTTCTGTTCAGCAAATAGCAGCTACCAGCTGTGATTAAAATAGGGAGCCAGTGCTTTTGGACCGACGGGGGACGGGGGGGGGCAGTCTTCCTGCAGGACAGATGGCACCTTCAGCATGACTCAGACTGGCCATCTAAGCCCGTGTGGCCTTGGATGTGTGCCTAAGGTCAAGGGTCCAGTGTACTCGCAAGCAGGCATAAGGCCAGCACAACAGACGGAGGCGGGTGGGGATAGCCGACCAGCCACGTGGGGCCTGAAGAGCCCTCACCTAGGGAGCGATGGCGGCATTCACTCCCTCCCCCAAAGATGTCCCAGTACTTAGACACAGAGATGATGACTTGTCACAGGAAGGAGACATTGAAAGGGCACTCTCTTCCTGTCCCCAGTTAGATGCCCTCAGATGTGGTATCAAGTAAGAGACTCTCGGACTTTATCTGGATTGGCCAGAAAGCCTGTGTTGGGGCAGACAGTGGAGGCTTTCCTAATTTAAGAGCCTCCCCCTTCTGGCCACATCCTAAGGGTGGAAGGTGGTCTCAGCCATATGCCTTTCTCTTCTGTGTAGTCCTTGGGGGTCTGCTGGGAGGAGAACAGTGGGCGTGGCAAAGCAGCCTTCGTCATAAAAGGAATGCATTTTCAGGTCTCCCCTGCTTCTGTGGCAGCATTTTCTTCCTGTCTCCTTCTCAGCAAGGGTTTGTGCCATACAGCCCTGTATATTCTACAGCCAGTTATCTCTGTGTGTCAGCTGCCTTGGCCAGATATCAATCACCCTATTGTCTGCCAATCAAGTTTCTGTTGCTATAACAAATGCCCAAAGTAAATGAACCTAAAATGGAAAAAGGTGTATTTTGGCTCACTTCTTTGGAGGCTTCCATCCATGATGATGCGTCCTCATTCTGGAACATGTGGTCTGACAGCATGTCATGGCTGAAGCATGTGGTGATGGAGGCTGCCCGAAGCCTGACAGCTGGGAAGAAGAGAGGTCAAGGTCAGGGCCCTTCAAAGGCCCCCGCAGTGACCTTATTTCCTCCAAGTATGCAGTAGTTCCTCAAGATTCCATCAACTAATAATGTAATAGGCGGGAGGCTAAGACTTTCAGCACATGGGCCTTTAGGATACTCTTATCTAGACCTCAGCACGTCACAGATGGGAAGGACTGAGACACTGTGTGTCTACTTTCAGGTCTAAAGTTTGTTCAACCAGCAGTGCATTTGTCTGGCTAAGACGGCTGGAAATGCTGAACCTCCAGTATGTACGTAAGAGCAATAAGGACATCGGAACCATTCTAGGGAGACTGAGGAGCAATCTTGAGGCTTTGTAGATGGGGAGGGAGGAAAGAGAAAGGGATTGAGCAGACATGATCAAGCAGATTCTGGATGGAAAATATCATCCGTTAACACACACCCATTCTTCCTGACTCCAGGTGACAGCAAAGGAAAACAAGAAAGCCGGGGGAGGGAACTGACAGTTGTATTTTTTTTTTTTTCAGATACGCTTCTACTCTGACCTGAGCTTTAAGGCATGGCCTCCTCCTCAGAGCTGTCTTTCAATGGTATGCACTCTCTGTTAGGATGAGCAAAGAACCTACAATGGCAGACTGGGCGAGCAGTTGGCTCCCAACCTCAAGGCCTCTTCTAACTGCAGCTGCATTTATAAAATGCATGTGTACGGAGATAGTCTCATGCCCCACTCAGGACTGAGCTCTTCGCCTTCTTCCTTAGTTTAGAAATTACTGAGCAAACCTCATCATTTGCTGGATGTTATGCTTCGCACCTTATAGCTGTGAACTAATTTAGTTCTCACAGCAACCCCTCTGACGCGGGTACCATTATCACCCGCATCCCACAAGGCCACCATTACTCCAGAGCCCACAGCCCTGTTCTGTAGACTGGTCAAGTCTTACCTACAAGGTGTTGTTTCTACTCTGCAGCTACAACCACCCAGCAATTCACATCTCCTTGCCAAGGCTTAGTGAGGGGCTGACTAGGGTAAGGATTTTATGATTCTCTTTCCCTTTCAGGAGGTACCCCAAAGCATGGTACCTACTTTGCACTTAGCGAATGTGTTTTTCAACCACAGCTCCTAGCCTCCGCCAGTTGGACCGCTCTGTTCTCCATGGTACAAGTTGTAGAATAAACAGGTTGGGCTTTTTGTTTTGCATCCCAGCTGCTGCTCAGGCCATTTGCCACACTCCTGGGTCTTGGTACCCTGGTCTCCTCCTGGCTGTTTATTATTGCAAGAAGCGTCTCTAGAACTGCCAGCTAGGTGTGACCAACCTCTCTTGGGTCTGTTTGTTCCACCACATGTAGCCACCCGCTGCAAAAAGTGGTGCCCTTGAAGGTACCTCCTCCCCCAAGACTTCTCTCCTCTGCCCTGGGAAGTTGCCTAGCAACCTCCCTCTTCCCTCTCTCCCCCACGCGCTTGTGCAGCTCCGTTCTCATTTCCACCGCTCAGGCACCCACCCCCGGCTTCTCTTCAGTGCCATTAAGCCGCACGTCTCTGCTTCAGGAGCCCGCTATCCAGCTTCCACGGGCTGCATGAGAAAACAAGCCCACGCTTTCTTTCCCTTCCCTCCGACGGTTCTGGGAGACTCTTCACACCACCCGTTCAGTCTGAACCTCCAGAGCAAACCACCAAAGAAGGAGGCAGAAGCAAAAGGCGAACCAGGGCGAAGCACAAAGAAACAGATAATCACCAAAAACAAATGAAATTTTCTAAGGTGCTTACCCAGACATCAGCTAGCTCTTTTTATCCCCACCCTTGAAGAGTTGGACCATATTATGCTATTATAGGCCAGGTAGGCGATGGCCTCAGGAGCAGTATACAGTATTATTACTTATTCTGGAGCCATGGCAGAGCTTTCTTCTCTTGTCCACTTCACAGTCTGGAAGAAATGAAGTCCCTCTCTTGTCTTGATGGTCATTCAACAAGGTCATGATACTTTAGGGTATGTCTGCCACCATTTGATTGCTATTGACTAACGAACGGACAGCAGGTAGTTCCTTGCTAAGTCCGCCTCTGCCAAGCACCGCGCCCCTGTGACTGCGCTCTGTGTGCTTGAACCTAGTTACCGAGCTTCGGGCAAGGGGGCTGGAGGTTAAAATACACAGACACACACAGACAGCGAGACAGCAACATGGGTCATCCTTGAATTCCCCAAGAATGCCCCTTTATTGTGTTCAGGGGCAGATTATATAGAGATAGCCATGCCCCAGCCAAACCCACCAGAAACCACTCTCCTGCCATCAGGAACTCCTGAAGGTCTCATGCTAAGAGCAGCTGTAGGCACTCAGATCAGGGGATTACAAGAAATTCAGGATCTGGGATCTCACTGCTCCCAACATGCCTCCTCACAGAGAAAGGTGGTCTCTTAGGAAAACCCTTCTTGACATCAGTCAGGACAGCTATTTGGCGCAGCCCTGACTTTTCTACAGCAAAATTTCACTTCTCTGCCCTGAATTTAAATCTAATTGTATCTGCTCAATGGGGACTTCATAGACATCTCCCCTTGTGTGGTCCCTTTGTGTCTGAGAAGTTCTTCTATGACTCAGGGTATACATAGCCATAAAATAGGCACATAAATCAGACATTTGCCACAAGTAAGTCACAAAGAAATTTATTTTAGAATAATTATTTGGGGGTCCTGGAGACAGAACTTTTGGTAAAGTGTCTGCCTTACAAGTCGGAGGACCTGTATTTGATCCTGAGAAGCCATGTAAAGAAACCTGGACGTGGTGGCACATGTTTGTAATCATAGCCCTGGGGAGGAAGAGACAGATGCTGGGGGGCTCACCAGCCAGCCTGCCTCATCGATTTGATGAGTCCTAGCAAGTCAGCGAGAGACCTTATCTCAAAAAAAAAAATATGGAAAGCACCTGTGGAACCTCAGCTGAGATTGGTCTCTGACTTCTAGATACATGCACATGTATGTGTGCACACAGGTGAGCACACACATACACACAACACAATTTTTTGGTATACACATAACTTAGAGTTTATTGGAGATTGAAGCAAATTTGCATGCTCCAGATATGAATTCATGTGTTTGTTTTTTACATAAGAATTAACCTTGGCTGGATATTGTTACTATGGAATCTTCAACACTTTTCAGAATCGATCATATTTTGATGTTATGATCAAAAATGCCGATAACAGTACTTTGCATGAATACATAGTGCAAAATAGTAGGCACATGTTTAGGGCCTTTTCAGAAATTGCTGGGAAAGTCTTCCCAAGCCCAAATGTACTCAATAATTAAAAATATTAAACAGAAGGCAGCAACTCAAACAGCAATTTTGAAAATCAAATGTTTGAACCTGATGCAATCCAAAGTTCTACTGATTCAATGCTAATACTTGCGTTGTTCTGGAATGTACAGAAAATGGTACATATGGTAAACCACTAAGTCATGACATATAATGCAGGTTTCAGATGACATTTGTGTCTTTGTAGCACTTTCGGGACAAAATGTGTGTGTGGTGTGTTGAGAACCAAGGCCGCAGTGAAGTCATACAATGGAGCAAGAGCGAGCTCCTGCCAGAAACATCCCAGACTGAGATCAGGTTTGATTTTAAATTAATTTTTGGTCCTTGTGTCGTCAGAGCCCTTTACTGTTTCAAATTACTTGTGGCACACACTTTGAGTTGCACAACCCTGTGTGAGGTCCTGACCCACAGTTTAAGAATCCGAGGACCAACGACCTGGCTCAGTGGGTGAGGACACTTGCCACCGAGCCTGAGAACTTGGATCCCATCCCTGGAACCCACATAGTGGGAAGGAGAAGAAGCAGTTCCTGCAAGTTGTCCTCTGACCTTACTTGCACATTGTGCCACGCGCACATACAAAACTTAATTATTCAATATAATAATTTTTAAAAAAAGCTCATGAATCTTGGCATTAGATTACTATTTAGGGAAAAAATGGAGTGTCACCATGGCCCCCCTATCAGGAGGATGAGCTGTGCTGGAGACAGACCTGTATTTTACCAAGACACAGTCCATAATAACCCTCTGCCTTCCACAGCATGGAATCCCCAAGGTGACAAGTGGCAAGTAGGGAAACAGAATTCAGAGGAACAAAATTATTGTCGTTTTCTTCAGTGCAGTGCTCCTCCGCCTTCAGAGTCCCTCTGAGATGCTCAGCCCTGTGTGGCCTCAAGCTAGACTTCCAACTCCGTTCAGAGTCCTTGGAGAGATGAAAGGTGACTTGGGACAGCACAGCTGTGCACTCCTCTGACTTGTGACCAAGGAGAGGCGATGCTAGCCTCTCTGAGGACCGCCCATGGATGGCTGTTTTGGTGTGCACCACGCAACCTGCACAGCCAAGCTGGAAAGGCTCTGGATCTTTCAAATCTCGGTCGTTTTCACTCAGCACTTCATCCTCTTTTCCTGGCTTTGAAAATCTCTCCTGGACAAGGGTGTTGCTCAGTTGTAGAATGTGTACTTTCCACACATGGGATGCCAGGTTCCATCCCAGATCTTTGGATGAATTTGGAAAATCAAAATCTAAAACAAAACAACAACAACAACAAAAATGTTCTCTCTAAGCTGGGCGGTGACTGCACATGCCTTTAACCCAGCACTTGGGAGACAGAGGTAGGTGATTCTCTGTGAGTTCAAGGCTAGCCTGGTCTACACAGAGAGTTCCAGGACAGCCAGGGCTGTTACAAAGAGAAATCCTGTCTCAAAGAGAAGTCATTAAGGGGATGAGCCATTCAGGCTTGTCTGTCCCTGGCTGTACCCAGACTCTCTGGTCCTCTTCTCCATAGCCCATGTCTAGATCTAGGTTTGACAGCAGAGATGCAGAGGCAGTAGGAGCAGCTGGACCAGGATCCAAAGAGAACCATGCAGCGTAATAACAAGAGTATTCGGCTAAATGCCTCTTCTTATTGGACTGCCTATACTGCCTTATCTCCTCGGCCCAGGAGACGGGGCTCTGCTAAAATTGCTGCCGCAATCCACACCAGGAGGACTGGAGGGCAGAGGTGAGGCTGGCAGCATGATTGTGCACATAAATTTATGCCCCTTGCAGATTTAATTCTTCACCGAGGTTTTGCATTCCTGCAGCATTTCTTTCAAATGCTGAGTGTAGGAGAAACTGCTGCCTGGTCCAAGACTAGAGAGTACTATCACGTCTCTCAGGGAGAAGTCAGACATAGTATTAATAAATTGTTCTTTATTATTATGTAGGTACTAGATGCCCAGACTCCTAGACAAATGCTCTGTGTCTCCCTGCCCCTCACCAATTTGGTCAGACAGATGAGGAAACAGAGGTTCTTGGAGATGAAGGAACCATGGACCACTGGTGATCTTCCGGGCTTCAGAGACTGAAATCCTTCTTCCAAATGATGTTAGCATTAACTATAGTAATTCCTTCCGAAGGCAGAAAAATTCCATATGCCAGGAATAAGAATCAGAAGCCCTGCTCATTACTGACACAGGCAGCAGCCAGAGCAGCAGCAGGGAACCACACCTCCCAGTCCTTCTGAGCTCCCTGGATGCCAGATTAGTGTTCTCGCACTCCCGCCTCAGACTCCACCTTGGAGAACAAATACCCCGTCCACATTAGTGTTCTCGCACTCCCGCCTCAGACTCCACCTTGGAGAACAAATACCCCGTGAGTCATTTCAAGGATGCTTCCGCGAGCCTGCCTCCCTCCATATCCCTCCCCATTTGCAGTTTTCAGAACAAACAGAGCTACCGGGTGGTCTCCGGATGGAGAGGGAACATTATGGGATGGTCTCGCTGGGTTATCTGCTCTGCTGTACTCAATTTCACAGGTCTGGTAGGTTCCCTGCACACTGGCCTGTGGTTTGTCATCTCTGTGGTTTGTCATGGCCCTGGGGAGAAGTGGGGTCAGCTACATGTTGTGATTAACCACCCCTGGGTTTTCAGAGCTCACAAAGGAACGGGAAACTGGAGAAAACAGAAGCCCGCTAATCTTTCTGAGTCATCTGGAAGCTATCTCCCATTATAGTAGAGACATAGAACTCTCAAACCCCTATAAGAGAGCAAGCCTTCTGGGCTCAAGACACAACAGTCCTGACCAATCCTATTAACACTGAATTAGACCATACAAGACAATTTGTGCCTCGATTGGACATTGAACCACCTAAGGAGTACCGCCAGACGGATTGAAGATGTGGGAGATGTATATGTTTATTTATCCGCCAGCATTTTTTTTTGGCAGAGAACATCCCAGTGTTTTGATGAAGGAATACCTTGTTCTGACTCATGGGAAGGTACCATATGGTCTAACAGTGACTCTGTTGCTCCTCTTGATGGAGAAGGCAGCTGGCCCAGTGGAAAGAGAACCCTGAAGTGTGGACATCAGTAGGTGGAATGTCTGTCAAGAGAAGGGAAAGAGGACCTGGATTCAAAGCTTGCTTTACCACTTAGGGTTCTGCATATGTCCCTCTGCTGATGAATTTGGTGTCTTATCTATCACAAGAATGAGAACAGTGGTACCAGCATCTAAGCGTGTTGTTTAGTGTGTGTGTGTGTGTGTGTGTGTGTGTGTGTGTGTTTATCTGGTCTTTTGTTAGCCACAATGTCAGAGCAATCATTTCACTATTGACTACTGTCACATTGTTATAAACTGAAAGATTCTACATTGTCACCAGGGCTCTTGGCTGACTATGTGCCGGCACCAATTTTCTCATCTCTTTTGGCCAGCCCCTAAATAAAAAAATGACTTCCCAGTGCTTAAACTGACCAAAAATTTCAATGTCATATCAAGGGTATCCATGACCAAGACCCAGAATATCTGGTGCCAATACCCAAGGCTTCAGAGTGTTCAGTGTTGACTATGATGAGACTCTTTGAGGTCACCAGAAGAAAATGGTTACATAGTGGTGGGATTCCCAGGCACGTCTTCAGCTTCTGACCAGCTTTGCACTCTGTGGTAAGCACAGCACTCAGCCAGGACGCAGGAGTGGATGCAGCAATGAAATCAGATGTGCCAAGTCGGCAGAAATAGCCAATTCCCAACATCACATTGTAGACCACCAGGTCTTTCTCAGGGGAGTGCTCTGGGAAAGGACTCAGGTTGAAGGGACAGACTGCCCTTCATGTTCCTCCATCTGTGCTTTCTTCATCACCCCCCAATGTCCTCTCCTCATCCACAACTGCCAGATCAAGAGGAAAAAAATCACAGACAACAGTGTGAGAAAATTCTCGGGATGGACAAGGAGAAGGCCTGATCAGGTGATCTCCATCAGAGACTGCTGAGCCACAAGGCCAAACCACGGTACAAGACAGGCTGTGGAAGCAGTTAGTGTAACTACTGGTGACCTCCCCAGGAGAGTCCCCTGTGGTAGGAGGATGTCATAAGATGACCATTTGTTGGCCATGGAAACAAACGTTAACCAACAGTAGAAACCAGGGGGCTGGAGGCCGGAGGTAATGTTGGTTCTGGTCAGGGTTAGGGGAAGCCTATGAGAAGAAGCGAAGACAGTGGTTCCACAAAGGGAGCTGGCAGCCACACGCCAACAGGCCTGCCATATCTGTGAACACAATGAGTAAGTGCTGTTGGCCACCCAGGGAAAGTTCCCACCAACAGTTCTAGTTCCTGTCACCAGGGTGCATTTGTGACCACTTTAGACAAGGTTAGCCTTTGTCCACGACCTAATCCGGGTCCTTCTGAATACACTTCAGTTGTGACTTCCGCGGGCAAAGGGTATCTGAAGAGAGATGGATGTCACTTGGAGTGACACACTGGTGCTCAGGCCTTTGATGACCTATAACTCAAGCTTGTAAGAAAAGCTCTTGACTCATCTGGATCTGAAATATGACAGTTATGACTGTCATAACTTGCTATCTGGGGAGGGCATTGTTCTAATATGATGCTAAGATTCTCATTCCTTGGTACAAACACCATGAACCTTCCTTTTGGGAGTGTTTGGTACATGTTTTCATGATGGACAGTGGCTCCAAGAATTAATTTGTGTTAAAGGGCAAAGCTGTTAAGTTATGGGTTTGGCTCTTAAATGCCCACATGTAAAAGACTTGGTTGCCAGTCTCTGACAGTATTGGGAAGTAACAGAACCCTTGGGAGGTGTGACCTAGAGGAATGAAGAGGGCACTGGGAGTGTGCTCTTGATGAGGGTATTGAGATCATTGGCTCAATTTGATTTGGAATCCTGGTTCATTCCCTTCTTCTGTCTTCTGCTTTCCAGCTGCCATGATAGGAGTGATCTTGATTGACAGAAGGTTTCCACCATGGTACTCTGTCTGGCCACAGGCCCAAGGAGACGAGGATCAGAATTGTGAGCTGAAACTTCTGAGACTCTGTGACAAAATCAACCTTTTTCTTTAAGATATCACCGCAATGGACAGCTGACTGACGGATGTAAGGATAGTCACGCAGTACAGAAAAAAAGACACCATCACCCGCCAGCTGGAGAGAGGTTTCCCTGCTGCCTTAGAAGTAGGCTGCCATGTGGTCAAGTGACTAGGACCCCAGGAGGACATCTGGGAGCTGAGACAGAACCCAGCTGACAACAGCAGGAAGCCTGGCAGTTCAAGCTTTAAGGAACAACTACAAGGAACTGCATTCTGCAGCCACGGCGTGAGTTTGGAAAAGAACTCCAAGCCTGACAGTCTGCAAGTCTTACCAGGACCTTGATTTCAGAGTAGAGGGCTTAGCCAAAGTGTGCCTGGCATATGCTAAATACGTGCGTGTTGCTTAGTCACCGTGTCTGTGGCAATCTGTTACACAGCAATAAAAGCTAATAGAGGGTAATTGGATACGTCACCTAGCTTTTCTGACATCCCAGTTTTCTTTCTTTTTTTTGTAAAAAGAAAAATTCTGAAATAAATATTCCAACTCAATTTAGTGAGATAACCTATCTAAAGGAGTTTTATAAATTGTCAACCCATTAACACCAGTGAAAACGGTTTATTAACAATATGCAGTTATACAATAAATTAACATTGAGAAGAAAAACAAGGATCTAAGCCTTTGTCTTTTTTTTTTAAAGCATATCTAATTAGTGCCTATTTTTAGACATCATACTGGTCTTCTCTACTTAATGTTCTATTTTTTTCTCCCCAGTAATCAGAGTTAGCGAAGCCCGCTGGCAGGAGACTTGGGGTGGTTCTGGGAACGGCTGCAAGATAGATTGCATTGTGTAGATTAGTCCTGTTTAAGACGTGGCTGTGGGAAGACTGTCTACCGTTCTGCCTCCAGTTATCTCAAGTTCTAAATCCTCGAGCTGGAGCTGCTGTTGCACTGAAAATAAGAACTGATCTAATGATGTATGGACCCAACAAATGTCAGCAGGAGTTGTCAGTGTCATTGGACGCAGTAGTCAAATGGCCTTCTAATTTTTAAGTTTCTTCAAGGGCTTGTCTGTTTGACTAGATATAAATATTGATATAAAATAACAGAGAATTTGGAGAGAAAGATACAAAGATATTATTTTTGCGGGTTAGTCATCAGAACTTTAAAAAAATTGAATAAATAAAAATCCCATCAGAGTCTTATTAAAAAAATCCAAAAATAACCCCAAATCCTTGGAAAGTACAGCTGATTTAATGATGAGAAAGTTTATGCAAGCTGCATTTACAGATCCCAAGATTATATAAGATAGAGGCACTGTTAATCAAGGCTTGCATTTGCCCGTGTAATTTTTTTGTATTCAAATCACTTTAATAAGTACTACATGTTTATCAGAATGGCTAAGCCTGACCATGCCAAGTTGTGGAGAGGCTTGAGCCAGAAACCGTGCTCAAAGAATAAACTAGAAAGAAAGGGAGGACGCTCTCCGACGCTGCCCTGTAGCTGCTCCTCTTCCCACACATGCAATCACTTTTACATATGCTAACAAAGTTCGGCTTCTCAGAACAAAATTATGAAGTTATTCAGAAAAATACTGTGGTGGTTGTATACAATCGCCCCCCCCCAATATGGAGCGGCATTGTTAGGAGGTGTGGCTTTGGTGGAGTAGGTATGGCCTTGTTAAGGAAGTGTGTCCTTGTGGGGGCGGGCTTTGAGGTTTCCTATGCTCAGGATACCTCCCAGTGTCTCAGTCAACTTCCTGTTGACTTCAAGATGTAGGACTCTCAGCTGCTCCTCCAGCACCACGTCTGTCTGTGTGCTACCATGCTCCTCATCCTGATGATAATGGACTGGACCTCTGAAACTGTAAGCGAGACACCCCAATATAATGTTTTCCTTGTAAGTGTTGCCATGATCATGGTGTCTCTTCACAGCCGTAGAAACCCTAACTAAGACTCATATTTAGTCTTTCATACGAGAGAAATTTTAAGCTCCCAGGAAAATCATGAGTTTCAAAGGGTCATCATCACACTGGTATTTGTTAGCATGGTGCAAAGGCACTCACAGGTAAGACGTCAGTCCTCCTGGGATCATCCTCTTCTTCATTAGAAAGATTCACAGTAAACCAAACACAGAAACACTGGAAAAGCAAATCATTTCCACATATAGTTGTTCTTGATGAGGCAAAAACAAGTAGCAGTCACTTTACTAATTATTTTTAATATTGCGTGACAAAACGTAATACATGACAAAGCCCTGATATTACAGGACACATTGTGGTGGTCGCCTTGGAAAATATCATTTGTGCAATTGTTTGAGTGACAAACTGAACTTGCTACTCCCTCCCACAGAATCATCTTTACTTGAGATAAGTATTTAGAAGTCATTTTTCCATAGTGATAGGCAAAGCCATACCTTCGAAGAAATCAGCTAACAGGGTTTGCTGCTAAAGGCATCTTTTGTGAAATCAAGCAGCTATTAGAATTTTTGAATATTTACTGGCTGTTTCTCAGTATGTAAGGCTTTGCTGATAAGCTTGTTATAACACCAATTAGTATGTTTTATTATCTCATGAAATGTGTGAATGTAGGATTGGTCTGCCTTCTAGTGAGCCAATATTTTCCAAATGACCAGTCTGATGGTATTATAAATCCACATGTCAGGGAAGGCTGTTCAGAAAAGACCAATATAATTTATCATAACAACAAAGAGTTCCTAGTTATGACTTCTCACTTACAGTGTACACTGTCACTCTATCAGGGACTTTCCTTATTGTTGTGAGCACATGTACCAACAGACACGGCTTGAGGGAGGAAGGATTTGTTTGGGCTCACGGTTTCATAGCGCTCAGCCCACCTTTGCAGAATGGCTCTGCAGCCGTGGGAGTGTGTGTGTGAGGCAGCTCCGGTTGCATCCTGTAATGGAAGCAAAGACTGACTCTCCCAAACTGTCCATACCTGAACCTCTAGAAACTATATAGACATGGTTGAGCTAAGGACCCTTAGAAGAAGCCGTAACCCTGGATTCATCAGATGGGATCTTGTTCCTCACTCATCTTGTTCCTCACAAAGGGACAGAGAGAAACAAGCAAAGCAGAATAAGTAGATGCAAGGCTAGGGACAGAAGCCACAGTGACGTGAGGAATGGACCACAAGCAGTACAGGTGGCCTCTGAAAGCTGAACAAAGCAGACAACCAGACTCCTGTTAGTCAACCATGCTGGCACCTTGACCTGAGCCCAGTGGGCCCTATTTTGTATTTCTGGCCACTAAGACAGCCAGGTGTCTTGCACTATGACATTTTACTGCATTTACAGGTATTTGCTTCAGCACAAATAGGACACCAATACAGGCTCATCAGTACATTCCTAAGTCAGTGGAAGTGTACCAGTTCCAAAGAGTTTGAGAATCATAATTTGTAGCAACCCGAAAACAGCTTTGATGGAATCAGACATGTTATTAACGAGTTCCCAGCTTGAAACCCGGCCCTCTCAAATCATTATAATGATCCCTTGGAGATGGCCATTGTTGAATACTTGGTTGCCAAAGGCGTCATTGTGTCAAAGTGACCCAGGGTCCTGGTACAGAAGAAGAGCTTCATAAATGAGTATACAGTAAGAGCTTAGCGAGGAAGCAGCCCCCTTGCTCCCTGTTATGTAAACAGTCCACTTACATTGATAATATGATTTATGGGGCCCTGGCTTCATGCTGGGAATGTGTAAATAACTCAGGTCTTACTACCTTTATTTCTTAAGACACTGCAAGTTAAGCCCAGTGTAGTCAAGGCACCTGTTCAAGACGCAGAGCCAGCGACTATCAGAGTTGGTCATTAAATCTTCATTGGTCATAGTCTCAGACCTCCATCTTTCCATCATGGCCTCTGTGGATTTGGAGGCATCTGATAGACACCATACCATCAGGAGGAGCTTTGGGATGGGCCCAGGTAGGCACAGGGAGCGAGGAAGGGCGGATGGGACCCACTAAGACCGTCACTTCTCTGTCACCAGGTGTCATGCCTGCTGCACTGGCAAATCTCTTCGGCAATTTATCCCAAAAACCACTTGTTTTCTTCTGGGTGAGTTTATCTCCCTGGGATTTCAAATGAAAGGAATAAATAAGTTTAACGCAAGGGAACAATGGCTGAGTCGCTTAAGCCTCGGTGGCAAGCATTATCTAATACAATTTTCCAGAAATTGTCATCATTATCGCTTGTCTTCTGGAGGCACGAGGCACTCGGAACGGAGTGTTACCATGGCGCCTGTGATCTTCCGCAATTTTTCCTTTTGTTCAGTTTTACTTGGTAAATATTTTTCTTACTTTGTCTTTGAGCTGAAATTAGATGGCAAAGGACCGGCTGGTCCTGAAGTGACCTTTTAGCAATTCCTCCACTGTTGGGTGGTTAATAAGTTAATTAAGCTTCCTGTTAATTAGCTTTATTAGTTAGTTTAGATATGGTCTTACCAAATGGCTACTACCTTGGCCAGGGATGGCTAGCCAGCCTGCCAATCAGAATGCAGCCTGCCAATCAGAATGCCCGCATTCTTTGCCAAGGGTCAACCTGACCCTAGTGGGCAAGAAAGATCGGTAGTTTGCCAGCTGCCTTTCTCCAGACAGAGGAAAGCCCCCAGATTGGGAGAACAGTTTGTACGCAACCGCACGGTCCATACTTCTGGCCTTCTTAAGGTATCTCTGTTTCTGTGAGGCACTGGCAGAGTGAGTCATCTAGTCTTAATTTAAATCTGATCCCAAAAGACAGAAAGAAGAAGAAGAAAACCAGCAGACAGATTTCAAAAGACCCCGCCCCCGCCCTTTAAAGGAACATTTCTTCTTTTAGAAAAGACTGACTGACCTCCCAACACCATATCATCCACCTGCCGGCACGGTCCGTCAGCGCAGCCTGGGCAGGGGCGGGAGAGTGTGGCCTGAGGCACTGTCTGGTCTCAATGGCCTGCTACTAAACGGCTCGGTGTCGAGGCCGCACACAGAGTGGATAATACTTGTCCGCTAATTTGGCTCTCAATAATCCGAACGTCCTGGTGTCTCTGAGACTTTTTCCACAGCCAAATTGTCTTGCCTGGTAAACATGCGCTGCATTAAGGAGACTTCATTTTACGTGTTTGGGAAAACGGCCTTGGAATCTTGGCGGCTGCACCCCGTTGAGAGGTCCTGGGCATCTGGAACAGACCCTGCCCAGGGTGTCAGCGCCGGTGCAGGGGAGCCAGACATTCTCTCTGACTCCCTTAGAGGACTTGGTGAGGCTCTCCTCGGTGCTTCAGAAGAGAAAGAGAAATCCGAAAGGCTGGTATTTTTAGTTTCCACTCCCTCCTTGACTGTGAATAGGAACGTGATTGAGATTCCCACCAGTCTTCAAAGCAGGCTCACCTTTAAAGCAAATGCCAAGGGTTTGAAATCTCATTGGGGATGGAAGCATGTGTGCAGGAACAGAGGCAGCTTTTTAAAAAAGGAAGCCAAGCCCCGGGGCTGTCAGCAGAGTTGAGATAAGGTCTCGCTCCCCTCCCCTGCCCCACGCTGCAGGAGCACAGGCAGGAGTGTCTTCCACCCTGACATGTCATGTACCCTGTCGTGTGGATGGGGACAGGACTCTCAGCTGGCCCATATGCCTCGGGGCACATGGGGCTCTCCGGGTAATTGGAGTGCTTACAAAACCAGCTCAGTACTCGAGGAAATGACCTACAGGGTATGCTGGGATGGATTCAAACATTTCTTGTCACTTTATGGCACCTGTGACTGGAGGGAGGCAGGGACAGGGAGGGAGGGGTAGGAATGCTGAAATCTAAAATAAAAACCACTACAGAGCTTGGAGCTGGAGGAGGCTGCTAAAAAAAAAAAAAAAAAAAGTCCTTTTGGCTTTAAGAAGCACAGTCATAGGACCAGGCACCAACCTAACAGTAGGAGCCAAGCGGCCAAGCCAGGGTGAGTTTTTTTTAAGTGTTCAGCCCATCTGAGGAACCCACCTGGCTGGTCTTAACTGGAAACCTGCTTTGTACTCCTTTGGATAGTGCTGTTTGCAAAGCCATCTGATTTTGGCCACAAAACATCCAGCAGCACCAACATCAGGAATGTTGCTTTTCTATCTTGGGTCACAGATAGGAGAAATGATACTGTGTGGATTAACTGAAGAATCTGTAACATAGGAGCGGTTTTCAGGAATCAGCTAGAGCCCTCCCGAAATGTTAACACATGGTCTGGAGCTTTCGAATTTCCTGTCCTCAGTTCTGTGACCCTCCAGACAGACCTAGCTGATCAAACCTCAAGCTGAGAGCAAGCTTGCTGTAAACACGGCTTGCTCCTGTCCACCCTGTAGGAAATGTCAGCACCCAGCAGCCTGGGGCCGCGATAAATCTCATCCCCTTGTTCGCTCGAGCCTTATTGGTTTGGTCATCCCATTTCCTAAACTGTGGTCCCCATCTGCTTCCAATCTCCATGGTGATGGAGCGCCCAACAGGTTTTGCAACCCCCATCTCCTTCCTCCTCCTCTGTTTTTTTGCACTGTCTTCTCAGTAGCTGGGTCAGAACCCAAGAGACATCTGTAATCCCCGCCGCTCATCAACATGGACTCTGCAGACTCCCAATGTCACTAATCTTCCTCTAGCTCTCTGGTCTCTGTCTCTGTAACCACAGTGTGAATTCTGACAGGCATCGTCACCTCTGACAGGAATGCTATAATGGCTTTCACATTGTTATTCCCTCTCCTGTCCCATTAGGCAGTGCTTACTCCTTGGATCTTACCTCATGCTGCTGTTCTCTGCAGAGATGAGCTGCTGCTCTTGAAGCAATCCATTAGCATGGTAGCAGCACCCCCTTCTCATCTGTCTTAGCCTTTCCCTCCCGAGTGTTTGCTGCCCCAACCTAGGCATGACAGATTGCACCAGGTGGTAACTCTGGGCCAGTTAAGGGTGGCAGTCAAGACAAATGCTCCCAATGAGTGACTACCTCAGGAATACACCTTAAGACCCTTCTTCTGCCAGGCCACTCATCTGTAGGGGGGAAAAAAAGGCCCTTTGACAGGTGATCATAAAATGGCAAGCCCAGGGACTTTTTGTGTGCCTGGGAAGATGCAGAACTCAGTCTAAGAGGGACAATGGCATCAGAATATAGGGACTGTAGATCAGAATATAGATGTGGTGTGTGACCAAGGGAATAAGAACCCAAGGTGGACTTAAATTATATTGAATGAGCACATTTAGGCATCTAAGTTTCTTAATAAAGAAAAAATATATAGGGCTTCAAGCTGCATGCTTTATTCAGATACTTGCTGGCTGGTTTTTTTATTTTTATTTTTATTTTTTTTTGGCTAGTTAATTCCCACATGACAGGAGTGTTACACACCTCACAGATCCAGTTACCTAGCTGGTGTGTATTGGAGTATTTTATGGTGTTTTTGCAAGCGCGGAGATTGCTTTCTGGAGGAGAGAAGCCCACTCCCTTGAGAGTTGCCCTCAGCACTCAGGCTGTTTGCCCTGGGAAGGAATCATCAGGGGCATAACAGAAGGAAGGGCACTCTCCAGCTGAAGAGAAGTGAGAAGGGAAGAGTGAGGCATCCCTGCCCCAGGCAACCCACTCTCCTGACCACTGGTGTGGGTCTGCAATTGTCTGGAGGGCGTTCTTACTTCCCATTTGCCAGCACCCCCGTCTCTCCAGTGATGGATTAAACTCTTATCTCTCACATGGACTCTTAGAGTCACCTGGGATCTAGCAAGAAAGATCTAGAAAACAGAATGATGTATGGATTTCTTAGTCTTCAATTCTGTCTCAAGAGGAGATGATCTTTGGGGTTGGCCAGGAGCACTGTTCCCCTTCTCTTTGAAGAATTGGTTCTTTCTTTTATTCCCACTCTGAGCTGTGTGTTCCCCACATAAAGTCGAGTCTCTGCATCTTCCACGATTGCAGTTTGAGTTGATTTGCTCCCTACAGGCTCACGTGTCTGAACATTTGGCCCCGGCTGGTAGGGCTGTTTTGGAAAACTGGGCACGCTGAGGAGGTAAAACTTGGCTAGAAAAAGTGGATGCTTGGGGAGGTTGTGCATGTGTGAACCATTAGGCTTTGTAGCCCAGTCCCTCTTCCTGCTCTTTCTCTGCTTCTTGACCACGGACCCCGAATCTGCCACCACCATCCCTTCGCCAGGACGCACACCCTTCACACTGTGAGACAAATGACATCCTTCCTCTAGGCATCTGTCACAGCAAGAAAAAAGTGACCAACACACCCACAGAATTTCTCTGTTGAAACTGACACCCAAGATAACGGCACTAGGAGTGGGACCTCTGGAAAGTGATGAGGTGCGAGTACTATCTTAGTTAAGTTTCTTTTTATTGTGATAAAATGTTCTGCCAAGGGGCTGGAGAGACCGGGACAGTTGTTAAGAGCACTAGCTGTTCTTCCAGAGGACCTGGGTTCAATTCCCAGCATCTACATGGCAGCTCACACATGTGAACAACTCCAGTTCCAATCAACCCAATGCCCTCTTCTGACTTCTGCAGGCAACAGGCACAGACATATATGTGAACAAACTATTCATAGACATAAAATGAATTAATCTAAAGCTGCGTAAGAGGGAAATGGCTCTCCCTACTTCACAGTCCAAGGGTATAACCCACCTTGGTGACAAGATTGGCGGCAGGAGCTGAAGGCAGCCGGTCTTTCTGCAGCCTGGGAGCAGAGATGAATGTCTGTGCTCTGTGCACTTTCTCCTTTCCATGTAGGATTCCAGCCCAGGGCATCATGCCACGCACAGTGGACAGACCTTCCCGCTTCAGTTAAGATGCCCTCCCACCCACATGCCCAGAGGCCCATCTCTGGATGAGATTCTAGATTTAGTAAACTGACAGTTGAGATCCACTGCTCAAAAGCTTGCCCTGCGAATCTGAATCTCTCTTCAAAGGGCCGCAGGAAATCGCTGCTTATTAAAAACTGACCCCCGTGAAATGCCAACCATTCTGGCACCAAAAGTCTTTGACCATGGACCTCCCAGCCTCCAGAACTGTGAGAAAAAACATCCCAGCAGTTTCTGAATCCAAGGTGCTGTCTTCAAAGTCCCCACTGTGTGTGGAATGGGGAGGCACCAGGCAGTTGCAGATGCTTTCCTGATGTGTGTCCATCAATTGGGAAATTGATTTCCCAATTGGCAAATGCTGTCTCCTCTGCTTTTTTTTTCTACCTTGTTTTGCGTCTGGGCAAAGACGTGCTGAGTGCCCAGCTGTGCTCCAGCTACCTCAGGACTTCAGAAAATGGAAGAAAACTTCACACTGAGTGGTGGTTTCTATTCATTTAAAGTTCTTTGCTGCCCCTCCCTTTGCAAGGCAGAGCCTGCCCCTCCCCCTAGATCACCCTCAGCACACGGTGACTCAACTCTAATACACAGAAGACAGAAAGGTTGCGGTATGACTCTCTAGCCTTGGTCATGAAAGGCATTGTGGCCATTGTGCGCTCTCTCTCTTTCTCTCTCCATTTTCTTTGGGGAAAATCAGCTACTCTCTTATGAAACACTCCAACAGCCTTATAGAGATGCTCATGCGGCAATGTCTGACCTGTGAGCCTTCACCTGTCTCTGACCCTGGATAGCATCTTGCCTGCAACCTTACCAGAGACATCAGACTCTCCCTGAAGGGCTGCTCAGCTCAGCAGCTCCTGGGATCCCTAAACATGGAAACTGGGTAGCCACAGGAAATGTTTGTTGTTGGAATTGCTAAGTTTGGGGGGAAAGTTTTAAAATAGCAATAGATAAAGCATATATACCAAGCTGAGCTATTCTCAGACTCTCAGTGGGGGCTGAAGTGGGCTATTTCAATGTCACTGTTCTGTCAGAGTGGCTGAGAGACTGCAGCAACCACCAAGGACAGGGATTAGTTAGGATTTTAGTTAGGGAAGCTGGTCCAGAGGCAGGTAAGACTCATTTACATTTTGTTACTCCTTTCCCCCAGAATGCTCAGCAAAATAAATTCAAGGGAGTCATAAGTGATTAGGAATAGAAAATCAGGAGTAAACAAACAAAACCAACACTGGTGCAACTATTGATCTTAATCGTGTCGAGCCTCCTAGTAGCAACGGTGAGCGGGAAACCCTAGTGACCGCCACACTAAATCTAATGAATTTTATACATCTCGTTCTCTTATTGGAAGAGAAACAAAGGCTTTCTGAGCATTGGATTTAAGAACAAAATTCTCTTAACAGATCTTGAGCCAGGTCGAGCATTAGGCTACCAGTCATAGTTTTGGAGATACAGTTAGCAAAAGTCATTTAGCTATTGCTGGTATTCTTTTGGAAAGGAGGGAGTGGAGCGAGGGCCAAGGACAGCAGCTGGAATACGGGAAACCGGATGGATTCCTCTGACCTGAATGTGATGGGACCTTTGGAAGGTGGCTCATAAATGCATGAGGGTAAAATGGTTTTGATCTATGCTTCCCCCTCTCATTGTGCAGCAGTGTGTGTGTATGTAGGGGGGGGGGAAGGAAGAAGAGAAGGGGAAGGAAGAGAGGAAAGAGTTTTTTTCTCTCTCTCTCCCTCTCTATCTGCTTGTATTCCAAGTCTCCTGGTTTGTGACTGTAAGTTCTGGCCGCTAACTTAGATTTTGCCTGGGAATCTGAATCCTCCAGCACCTCCCATGTCATTCCACCCATGCTTGACCTTATGTGTCACGTGGAGCTGCCACGAGCTTTGTTCAAAGCCCTGGAGGGACGCTGCTGGGGCCACGGAATGCAGACCAAGGTGGCGGCCTCTGTGGACACACCTAGCTTTCGGTGAGCTGCTCTGGGCTGTTGTGTGTCACGGCAGGGTGGTCCTAGGCCACACAGTAACACAGGCCACCTATGACAGAAATGCTGACTTGGAGCTGGGGCAAGGGAGGCCCTGCCTCGTCTCCCACCTATTCGGTTAGAGTACTGGTTGCCAAAGTGCAGGGGCACAGTGCCTGGATGGGGCAGATGGCAGCGATTGTTCATTTTCTTCCCTCTGACTTCTCATCTTTGTCTCTCGTCTTTCCTGCTTCCCTGTCTTTCCTCACTGCTTCCTCCATTACACAGGCTCCTACTATATGTGGTTCTCTCTCTCTCTCTCTCTCTCTCTCTCTCTCTCTCTCTCTCTCTCTCTGTGTGTGTGTGTGTGTGTGTGTGTGTGTGTGTGTGTGTATACAGATGCATACTGATCTCGGGCTTGCTGAGCTCTTCCCTGTACTGGACTTGAAAGCTCTTGCTGACCACTCTCGCTGGGTTGACTTGTATTAACTTCTGCTTCCACAGCATTGTAGTCCTGGCCTTCTCAGCTCTCATCCCAGCACACCCATGTCTGAATGGTTGCTTAAGGTCAAATTTAAAATTATAGTCATTCCCTCAGGGGTTGACTTCAGGACCTTAGCTGGCTTGACTACTCACATCCTTTGTGTAAAATGGCATATATTACATATTCCCCATACATCTGAACTACCTCTAGAACACTAATAATTCCCAGTGTAATGTGAGTGCTAGATACATAGTTATTCTGTTGTGTTGTTTGTGAAATGGTGATGAGAAGAAAAATAGTCCAGGCATGCTCAACACAATTGTCATTTGAAGAATTTGCCACCCATGTCTGGTTGAATCTATGGATATGGATCCTGTGTAGTTAGAGGCCTAACTGTGTTTTCAGGATTATTCTGCAGACATACAATGAATTTCTGATCACCTTTATATTCTCACTGCTGTACTAGCGTTGAAGGCTCATTAAGGGAACGCGCTCTCCTTCTGGTCAAGACCGTGGGCTTTTTGGTCCAATTAGAGACCTAACATCCATTCAGAGATGAGTAGAGTAACTATCCTTTTAATGAGATAATGCCCCTTTTCTTCCCAGAAACCTGGTATCCCTGCCTTTCTGAGCACAGACTCAGATTGGTGTAACTATTTCCTTCTTTTCTGATGCTGGCTTGAACTTGGGCATGTCCCTCTTTAACACGTTGAGTTTTCTTACTCTTTTCTGAAGCCTTCCTGTTCCACCACGTGGCTGCCTATCCACCACGTGACTGCCTGTCCACCACGTGGCTGCCTGTCCACCACGTGACTGCCTGTCCACCATGTGGCTGCCTCCACCATATGGCTGCCTCTCCACCATGTGGCTGCCTCTCCACCACATGGCTGTCTGTCCACCACACAGCTGACTCCCACTTCTGAACCCAATGGCTTGCCTTTCTTCCTCTTCTTCATCTCCTTTTGACAGGCAGCAGCTTCTATTTCTGGTTTGCCTGAGCAGTTGTTTTTCTTTTAAACTCTAATGAAGCTTTGCCTCTTGGTGAGGTGACCCTGAGGAAGCCCTGGACATTTCATCAACTGGGCGCTGATCCACAGGAACTGGATGAGCCCTCTTCACGCTGCCCTGGGAGCCATGGTTAGGACACACTGGGTAACCAGAAAGGAAGCTTTCCCGGGTCATCCTTCAGCTTTCATTAGCTCTCTGAGTTCATTTTCTAGGGCTGCCATGGCAAAATACCACAGACTTGGGAGCTAGAAGCAACAGAAACCGATTGCTTCATGGTCCTGAAGCTGTGGTTTGGGATCCAGATGTCAACCAGGATGACTCCTTCTGAGAACTTTGGTTTTAGAGGTGAGCGTCTTTCTATTTCACTACATCTTCCTCACACGCCTGTTTGTATTCAACTTCCTTGCAAGGATGCTGGTCCCTGGCTCAGCGCACCCCATAATGACCTTACTTTATCTGAATTACCTCTTAAAAAGCCCTGCCACCAACTACAGACCCATTGTGAGGTCCTGGGGTTCAGGGCTTCAGAAGATGAAACTCAGGAATTCACGGTTCAGGTTGCAGCTGTCCGTCTAGACCAGTGGTTTTCAGTCTTCCTACCGCTGTGACTCTGATATAATTCCTCACGTTGTGGCGACCCCTAACCATAAAATCATTTTCATTGCTACTTCATAACTGTAATTGTACTTTATGAATCATAATGCAAATATCTGATGTGTGACCCTGTGAAAGGGGCATTCGACCCCAGCGGGTTGTGACTACAGGTCAAGATCAACCTCTCTAAAGACTAATTCCCTTTCCCCACGTGACCTCAGAGGAAGTGTCTGCGCACTCTGTGCCTCTACTTCTCACTTGGAAATAAAAGCTCCACCTCACTGAGTAGCAGGCCCGACAACCGAAAGAGCTAGTGCCTAGAAGTACCTGGCGCCATGGTTTGTGGTGAAGATTCAGCAACTGTCCGTGATTATTATTTCTGAGCCCTAAAGAAATTGTTGTGGGCAATTCGGGTGTAAGAATTAGTCTCTGTCTTCAGTTTATCTTTAATAAGATAAACCTGATGAATACAAACACTGAGCAATTTTCCTTAACGATGTTCTCTGGACTACCCATGGGGGGGTGGGGGGGAGCAGGTCAGAACAGGAAGGAGCGCCAGCAAGCAGACTCAAAGGAGCCTGAGTTTCAGAGTTCAGGCTCTCAGCTGGGGTAGTCCTCCTGAAGGTGGCCAGAGTTCATTATTCACACAGCCACCACCTGTGGCTTCCCACACGTAGCTAGAGCTGTTGAGGGATAAATGACCCTGCTCCAAAGAGTGATCAGGTCTCTCTGCCCTTTTGACAGACACCCAGCATCACCCTCTGACTACCATCTCCCACTCTGTAGGACTTTCCGTGAATTCCCGTTGTCCCGATTCTCAGGGCTGTGGGGAGAAGAGGGGGTGTTATGACGTCACCCCTGTCCCTCACTGCCTGCTTTCTCATTTCTCTGCTCTTTGCTCAGCCACCATCTTCTTAGGTGGGCCTTCCTGCCTGGCACCACTGGGAGATTAGCTCAGTCCTGACCCCCCTAAGTCTCCTGTTACAGCAATGCTCCTTGGGGGGTAAGGATGCTTGTCAGCTCCAAGATGAGCAGCCAGTACATAAGGCTCATGTGTCTGTTGGTTGAATGAATGAATGTACTTTGATGTTGTGAGTTTGAACACACAGAACCCATGAGGGTCAGAGACAGTGAGCCTTTTTGTCTAGACCCGGGCATTCACCGACCTCTATAGTCAGATGTGAAGGGTTTTGCCAAGCACATTGTCAGTCTGGCTCTAGCAGCCCCAAAGTCAGCGGTGTTCCTCCAGGATGGACGATGGTCAATCCTGCGGCAGGATTAATATGCTTATGCCATTTGCACAAGGCTGTTTCCAATGACAATAAACTCATTTCTAAAGCCCTTTGGAGGGAGGATGATTTTCAGTCCCTGGCCTGCAGGAAGAGGTTAAGTGACCCACACAAATGGACACAGCTAGGAAGTAGCAGATTTAGATGCTGAGTTGAGAAGGCCCTGACGCCCCAGCCCTTGCTCTTTGTGTACTCATCCCTTTCTGGTGCTGTAGGTGTTTTAAGCTGAGCTTGGGCTTGTTCACCAGATGGCTTTTTAATCTCTCTCCTGTTGCTACATTATTAATCTCTAAATTGTTTGGTGGCGAGATGAACTGGTACAGGCTTCCTGGAAGAACAGCTGACATTTTGCAAGGGACCTGGGAGGGCGATGAGGCTTTGGGTAGAGGAGGGACAGACAGCTATGCACTAGGGCTGGGAAATAACGCTGGAGCTCCGCACTATGGCGCCTGCCATTCTGGGAACCAGACAGATACACTCTAGTCTCCTAAAAACAAAGCTGTGCACCCAAATCAGTCAAACGTTTAGCTGCTGGTAGCTTCTGATATCGCCTGCTCAGAAAGGGAAAAAGAACTCCTTGCAGCTCCAGTTCCTAAGTGTCTATGATCCGATGAGACATTCGATTGTTTTTCACTGTCTCTGCAAAGTGATGGATGCTTCCGGCTGAGTTGCAAGTAGCCAAGTCCCACAGCCTGGAAGCTTTCCCTCGCTCATAGAATGAGTCACGCTGAACCTGCGGAGGGCAGCTGCCGCGCGCGAGCTCACGCCCTTCAAATAGGCTTTGTGTAGGAGGTCGATGGAGTTTGGTGGGGGCTCTCTGGCGGCGGCGTCTCCACAGGATGGATGGAGGGCATGGCGCTCTCGGATGAGCAAAAGAGAGGGAGGCTGGAAAGCTGAAAAATTAAGCGACTCTGCCGAGTGTGAAGCATTTTGAACTTGCCCCGCCCTTCCCACTTTCCATCTGCCTCATTATTCACCACGGCGATATTTGGGCATTCTGTAAAGAACGATATTTTAAAATGAAGCTATTCCGAGGAGAAAGAAAAATATCTTCTTTTGGCATCCACCAGTCATGCAAATTAGCACAAATAAAAATAAGACTGAAGGCAACTTCGAATATTATTGTACTTTTCCAGGCTCCTGCCAGTCTCTGCTGTCAGCTGAGACAGCCCTCCATCCCAGGTGACAGTGTTGTAAGCAGGGGTTATGATCTTGCCCAGGTCTGTGCAAAAGCAGGCACCCAGAAAGCAGGGACGCCAAAGATCCTTAACTCAGGTCTTGTTAGGACCTACATGGCGTGCTCACATGATGGGACTTCATAGAAATGCATTTCTACAGCATCAATACAGTTGCTTACCAAGGATCCTATAGTCCCCGAGTTGTTTCCAGGAGGGCCAGCTTTCTGGAGAAGAGTGGAGTTGTCCACTCAACAGAGACAGTTTTCTATTAACTGTAGAGACTGCTCAGAGTTCTGAAGGGCATCGTGGACCCTGGACTCTATTCTCCCAGGAGCTGCTGTTGCTGTCAAAGCTTCCTTATACCCATCTCTGAAGACGTTATGGTCTCTGTCACCAATGATGTTTTTGTTATTCCTCCCAAAGAGCCACATTTTCTCCACATTTTCCTCTGATCCTAATTCTCAATTCTCCCAATAGATCAGACTCCAGACTTCATTCATGTAGCCTCAGTATTATGTGCACTCCTTGATCTAGTAATTCTCCTAGAGCTATTTCTTTATAGTGGTGTGTATTCAGGCATAACAGTAACCATCAGAGCCTCAGAGATGAATAAGACATTTGTTGAATAAGTTATAAACACAGCCAAGTTGGAATATTATGCAGTCATTTCTAATAACATGAAAGATTAACAACATGGAAAAGCATCTCTGACATTATTTATTTGAGAGAAAAAGATTGCTATAAGCAGGGTTGTTTACTGGGCTTGGTGGCAGAGGGCTGTCTGTAAGCCTGGTGCCACTGCAAATTCAGGGCCAACCTGGACAACTTAGTAAAGTCTTGTCTTGATATCAAAAGTGACAGGAAGGCTGCGGTGATACGGGTTGGTGGTAAAGTGCTTGCATGCTCAAGTCAGGCCCTGAGCTCAAACCCTAGTGTCTTAAGGAAAAAAAAAATAGACAAGTTCTTCCATTTTATTGAAAACTCTCTCTCTCTCTTTCTCTCTCTCTCTCTCTCTCTTTCCCTCCCTCCCTCCCTCCCTCTCTCTCTCTAAACAGAACAAAACACTATTAGCATATTTTTTAAAAGATTAGACAGTACTTTTGACATCTGTGGCTGATAATTTTTCAATGGTTCTGTTAAATGCATTTTCTGGTATGTAGTATGACTCAGCATTTGTTTCGTGCCTAAACTTTATGCTTGTATTAAAACGTGATTTCCCACTTCTTGAATATGTTAGGATTAAACTAAGATGGGCATTCTCGGGTGAGCCGCCAAGGTCATTCATAGGTTCCAAAGGTAAACTGGGAAAACAGCAATGCAAGACGGAAAGCTTAGGATGGGGTTGGAGAAGGAAGGAGAGGATGAGGGACATACTTAAGTATACTTACACGTGGGGCCGCAATCCTCTTGTTGGTTGCAGGAGTCAGAGTTCTCTGATGGAGGCAGACTTGTGGCAAAATTCCTAGCAGGCCACCTCCAAAACTCCAGGGGAGGCAGGTGAGTGACCCTTAAGATTTCAGGATTATTCTACCAGGTCTGAAGGAGTTTATTAAAGAGCTTCAAATGTAACCTTCAAATGGAACTCAGATTATAGAGATAGTTTGGGAAAATTGCAATGGTTTCTGTAGGCAGACTTTTCTTTCCTTCCCACCAGTTCCCAAATAACCAACATGGAGACTAAATATTAATTATAAATGCTTGGCCAATAGATCAGGCTTACTACTAACTATCTCCTGCAGCTTAAATGAATCCATTTATATTAATCTATATTCTGTTGTGTGGC
Organism: Alexandromys fortis; assembly: GCF_014885135.2. Taxonomy (NCBI): domain Eukaryota; kingdom Metazoa; phylum Chordata; class Mammalia; order Rodentia; family Cricetidae; genus Alexandromys; species Alexandromys fortis. The sequence goes on along the minus strand of NW_026067984.1, from coordinate 5,267,857 downwards.
ATTACCTCTCTTTCATCATGCACATTCTGTTTCCTCTCCATGTCTCTCTGGTGACTCCTCTGACTCTGTCCTTCTTCTTCCAAGGGTCTTTAGTCTGGTTCTCCCTCCTAACCTTACCCTGTCCAGCTATTGGCCAGTCAGCTTCTTTATTAAGCCAATCACAGGGACATATATTAACACAATGCAAAGGAATATCCTATAGGTTTCTTCTGTTTTGAAAGATGAAATGGCCTATCTAAGCCCTGCTAGACGGATGAGAGAGTTAGATGATCTTTGCAAGAGCAATAAGAAATAGAGTCTGAATACTTAATGCAGTAAAGATAGTCACGTCATTTTGGAAATCTGGGTAAGTTCCAGAAAAGAAGTTAAAATAAAAGCAGTGACAAAAAAAAGGGTCTTCAATGGAGAAGTAAAATCTCTGTTCCTTGGTATCTAACCCCAATCCTAAATTAACTTCAATGCTTACACTTAGGGGAAAATATAGAACATGTAGCCTTGAAGAGAATTCTTGGCAGGATAAACTGCCAGTGTGATCGGCTATGGCGATTCCAATGTGTTTGTTTATTTGTGTCTTTGGTGCCTTGCAAGTTGGCCCTGTTGCCCACACTTCCAGTTTAGATTGACAGCCCTGAGTGCTGCTCGACTCACAGTCATCAAAGACATATTCCTCCAAGCTTAGCATAATCCTTTCTGAATGGCTGCAACAGCCAATGTTATACTTTAGGAAGGGTTTTCAATCATGAGGGAAGAAGATCAAAGGGGTTTTCTGTGATTGTTTTTTCTTTTTGGATAAAAATTCGCTTGACAAGAAAATTAAATTTACCAGGATGTAATACTTTCTTCTCTTTCTTATTTATTTAGCCAACCAGTCAGTGAATGGCTACTGGGCAGGCTATGTGCCAGATTCTGTGCTGGGGTAAGGCCAAAGACGAGAGCCCAGTTTCTGCCCTCCTGCCTATCAGTGACTATAGACATGTGAACCAATATTAAACACAATAAGAAGCCACTTGGAGCCGATCTTGGCCGTCTCCACTAATGCAGACTTTTGCTTGTTCTGTGAGGTCTCTGCGTCATCATCTTACTACGGATTTCCACTGGAGCCAGGCAGACTGCCTTCTCCTTGACCCTCCTGGCTCACTCTCCACTCTTCTCCATATTGTTCTGCTTGCCTGCCTGACTTTTGGCTTTGGTTTGGCTTTAGCCAGCACAAGGTGGTAGGAGATGGGTTAGAGAGGAGACAGTGGGTTTGTGGTGTATATGCCCATGGTTTGAATAAGAATGCCTCCCATTGGCTCATATTTGTTTGAATGCTAGGTCCCCAGTCAGTGGAGCTGTTTGGAAAGGATTGGGGGCGGGGTCTTATTGGAGGAGGTGTGTCTTTGGGGTGGGCTTTGAGGTTTCAGAAGCCCCTGCCAGGCTCAGCCTCGTAACTGCCAACCAGGGTGTAGCTCTCAGCTAATGCTCCAATGCCTACTGGCTGCCATGCCTGATACCATGATGCTCATGGACGAACCCTCTGAAACGATAAGCAAGCCTCCAATTAGATACTTTCTTTTTATAAGTTGCCTTAATCACGATGTTTCACCACAGCAATCTCACTCCTAACTAAGACATCTCCTTATGAAGACCATGGTGGAAATTGATCTCTACACGATACCCTTTCTGCCCCAGGAGGCAGAGCAGCCCACTAGAGCTCAACCTTGTTAATCCCTTTGGTTTCCTCAATCCTGCCCACACCTTTCTGGGTTTTTGTGGTTGTTGTTTGGTTTTGTTGTTTTTCATGGATCTGGAGATGGAACCCAGGGCCTCATACACCCTAGAAGAGCACTCCCTACCCCACCCCTTTGTAAACGACCCCTCCATAACACTCTCATCCAGTCATCTAGCTTGACTGGCCATTTACTCCTGTCTCCCTCACACAGAGGGGCAAAGGCCTTCTTCATTAAAGGAAACAGCGCAGGATCGACTTTTGACTATTTTTGAGACCAGCATTAATGGAAAGCTCAGGAAGTCTTGAAGTAAATTTTCATCACTCTCCTTCTGATAGGTACGTGATAGGGTCAGCGGGTCACAGGGCTTAAAACCTGCCTAGCCAGTTAATTTTACCACCTGGGAAACTATATCCTTTGCCACCTCCACCTCATGGTCCCACTCCCAGCCTTCACACAGCTAGGAACAGTGGCTTCACGACTTTCAGTATGGCCTGGCCTGAGCTCCTAACAGGCCTTGACAGCAAGCTTGAGGGGTTCTTCCTCAAGGCTCACTGGTTTCTAATGGGGCTGCATCTTGTGTTCCTTTCCCTACTGGAGTGCGTACGTCCCTTCTCTCTGGAGCTGAAAGCCATACACCACCCAAGGATCCTGACGTACATGGGTAGCCGTCCTTAGCTGGGTGCCATGACAGTGACCTGGCCACAGCCGTCAGCTGAGTCAACCGCTGGTGTTCCTGAAAAAGTGCCTAGCTATATTCTCTGCTTAGCCTTCATTATGGGCCATGTGACCTGTGCACGAGGTGACAGGCCTCATCTGCTAAGGCCAGCTCACTAAGTAGAGTGGCTGCCCATACAGAGCTGTCCCTGGGACTACTCCAGGTTCTCATGGGGCTGGGGCTGTGTTAATTCAGAAAGTAGAAATACGTGAATGAATTGGGCTCGACTAAAGGAACGAGGGTTGTAACTATGTAACTCTAATTAAGCCTTAGCTTCCACTCACTGCATTCCTCTCTTTCTTGTCTTTGAATACATGTGTACCACGTCCATCCATGTTTAAACACCATGCTCTTTCCCTCCATGGACACTGAGCTGGTGTGCTGGGTAGGTGGTTTTTGGTTTCTGTTTGTTTGTTTGTTTGTTTGTTTTTGTTTTGTCTACTTGACACAAGCCAGGGTCATCTGGGAAGAGGAAATCTCAATTGAGAAGATGCCTTTATCAGACTGAGGCATTTTCTTGATTAGTGATTGATGTGGGAAGGCAGTGACCCCTCTGGGCAGGTGGTCCTGGGAGGGATAAGAAACAGGCTGAGGAAGTCGCGGAGAACAAGTTGGTCAGCAGCATTCCTTCACACACCTTGCTTCAGCTCCTGCCTTGACTTCACAATGGGCCGTGTGTTATAAGTTGAAAAAACCCTTCCTTCAGCCTTAGTTTGGGTTTTTATTGCTGTGAAGAGATACCACGACCACGGTAACTCTTATAAAGAAAACATTTTATTGTAGTGGCTCTCTTACAGTTCAGAGGTTCAGTCCATCATGGTGGGGAGCATGGTGGCTTGCAGGCAGGCAAGGTTCTGGGGAAATAGCCAAGTATCCTGTAGATCATGCAGGCAACAGGAAGTCGATTGACTGTCACACTGAGTGACGCTCGAGAAAAAGACCTCAAAACCCGCCCCCACAGTGACACACTTCCAACAGAAGATGTGGCCCAGATTAAAGGTGTGCCCTCCAGCCTCGAGATTTGGTTAAAGGTGTGTGTTATCCAGCCTCCTCCAATAAAGTCACACCTCTTAATAATGACACTTCCTATGATCTTATGGGATCCAAATACATTCAGACTATCACGACTCCCCAAGTTGCTTTTGGTCAGTGTTTTATCATAGAAACAGAGCACCAACTAGGACAGATATGGAAAGCACTTATGTCTTCACTAATTATATCCAAGGACCTGATTCTACTACAATTTTAGAATTAACATTTACTTTCAAAGACTGTGGACCTAAAGCCAACAGACTCACTTCCCAGCTCTCACAGCCTGGACTGTGCGATGCACTCAGGATTTTGATCATCGCTGTATAATGAGGATATTTCTATCTTCTCATGAACTATGCAAACCAACCCTGATGTGCTGAGACAGATTTAACAAATTCTCTTGAATAAAATTGCTGATTCCACAGCATTAGTGACAATTTGCTGTCCAATTAGCAGATTCTAAAGTTTTTTTTTTTAATAAACCCTTTGGTAAAGTTCTGTGTACTATTTAGGTAATATAACATGGATCATAAATGTTCCCAACAGGCCTTTGGGATAAAAGCTCCATCTTCGGCCCATGGTGCTATTGGGAAGTACTGGAGTCTTTAGTAGGTCAGCCTTAAAGGAGAAAGTTGGGTCATTGTGGATGTGTATGGGGTGGGGCATTTTCCCTTCAAAGAAATACAGGGCTGCCCCTCTGTGTCTCTTTCACTTCCTGGCAGCTGTTACATAAGTAACTTTGTTACCACACCATAAGATCCGCCTTGATACTCTACAGCCTTGCCATGGACCCCAAAGCAGCAGGGACCAACCACACATGTATCTCTGAAAACATGATTTAAAACAGGCCCTTTGTGCTTATTTTTCTCCTAGTTTGTTACAGTAAAGGAAAGCCAACTGACATGGGCGTGCCTTCCCCTCCCTCAGTTCTGTGCTTACTTTATTAGGAAAGCTGAAGACAAAGATGAGCCTTGAAAGGTTGGGGAAGTGGCTCACTTGGTGAAGCTCTGGCCAAGCAAGCCCGAGGGTCTGAGTTTGATGCCCAGTGCCCACGTAAAAAAGCCAAGTATGGCTGTGGGAACCTGTAATCCTGGCACTATAGAAGCGGAGACCCGAGGGTTCCTAGGGCTTTCTGGCCAGCCAGTCTGAATCAGTGAGCTCTAGCTTAAATGAGAGGCCCTGACAGAAACAAAAAAGAGGGGCATTTGAGGAAGACACCCAACATTGACCTCCACTCTCCACATACACCTGCATTCTGAACCTGTATGCACACGCACACACACATGCACACACACACGTACACACACATGCCTGTACGCACGCACACAGGGCCTCCTGTCAATCACTTCACAAGCTGAGTAGGGCAACAATGCTAAATGTTAGTCTGAAGAGTTCACAGGCTATTAAAAACATTAACATGGTTTTACGCCGTTCCCCCGAGATAGTAGTAATTGCTTTATAAGTGGGAAGCTGTCCTTAGAGTGAACATGTCAGAAATATCCAACTGGAAGCAGGAAGAGACAGAAAGAGAAACACGGCTCCTGATGCGGATTCCATTACCTTAATCGCCGAGCAGCACTCGGGTTACACTAAAGAGATATAATGGCGCGTTTGACAGATGCCTTCACATCTAGATCAGATAGGAGCCCTCACAGCCTCCGTTGAGTCTTTCTTCCCTTCTGCTGAGGATGCCACTCACAATCTCTGCCCCTCTCCTCCCCCTCTTCCACTGCTCTGGCGGTTCAGAGTCAGCTCCATCCGGCAGGCAGGCGCTCTCCGCTCTCCTCAGGTGAACCTTGTTCTCCGGAAAACACCTGTGTGACAATAGCATGGAAATCGTTGAAGTCACGTTCCAAAGGCGCCATAGGCCTTGCGCAGTTTAAAGGAACACTGGGGTAAGCGCCTTTGAGCGGCAAAACACCCCCTTTGTAAAATAAACAATATGAGCCCAGATAGAGCCTCCAATTTACCTAATTTTAGATTTTTGCATATTGGGTTTCATTAAAGCAGAACATATCTGTAAATGAAAATATTTTAAGCCTCAGCCCTTTGCCCATCATAATGGTTTTTAAAATCTCATTACAATAAACCATTAGTGTGAATAATTAAATACCCCCAAAATTGCTTTCCACAATGTATTTAAATATCTGATTTAAAAAGAAAAAAATGAATGCCTTGTTTTCAAGCTTCTATTTCAATCTTGTTCTAAAATTGCAAACAGCATACACACAATGCTGAGGGAGGTAGAGATTGACAAGGGAGGCCACCACTGACTTTTAGGACACTGGAGGCAGAGGGAAAGGGATAGAGCAGGGCTGGGAGGCTCCAGTCTCAAGGGTACACACCCAAGAGCTCAGTGTGTGTTACCCTTACAACTGTATCATTCTACTCAGCAATGGAAGCCTGAGATGAAAAGAGCCACGCAGGTCACCCGGGTTCCAAGCAGAGGTCAGAATTTAAACTCTAGTCTCTATGAAATTGTTTTTACCCCATCTGCCCACTATTAGTTAGGCCAAATTCTAAATTGTCTCTAGTTGAATATTTTTGACCAACAAAGGCAGAATTCTATTTGGTTGGAGGAACATCTCTCAACCACACAGAAATCAAAACAGGAAGAGGGTGGTGACATTTCAAGGTGACTCGAGCACGGTTCATAGGCCCAAGGAGAGCTGTCTCTGTCTCCCCTGGTCCTTCACCTTCCCTCACTCTTCCTTCTTATTTCTAAATATATCTGCAGAACTTCATTGGCATTCAGGCATCTTGATGGGTTCCATCTGCTCATTATGTCCTGTGGGAAGTGCTAGAGACACCAACTTAGTTCCTGCCTGGGAGAAGTCTGTAGCCTTGTGGAGTGTGTGTGTGTGTGTGTGTGTGTGTGTGTGTGTGTGTGTGTAGACACTCTTCAGCAGTTCCTGCAGGCTGATTCTCAGGGACAAATCAAGAATGTATAGAAATGACTAAGCAGAAATTGTCTTCCAGAACAGGCCCTTTGTGCAAGCAGGCCCAGTTAGCTTGCTCTGGCACACACTGTCACAGAGATGAGGAGAGGGCAGCTGGCCATGCTGCCTGTCCCCAGTTCCCTGTGTCATCTCCAGGACGTCTTGTAGCCCAGGTCTCTTCACTCTAGTGGCTAGAGAGAAACACAAATCAGAAGGCTAGACCCAACATGGCGGCAGGTTGGTCACTCATATCTCATGTGTCCCTCCGCAGACCTGAATTACATAGTGTGACTATAGTCATGACCTGTGGGCATTTACTTTCTCATCTAAAACCATAGTCTAGCTTCTGTTCCATATACTGTATTTAATTTTGGCTAAATTTAGTGCTATACTTTGGTTCTAGAATGTCCCTCAAAATCCATGCCTTAAGGACTTGGCCACTTGCTCTTGAGAACCAGTGGGATTTTTAGAAGATGGGTCTAGAGAAAGAAAGTTAGGCTATTGCAGGTAAAACTTTGAAGTGGACATTGGGGTCTCTCTCTCTCTCTCTCTCTCTCTCTCTCTCTCTCTCTCTCTCTCCCTCCCTCCTTCCCTCCCTCCCTCCCTCCCTCCCTCTTCTTTCCCTCACCCACATCTCTTCTACCTGGCCACTGTGAGGAGAACAGTCTCTTGTAATATGCACTCCTGTCATGATATTCTATTTCACCATAGCCCACAGAAAAAATGGGGCCAAGCAGCCATGGACTGAATCTTCTGAAACCATCACTCCAAACCTTTCCTCATTATAAGTTGGTTACCTCAGCTGTTTTGTTATAGTAGCAGAGAGGACACTGATGAGATTTCATTTACCTGATCTATATACTCATGAGCTCATTATGGAAAGTTTGCTAAAGAGAGCTGGTCTCCCTAGTGATGTGGGATTTCCCTCTGTAGGCTGTGAATACATTTTATTACCATTGGTTAATAAAGAACCTGCTTTGGGCCTATGGCTAGGAATCTGAACAGAGATATATAGAGAAAGTAGGTGGAGTCAAAGAGACGCCATGTAACTGCCAAAGGAGACAGATGCTAAAACTTGACCTGGTAAGCCACAGAATGATAGAAATTGGTTAAATGAAGATGTAAGAGCTAGCCAATAAGAAGCCAGAGCTAATAGGCCAAGCAGTGATGCAATTAATATAGTTTTTGTGTATTATTCGAGTCTGGGTGGCTGGGAAACAAACAAGCCGCCTCCATCTGTACTCTTGGAGCTTCAGAGCAAATCAACAATTATTTTTCTTGTGGACTATTACCTCACAGGCTAGTAGTTGGCACGTCCTGTTCAATGCACATGGCTGCACACATTCCTTGTGGCCGTGAGGCAGTTCCCTTCAGAAGATAATCCTTCCCAATGTTTTAGGTCAGACATTAAATTTGTTCAGCTGTTGTATTTAACTCAAGGCAGAAACAAACTTACCATGAATAGTTCGGAAAAGTTTATTTGGATTCGGTAAAGTTTTATCCTTCACTCACGACTGGCCCTTAGTACTAATAAAAAAACCTCTCAGTTATACTGGAAATTAGGGCGGGATGTCATGCAATTGGTAATTGTTAATGACAACTAACGGTTGGTACTTATTAATGACATTTGTGAGAGTAGAATAAAAATAATAATTACAATAATGTGAAGTGTCGTGAGCAAACAGTAATTGCCATGATGATTGCCGTTACAATAATGAGTGCGAAAATGATTGGAGTTATTAAATCAGGAAGGATGGAGGAAGCCTGAACGTGTATATTGTGTACATAATGGTGGAGGATTGATTGCCAGAGGAAAACAAGAGTCCCTCTTAGTTGAGGTCTTACTTTGTGCCTGGCACTATGCCAAAAACAGACAGCCATCACCCCATTCGATCCACAGCAAGTCTGAGAGTAGATGCATCGGTGGTGTTATCCCTGCTGTATTGCTGAGGATACAGAGGCTTGACCAGAGTAAGAGAACAACTGCAAAGTAGTACAAAAGGAATCTAGATGATTATGTGGGCTGGCTAGCACGGGAGTCTGCATACTAGGTCACATTCTGTGTGAACTGAACGCCACGGAACGTACTCTGTGATCCCAGACAACAGTGGCATTTGCACAGCTGCCTAGTACCTTGAAGGTAAGGGTCTCCTGGCAGGTCCTCCCAGGCACAAGAGTCCCAGCTTCATCGAAACCTCCCCCAGACCAGTGTGAGGAGGACTCCTGGGGGAGGACTAGCTTGGGCTGTGTGCTTCAGAGAAGGGGAGCGGATTGTACTTCCCTTTGGGTTGGGTGTGCAGTGCAGCGATCATGGGCTTCATATGGTTACTGTGATCTAAGCCTGTAGACAAATGTCAAACCTCACTGCTTAGCACTGGCCGCATCTCGGTGCTTGGAAAAGGCCACGGATTTGCACATGTCCGTGTGGCCTTAAGACTGGGAGGAATGGCTGCCACGCATTGTGAAAGTTTCTATTTAAAAATCAAAGTTCCAGCTCCTCTGTTGATCTGCTTTCAAGTCACTCCCCTGGGTCCTGTCTCGGAAAGACAGCGGCTGGTTTTTGTTCTGTATTTGACAACGGGGTGATAGACCTGTTGGCCAGTATTTTGTCTAACCTGGACCCGTCTGTATATCAAGAATCATCGATTTTGCAGCAAATTATAAGAGAGCCATATATCTTTAATCCTAAACCTGGTAGTAAGTGTTATCTAATGCTTGATGATTCTGCAGGCACTTCAGGATTTCACGGTACCTTGGTGCCATCATTAAGAGCATCACTTGTCACCGAGAAGGAAGAATTTGGCCACTTGAGCATCAGACTTAAGCCTGTGGACAAGTAGGGGAACTCACTACTGACTTGGAAAAATGGTGAATCGTAGCTGATAAGAGCACAGGGTGGCTGGAAGTTCACTTTAATGCAGATGCAAAACACACAGACCTTTTTACTGAGTGCCCCGTGATGTGCCTGCTCCCTCAGGGAACCATCAACTCTCCTTTACCGCGGATGGACACGTGCACTTCACCTTCAGCCCTCTGGATCAGTTCTCAACATTTCCTGCTCTGCTGGAAGTCGGAATTCTTTTGCAGAAGAGTTTATTTCTAAACCAAAACAAGGAAGCTGATCAAAATAATGTCCAGGGCCCAGAGAGATAACTGAGTTGCTAAGGTTTGTACCTTACATGCGTGTGGACCTAAGCTTAACACCCAGAACCCTGTTAAAATCAAACAAGCTAACTGCACGTGGAGGTGTGTGCTTGTAATCTCAGAAGTAGAGACAGAGGCAAACAGATCCCGGAAGTTTGCCAGTCTAACCTACTTGGTGAGTTTCAGGACGATAAGAAACCTGTCTCACACATAAGGAATGACTCCCAAGGTTGTTCTCTGGCCTTCACACATGCATGCATACCTGTATGTGCACCTGTATATAAACACACTCTCGTATAGAACACACATACATTGTTTAGCTGATGACCCAGAAGAAAGAAAGATCTCTTTAGGGGTCCCTAATATATTTCTGTGTGGAGTGAGTTGACTCAGGGAGGCAAACAAGAGAAGGTAGCAAAGATAACGACACAGAGATGAGCCCTAGCAACAAATAGCTCACATTAAAAAAAAAAAAAAAAAAAAAAAAACCTTAACAGTACTGAAGACCAGAGGCTGTCAGCCAGGATCACAGAGACACTTGCCACGAACTACCCCTAGTCGGTGCTGATAGGAAAACATCTTTTCAGAAATGCAGTGGTCTCTGTGAGATATCTTGTTCATTCGTTCCGCCTTCGGTCCTCTGAGGCAGACTGGGCAAGGATGGTGTGGGGAAAAACAATGGAAACGTAGAGTCTCCTAAACTCAGGAAAGCGCAGTCCTACATGTGACAACTGGTATCCCAGGATGCTGTGCAGGAACGTGCTGCAGGCTCAACTGGTGAAAGGCAAAGAGAAGATCTGGAAAAAGTTCTCATTAGCCGTCCCCGCCTGGGACAGCGTCACGCGTGTTCCGGGCCTTCTCTTGCTTATCTCTGCTAGGAACACTTCCATCAAAACTGGGTATTGGTACTGAAGAGTTCTCCTGACACTGCTCCTTCACGCCAAATAGAGCCATAATCCTTAGCACGGAACTCCGAAATCCTTTACACAATAACCAATTGCTTCTCCAAAGAGGATTGTGACTTAAGATGGAGACTAAGCTGCTGTCGGAAATTAACTCTCCAGAAATGAAAGTCCTGTTTTGTGCGCCTGGAGACAAGAAAAGAAAAGTCGGGAGGCCATCGCACAAACGCCGAAGCGTCTTCTATGCTGCCTGTGGAGCTCCAGGGCCAGGGGCTCCCTCATAATGTTGCTCCTCACTCAGCACTCCACAGCAGGAGAAGCTCAGTGGGACACGTTTCCTGAGGTCGCTTGGCCCCTTTCCGAAGATGATTTAGGAAGGCTTTGGATCTCAAGGACTTCTTTAATTCCCAATCTGTAATCGTGCCCAGCCATATTATATCTTTCCCCTTTGAATTTCTTACACAACTAAAAAGAATTTCTACTTTTTTATTTTTGTACTTCAGAAGGGGACGGGGCATCTTAGAAGTAGAAAGAAGCCTGCACATCTCCATTGGTTTGGAGGAAGGAAAACAGCTCTTTGACAAGTGCACTTACACGGGCAATGTGTTTGTCCTCTGAAAGCTAACCCATCACCCACTAAAACATACCACAGCAAGCCAACTGGATCCTATACTTTGGTTTTACAGGGTCACCACCAACAGTAGGTGGGCTAAGGTACAGGGGTAAAGAACATGGTGGCGGAAGCCACAGTTCTGAGTCCTGGCAACACTCATGAGTAAGATTCAGTAGGTCATGACACCCATCTGGCCCTGGCTTTCTACATATAGACCATGAGGCAAGGGATAGGATTGTCCTTAACTCCTTCAAGGGATATACATGTACTTTGTAAATGGTGCAGTTAAATTCTTGCACAAAACAAGATACCCAGGTACACGGAGGATTGAGTATGTTCCACATGCCAGCATTGTGGGAACCCGAGGCCAGTGCTCCTGCAGGGCACAGTTCGTATACACAGCCTCTATCATTTAAGTCCACAGTGTCATTTATAGCAGCCATCCGGATGGGACTCGCAGCTTCTGTCTGAAGGTGAGACACACGAGTAAATGGCTGTGAAGGAATCGTCTCAGGAGCTGCCTCAGGAGAAAGCAAAGAAACAGGAAAAAAACAAAACAAAACACGAATTGCTGAAGTCTGGATGAAGCCCCATATCGTACATGTCCTGGAGTCCACTAACGTCGCAGCCTCTGAGAAGGCCTGGCATGTGCCTGCTTCGCTGGTCAGTCTTTGGCTTGAACCACACCTACTTGGCCAGACTGAAGGTGGGATGGAAGGTCACCTATCCTCTGGCATTTTCAAATGGTGTGGCTATGCCAGCAAAAGGTGAATTCTCTGAGGGGGCAGGCGAGAGCTGCCACAGCCAGTTCTCAAGGTCACCCTGGAATGTGTGGAGCTGTCCCCCCACCCCAGCCACCAAGAGCATGTATTACTGGAAGGGAAACTCAGCATCATGAAGCTGCTGTAGTTTGTGTCTCAGAACTCTAAGCCCCTTTGCAACAGTGCTGGAAAGTTGGGCACAGGAAGAGGAAAGCAGGCAACATACTCTCCTCTCTCTGAAATGGATTAATGGTTTTTTTTTTCCCCCATGGGAATAAGTTGACATCTTGTGAGCTGGTTTGTTGTAAATGCAAGTCCAGCCCTACAATGTGTACCTTCTCTGCCTTCCAGCACAGGAGACACCACCCCAAGGCCCTCACCAGGCATCAATGCCAAGTTCTTGGTCTTTCTGGCCTCTACAAGTCTGAACAAAATCAACTTCTGTTCTTTATAAGTCCCTCAGTCTCGGGTATTCTGTTATTGTGTTGCTCTATACAAAACACCTGACAGAGAGTAAGACACTTGGCCTCAGTGCCTCTCTCCTGACTGACTTCCCTCATGCTCTCCTTTGCCTGTAAGACTCCAAAACATCGTCCTTCACTTTTCCAGATTAGTTTAGTACCTCTGGATGCTTCCTTGACCTAATGTGCTTGTCTTTGAAGACACTCTCCAGAGTAGAGCCTAAGTAAAGCATTATCTCTGCAGTCCCGTGTTCGACATCTGCTTCCTCCACTGCACCACCGGCCCTGCGAAGACAATGTATGTGTCATTCTCTGTCTTGAAGCCATGCTACCTCGGAATGCAGGGCCTCATTCATTCACCAGTCCTGTTCCAGACACAACGCTAAGCCTGGGGTTAGCGACGAGACTTAGACAGAGCCTTAAGAAGATTGAAGTGAGACAGTCTACTGAAGTGAGTACTCTAATGAATATCTCGTTATCACAACGAGGATGATATTCACAAACGAGGATGATAATTCAAGTTCACCAACCATTCTGATTTGTACAGATTGGGATTCTTCATTTAAACTAAAAGCCAGACAACCCAGAGTCCTGGGTCGTACATGCTGTCCCCTGAAGGCTGAGTGAACATCCTCCTAAGGAGAGGTCGACTTGTGAACCTCATAGCATGGTGTGGCCATTGCAACCGCTCAGTGTATTTATGCATTCTGTCATTTATTTTTAACCAAATTAATCCGCCTAAGGTGGAATGTTAGGTTAAAGTATTTTTTTTTCCTCAAGTAAATTATACATTGAAGATAATAGCAATAATTAGAGTGAACTTTTAAATTTTCATCCAAACAGGGATTCCCTTTTAGGATCAGAGGGCGCTATTAATTACCGTGCATGGAAACAGATGTGACCTGGGAATGTCCTAAGCAAATGGGGATGTGTGCTCACCTTGCTGGTAACACAGGCACACGCAAAGAGAAAAACACTGCTGCTACATCCAGTCCAGGCAGATGCTTTGGTCTCCTTAAGGCAGGGAATTATGGGAATCTTGTCCTCACAATATATTTTTCATATTCAGTATAATGTGACTATATTACTTTCATGATGAAAAAAAATCCAAATAAAAACAAATGAAATATTTCTTTAATTCAATTTAATTGAAATCTAGAAATAATTGTTCTCATTAGGTATCTAGACCTTGGAAGTCCTAGGGGTAATTTAGATCAGACTGGAAAAATTCGAAAGGGGTTATTAGCATATACCAGTTGCCCCAAATAGAAATTGCTCTTTCTAGATGACCGACTACATTTTCTGGGGCACATCTAATTTTGCCCTAGTTCTGGATTTCCTAGAACACCCTCCAGCGTCAGGCCAGAGGAGCTGTCAGAAACGCCTAATGTCAAGACTTATGTTGCATGCTAAACCTATAAATATGCACGCATGCACACATACATACACACATACAGATATATATTCATATAGGGTTCTAATTGTCAAATGCAATTTATACGATTTTTCTGCCTGTGCAGCTTCTAAGGGTGTGCTAGGGAAAGGAAGAACAGTAAATTATTGTCAATGGTTGGACACACTGCCATTCATTCTTAGTGTCATCAAACAGAGGCCCAATTTGCATACTATGATGAATATGCTTAATTTAATTAATGTTTTAGAGTAATGAGAAAGGGGGCTGGGTGGGTGGGTAGATGGACCTCCTACAAAATTACCAACCAAGCTGAGTTCCACAGCCGAGTCGAGAAGGTCACGAAGAAAGGAGCAGGGTCCCTGTAGAGCAAATAGACACTCTCAGCCACCAGCTCCCCTCAGCCTCTGCCTCTCCAGCTAGCTAATTGAGCAGTGAGTTTTATTGCTTTGATCATTTATGTCATATATTTTTATCTTTCTCCCATTTAACTCTCCCTGGTCCGTGAAGGGCAGTTTTTATATCCAGCCCTGTTGAAATCTGCTGGACGGTCTCCACAGACCATGGGGTCTGAAGGATTTGCCGCTGGCGTCTCTCCCTACACTGCTCTGTAGAAAAACAAAAACACGCTATCGCCCTATAGAGAAACCAACCCCACAGCACCCAGCTGCTGCTGGATTGAGAGACAAACGGGCGAGGCAGGGAGGCTTGTAGCACTGACTGCTCAGAAGGGCTTTTTGGGTTTTGATTTATTTTGTTTTACCTTAAAATCATATCATTGAGGTCATAAGCATTTAAGGATTTGAATTTTGCAAAGCGTACAGAAACACTAATGCTGTGTGTGTGTGTGTGTGTGTGTGTGTGTGTGTGTGTGCGCGCGCGCGCACGTGATAAATGCTGTCCCCATTCCTGCTCGGAAGAGGGAACACAAGCAGTGTGGAAAGAAGCCACTGCAAACATCAGTCTTCAGTTCCAATCACAGAACAAACCAGAGCCAGAACAAAATAATACAGAGAATTCAGTTGTTTTGGGAACGCTGAGCTCAGCTTTTCCTCCTGGTGTCACCTGAGCAGGAAGAGTTTCTGGGGAGCCCAGAGGCTTCAAAGACTGACTCAGAATCAGGATACGTCAACAGTGGTTTCTCTTCCCTCAGTGGGGTCATACAAGCACGTCCCACTTTTCCAAACATTAGAAGTTCTATTGATTTAGTGCTCATCTCTGGGCAGTGTGATTTATGACCCAGAAAATGTCTGGCGGGATTTGGCGGCCTCTGAAGGGTCCAGGGCAAAAGAGCTACAGAAGGGACTTTCCTCATCTGCAGATAAGCCCCCTGGAAAGCCTCATCCCTGTCAGTAAGTCCACCTCTGCTTTGCCCGAGGCCTCCTTTAGGTAAATCAAAGGGCAAATATAACTTCAGTCTTGACCACTCGTATTGCAACTATCTGTCTCCCTGGTACTGAGATACCAGAACAGCTGTCTTGCTCTGTTTGCTGGTGGTGGTCTCAACTCTTCCCAAAGACCCATGGGTTTTAGTAGTTGTATTTCTGTGTAATTCAACATTTACTGCACATGTAATCTAGACCAGTGCCATGACAGATATATGAGGTTGACAAAAAATAAGTAATTTTTCCTTTAAAAACCTAGAAGTATGGAGGCATGTCAGAGAAATAAGTAATTGCCCTCAGAACTCATATAGCCTCCATGGTGCAGGGTGTCACTGGAATTGTTATGCACCCAGACCATTTTGCCTAACCTTCTTATACATAGCTGGAGCCATGTGGTTAATTTTCCTTAAATTCTAAGGGCAAGCAAAAGCCTTGGATTTCTCCCATCCTACCACCAGGAGCATTGTGGAATTCTTCACTCTCTTTTCCTCTCCTGTCTGAGTAGAGTGAGGATTAGTCCCAAAGCAACATGGGAAAACACATATGGAAAATAACAAGGTTCCCATCAGCCTGGGTTCCTGGATGACTATTGAGAGAAGGGATTCATGCTAACTCATTGCCCTGCACCACAGTTACAGCAAGAATAAATAAGCTTGAACATTATTGAAGACTAATTAATAAATGGATTAATATTTTTAATTATTTTTAAAATACAAAAAGCAGTTCTTAAAATCTATTTTCCTCTTACTTAAAGAATTTCAATTTTCATGTCTTTATTTTTCAGAGAGAGAAAAAGAAATAAGTTGGTTTTTTGAGACAGTAAACGAATATACTCTTTAAGTTTATTAATTGTAGCAGTTTGAATAACCTAACATGTAGGAAGAAATACATTGATTCCAGTAACACAATAAAGTGTTGTGAATCAAAAAGAAGGATGGGGAGAAGCAGGGATGTGGTCAGAAAACCATATAACGGTGAGACTTTGGAATAGGCAAAGGAATCCTCTAAAGTTCAAATTTGTGTCTCCTGGTAGGTCAACAGGTGTTTGACATTAAATAATCTGGGATAGAAAACAGAGCTTGGCACCCTTTTCCCCAGAAGTTCCCAAGACCATGTACACTCATAGTCTCATATGCACTAGATAAAAGCTACTTAAAGCCACCAACTACCCAGATCAAGATATATTTGTTGAGTGACTCCCTTAGGCCCTGGCATTGAGGAGTTTGTCTTCAGGATAATCCTATTTTGGAGGTAGCCAACTCTTGGAGAAGTGGAGTCTCCTGAGCTGTTTTAGGGCATTATGTTTAAGGGGATTATGGAGCTCTAGTCCCTTCCCCTCTCTCTCATATCCTAAGCAGTAAGTGGTCTTGTTCTATCTACCATATGTTTTCTCTCCATATTGCTGCTTACCACAGGCCCAAAGCAATTGGACTGACCAATCACGGACTGGACCATCCAAGACTGTAAGACAAAAGAAACCTTTCTCTTTGTAAGTGAATTATCTTGGGCATTTTGGCACAGTAATGGAAATCTGACTCACACAGACGATTAGAAATAGAAGCCAAATCTCTATCAAGACCTGTGAGAACTCACGTGGTCCAGTCTGTCTTTTCTCTGGCCCTCCAGCCTGCCATGATCCAGAAGAATCCAGACATTGGATGGCTCCCTCATCATGATATTGCCAGCACTACGTGAATAACTTCTTACAGAATTTCTCAAATTTAGTTGACAGAAGAAGGGGGAGGGAAAGGGGAGGCGGCGGTGGGGGAAGAGACAGAAATCTTTAATAAATAAACAAACAAATAAATAAATAAATATAAAAAAAGAAGAATTATAATTTGAAGAACAGCCAAGGGATACATTTTAGAAAATCTTACTGGAAAGAAAGCCCTAAAATCTCCCTGTGACTTCATGGGGGTTCAGAGACACAGGGGAATTTAGACCTTCGGCCCACGTTTTAGTCCACCTAAGACAAGGACGTGCCTTCTGCTGCCGTGCGAAAGGTTTGAGGGCAGGACACATGGATCTTCAGAGAGTGGAGTACAGACTCAGCCATTTCTGGACTGTATTGCTTGTCTCAACTGCAGAAAGATTTGGCGACTGGCTCTTTTGCCAGGTCCAAGAACCGCCGATGGGTTCAGTAGCCAAGTGTCAACAGCACTTAGCTGATTTAATCTCCCAGAATTTATCAAAGATCTGATCTACCATTTGGTTCCGCACCAATTTAGTTATTATCAGTTGCTTTTCTAGGCAAAATAGAGATCAGATTCTGTTAGACTTGGATGAGTCCCATTGTCCTCGTTGACTTCCCATGGCCTCTTCCAGGACACAAATAGGCAGTGTTAACCATTCGTGCCCGCCATCCTAGGGGACTTTGGCATCTGCTCAGAGGACAAGTCACTTTCCTCCCCTTTCTCATGACCATCCCCGGTGTCAAGGATCACCTTCCTCTGCCCACCACACCATGTCCTTCCACAGTAGCCCGCTCATGAGGCAGGCACTGCGGTCAAAGAATGAGGGAGCAGAGCAGTTAATCATGCATGCTCCCATCTGTTCACAAACGGTGCAAATGGGGCAGAATTCATCACTTGCTCTTGGAGACACAAAGGTTAAGTGCTTTTATCCCACCTACAAATCAAAGCAATGACAGAGCCTGGGACGGAATCAGGAGAATTGACAGGGGTCTTTTCCTTCTCTCTCCGAAGAAGTGTTAGCTAGTTGAAACACTCCTAGCGTGGAAGTCAGCAAACGTCCATTGAAGGAAAACTTTAAGCACCCAGAGCAGTTGATGGATGGTTGAAGCAAAGCCACAAAAGTCCAAGTGGAAATGTTCAGTCAACGGATTCCAATCTTCTCCACGGTGTAAGGCAAGTTGGATTTGCTAAATTTCATCCCATCCAGACTATAAAACAAATGAGGACCATTTAAAGAAAAGGCATCAAAATTCTCCAGTCATGTCGACTCATTTCCTCCTCTGCTCCAGGCTTGTTAAATAAGGCCGAATGCCATCTCATTGCATCTAAACGTAGTGTAGGCAAGATCTAAAGGAAAATATTTCCCGGATATTATTTTGCTACATGTTCTTTCGCCAAAGTAGCAAGGCACACAGAGAATTAGATTGAAACAAAACCCAAACTCCTAAAGTATATTAGTTGGAATCAGCATCCTTACCCCCTCTCAGCTTTGGGATGGCAAGTTTTGCATGGCACAGTTTGGGGGTTCCACTAAGAGTTATGGTCTGGGTTCCTGGTCCTCAAGTTTAGGAGCTTCCAACCTCTGAAGTCAGACAGGCCCTGGTCTACTTTCCTAGACTGTAGACCTCAAGTTTCTAACTTAGACCAAATGTCTCACTTGACTCCTTTTCCCTGCAAGACTCTTCCTTTTTTTAGGTGAATCCACAGACCTAAAGATGAGACTGAGCTTCAGTTGGGCACATGTGCCCTGGGCAACTCTGGACCCCCAGTATTTCAGAGGGGAAGGAGGGAGTGTGGATAGAATCAGCAGCAAGCGACAGCTGTGGATTGCACCCTGAGTGTCTTCCAAAGGCCCATGCGGCAAAGGCTTGGTCCCCAGCATGACACTGGTGGGAAATGGGAGAGCCTTGAGAGAAGGGAAGTCTTAAGATCGTTGAATCACCAGTATGGGACACTCCTTTCTTCTCTTCTCTCCTTTCCTCCTTATCTTGTTTTTGATCTGACATGCGTTTTTTTTAATCATGATATGTTTCCTGGCAACAGCCCCCAAAGCAACGTAGACAATCATTGATTAAAACCAGCTAAACTATGATCTGAAATAAGTCTTTTCTCTTGATAAGTTGATAATTTCTTGTACGTGAAATAGTAACAGAATGCCAACTGAAACAGTGCCCTCCCTTCAAGAGCTGGTCTAAATCCCTGTATAGTTGAAAAGCCACTCCACCATTAGACTCTGTCCAGTAGCTCTACCTCATGGTTCATTGCTCTTTTGTATTTGTTAATACTCTGCAGTTGCCATAATGTTCCTTACCCTTTCCTTCCCCTATGGCTTTTTCACACGACCTTCCAAGTTGCTAAGAAGTCCCAGAGGAAATACAGATGCCCCTTCCTCTGAGAAACACGTGTGAGGTGACAGTAACGGTTTCTACTTTTGCATGCAGCACCTTGACATACACATTTTATAGAATCACAGTTATGTCTTTCTGTGCTTACGTGTTTCCTTCCCCTATGCTGATTTTGGAGCTTTGGGGATGAACCCAACGTGACTCAACCAACTTGGCTGAATGAGAGATTCGATGATGAGAAACACAACTGCTAATTTATTTCCTAAGGGTGATGGATTGAAACACCATTCTACCTGTGGGCTTTTCGTGTTCATTCCACATATCCCTCCCTTTTGGATATGTTAATGACATCTTGGATTGCATAAAAATAGTCCTATAAATTCTAGAAAGGAAAAGACTGATTTAAAAACAAACAAACAAAAAACTCCTTGGCACCATTGTGGTGATGTATGCCTGTTATCTCAGCTACTTGTGTGTCTGAAGCAGGAAGGTTGAGAGTTCAAGGCCAGCCTTTGCCATATACCAAGACCCATCACAAAGAGAAATACAATTGCTATGGGAAAGTATTTTAAATCACTTCATAGCTGCATGCTTTACAGCACACTGAAAACATCGCATGCCATACTAGTGAGGTTGTTTTGTTCCTGTCCATCAAGGAGAAAACGCGGGAGAGAAATTCAAGGACAGAACGGGAAAGTAAGTCGATGCTGGTACATATATTTTTTTTAAAGCTGCGAATATGGAGGAAAGAATGTTCCTGAATGTGTTAGTCCATGATCTACAATCCTCTCAGTCCTAAGACACAAATTAAAGTCTAGCAGATGGTTCTCTGAAGCCCTGTAACTATAGTTACATGTTTAAAAGTCAGAAACATCTTACAAAATTGTTATTGAATTATAGAGCTTCTCCAAGCTGCAGAAAGACATCTCCACCCAGCAGGGTGGGTGGACGGGCCTCTGCAGGGGTCAGGCTCTCCAGCTTGCTTCCTGCGAGCATTTTCCCAGATTCCCCCGCTTCCCAGCAGCTCTGGTTTCGAAAAGCAAACCATTTAAGTGGCCTCCCTTCACACCTGATGGACAAGGCTTTTGTGGAGCCATTGACTTCCCTAGAACTCAAGGTCCATTGAGAGATAAACTTTTGTTGGTTTTGTTCTTGAAAATCTCCCAGGTACTGGATTAGTGTGACCCATTCATGCGTATAATAACTCTTTGTTCATTAGTAAGGAAATGAATAAATGAACAATGAATAGATTTGGATGACCTGGCCTCTTAAGAACATTGACCACAATGCTCATTTTGGCCCCGTGTCTTCCCCCAAGCAATGAAAAGTTCCGGTCATCAGGGACAAACAACATCATGGTCTCCCGGCCCTCATTCTAGACTGCTCCTCTCCCCTACCCATGGCTCGCTCAGCCAGATTCTTACCCAGAATCCCCTAGTACATTTCCCCTGGGTGCAGAAGGCAACTGAGCGGTGGAATCCCTTATTGCATAAAGCCGGACCATGCAGCCCCCTGCTTTGTGCAAGTTGTGCAATGATTGGCTCTGGCTTTTTCCTCAAGCCCCGCCTCCCTGTCAGTCAACTGCTAACCCTGGGGCCAGCCCTGAGTTGTGATAATACCTTGTGAGAGAAATGATGAGCCCGTTGATATCTTGGCAGTATAGCAAGTAGGGTCACCAGAGACTGACTGGTGCATTTATGCCACCGGACATCTAAGTTGTTTCTGTGCATTGATATATTTTTTAACTGATTCCATCCTCCTTGTGTGAAGCATAAAATCCCCAAACCAAAGACTCTGCTTTTTCCTTTCCACGAAGCTTCTCAGACAAGGCCCTTTGGAGATTACCAAGGGTCATTTTAATCAAAATGAAAGACGTCCCTTATTAAGATGGCTTTGCTGACAAATAATTAAGATGAATTACTAACACGTACTCATCCCAGCTGCCTCCTTGGTGTCGTTTGGAGTAGGCATGGGAAGCTCACAGTTCCCGCCTCAGCGCTTTAAAAGCAATTTATAACCTAACTCACCGTCCTAACTACCCGAGAAGATTTTAATCCTAAACCTGTCACTGCCCATTCTTTTCACGGGGTCCTGACAGTTCTACATTAAAACACTTTATAAGCAAAAGTTAACAAGGCCTAAAAGAGAGTGATTTATGTTTCCTTGTGTGGAACCGTCAACATTCTTTCCCTGGCCAAAGATAGCCCAGAGCTCGCTCTCTGGGCTGAAGGAGGAAAATTGTCTTAGAAAGATGGATGAGTCACGCCTCTGGGCAGGTGGCTGATGTGTGGTCCCGGGCCTGAGGCCTGGCCATCTGGCAGAGCCTGGGACTAGAGGAGGAGAGTGCAGACCGTGCCCCATTCCTCTCCAGAACCCCCGTCATCCTGGGTCCAAAGGCTCTGTCTGGAAGGCAGGCCAGCTTTTCGCTGCGCATTCTGTATGGTGTTCTTGATTCCTCAGAGGAGCCAAAATATTGTTCCATCTTGGCTGTTGACAGATAGAGAGGACGAGTCCCAGAGAGAAGAGGGGCAGCTTGAGGTTGACCCCAGTTCCATTCTACTCAGAGCCTCCCCCAAATGTCCCCTAATTCCCTTCCTCCCTCCCCTCCCCTCCTCTCTCTCTCTCTCTCTCTCTCTCTCTCTCT
>NW_026067984.1:5164433-5246037 GCF_014885135.2 Alexandromys fortis | reverse complement strand
CACACACACACACACACACACACATACACACAGGCACACACACGCGCGCGCACACACGCACTCTCACACACACAGCCAAGTGCTTTGTTTCGCTAACCTTGACTCCTCTGCCGAGCAGACTGTTAGATACACCCTCGAGAAGCCACTCCACCTGCACTCGAATGGCATTAGTTTCCTCTGGCTGCTGTAAAAGAACCCTACAGTCGAGGAAGCTTCAACAACAGAAATGTATCTTCTTGTCGTGATGGAGGCTGGAAATCCAAGACAACGCCTCACCAAGCCTGTCTTCTCCTGAGGACTCCGTGGTTGGCTTGGAAGTGCTGCTCTCTGCTTCCTTCCTGTGTTCCTGTGCTGTCTTCCCTCTGTGCACACATCGCTCGTGTCTCCTCCTGAATCTTGGTCACCCCTTCTTATCTACGGCCCCCAGTAAGACGGGAGGACGGCCCACCCCGCTGGTCTCATTTCAGCATGGTCAGCGCTCCAAAGTCTCATCTCCAGCTAGCTTCTGAAGTGCTAAGGTCACTGCTTCCAGATCTAAATTTCAGGGCGTAATTTAGTCCACACCCTTATCCAGTTGTGAAAACTTTGCAGCAGAGGTCACCAGCAGCAGCAGCAGCAGCAGCAGCAGCAGCAGCAGCAGCAGCAGCAGCAGAACATGGGTCTTGCTGACTCTTTGTGAGGCCCTGCTTTGAGGCCTAAAGGACAAGTCTCCCATACTAAAGGAATAAAAATCACTCCCTTGGAAAGGAAGGTTTGAAAAAACTGAAAACCAAGCAGGGCGATTGGAAGGTTAGAGCAGGAGATTGCTCTGAGTAGAAGACCAGCCTGGGCTAAAGACTAGTTTAGGGCTAGCCTCAGCAAAGCAAGAACTGAAAAACAGCAGGGAAAGAATGCCTTTCAAGGAGAGTTACTTCGTCTTTTTCTTTTTGTGTGTGTGTATTTTTATTTTATTTAATTAATTAATTTATTTATTTATTAAAGATTTCTGTCTTCCCCACCACCGCCTCCCCTTTCTCTCCCCCTCCCCCAATCAAGTCCCACTCCCTCGTCAGCCCAAAGAGCAATCAGGGTTCCCTGCCCTGTGGGAAGTCCAAGGACCACCCACCTCCATCCAGGTCTAGTAAGGTGAGCATCCACGAAACTGCCTAGGCTCCCACAAAACCAATAGGTGCAGTAGGATCAAAAACCCATTGCCATTGTTCTTGAGGTCTCAGTAGTCCTCATTGTCCACTATGTTCAGTGAGACCTGTTTTAACCCAGGCTTTTTCATACTCAGGCCAGCTGGCCTTGGTGAGTTCCTGATAGGACATCCCCATTGTCTCAGTGTGTGGGTGCACCCCTCGCGGTCCTGAGTTCCTTGCTCATGCTCTCTCTCCTTCTGCTCCTGATTTGGACCTTGAGATTTCAGATTTTCTTTTGATGCAACTTTCAAGAGTCTCTCTCTCTCTCTCTCTCTCTCTCTCTCTCTCTCTCTCTCTCTCTCTCTTCCTCTGTCTCTGCCTCTCTCCCACATGTCTGTCTGTCTGTCTCTCCCTCTCGTTCATTCTTTATATCCGGCTCCTCCTTTTTCTTTTTATTGAAACATACTATTAATACAACAGTAAGATGTCTTCCCTTGGCCACAAGTTCATTCCGTTTTCTGATACCCAACTTTTCAAACGTGCGCAGGCACTAATTTGGGGTGCTCAGTCAGCAGTGGGTGCGGTAGGTATTTCTTCATCCATTATTTCAAGTTATAATAAGCGAATGTGGTCAGAGCCATTCCCGAGATACACAGGGCATAATATTTTCATGGTCACCATGATCACAGACTCAGATAAGAGGCCAACATGCTATTTTTACTCCCCACTTTTTTCTGCTCCTGGTGTTAAATCCAAGAAGAACAAGTGGAAAAACAAACTGCCTTGGCCCCCTGCAGCAGAACACGGACCATCCAACCTTCCCCTTTTCACCGGGGCCGCCGCGTACGTCAAAGATGACACAAACACTGTTGAGGTGATTCGGAGCTGAGGAGGGTGCCTCTTAATTGAGTTTGCAGCCCAGAGCAGAAAGCATGCCCATCGGAGGTACTTGTTGTATCATTTTTAAATCAAGGCCATCTTTTTCTCAGTGGTAAACGTGAAATGTTTTTAAAGGCCAGACTTAGCATAAAAATCTATTGGTTGCCATGGATACCACTTTACCACACAGGACTGCACTCTGTGTTCAACTGTGTGATTTTCTCTATTCAAAGGTTCAGCATTGTCAAAAAACAAATTACTTTCTCTGTTGTTTATCTCAAAGTTCATTATTGGAAAGGCAATAAATAAGAAGATATCCATGTACAAAGGGGAGCAATGTAGGGCTTCACTTGGGTGCTGTGACTTAAAATTTTTTTTTGTATTTTACAGTAATTATCGCCAAATTGGCTATTGTTAAGAAATAAAATACATTTTGATCTTTTTTGTGTGTATGTAAATATAAAGTAAAGCAGGTACTTGGAAGTCTGCTTCCAACAAAATTACATGGTAATAAGGCTTTTCACACCTACACAGCACTTAGTAACCCAGTTCCAAAAGAGACCCAAAGCCCTGATTGGTTTGTAACTTGGTTCCTGAGGCCCTGGGCTTTCCTCGTTATGAGAGAAAATGTGGGTTCAGGACCTTGTGCTCACTGAATTTTTCATGCTGCCTCTCCATCATGTATCTTTAGGTTGAAACCCGTTAGGCTATTATTAGGTACAAGGGCCCGCTGCATCCAAAGTAGTTTGCGTCTGAGGCCGTTTCAAACCCGCACCTTGTCTTCTGCCAATTAGCAAAAGCCTTTGCAGATGGAAGCTCCTTCCAGTCTCCACCCCTCCTTCCCTCCCTTCACACCTCAAGGAAAACTGGGTGTTCTGGGGAGCACTGGGGGGGGGGGCTCTCCTTAAGGAATTTACGGAAGTAGCAAGAGGGAGTTTCTCACATTACTGGAGGGCATTCCAAGACTGCCTGGTGTCAGCAAGTTTTCATTGGCTGAAGCCTGTTTTATTTTGTTATATCTCCCAATTAATTAAGGAATGTCCTGGATTTTGACTTGTTACTTATTTAAGATGCTCTCCCATGCACCTCTCAGGCACTTTTTAGATGCCTTGATTCAGGCAATTTGCATTACAATGAGGGAAGGGGGCGACCTTAAAAGGCATCTGGTTTTTGAATGTATGCCTGGTATTGGTTGCCTGTAATAATATCCCAGAGGGGGACAGAATCCTCATTTGGGTTCATCATATGGCTGTACACTGATGACTGCCAGTGTGCAGATTCCTCCTTGTCACCACAATTATGCCTATAGCCGGTAAAATTGTGAAGGTCGCCTAGTTACATTCAAATTGTGACCCAGGCATAACCCGCTTGTGAGATGCAATGCTAATTAATTTACATATTGCAGATGTAAACCAAGGCCAGCTCAAAGTGAATGCCCAGGGAAGGATCAAATGGTTACTGCTTACTGGACCTTGCCGGAGCTGGCTGGGCCACCCTGGAGTTTCCAGCTCACATGAAGTCACTGAGAGGAAAGAGTGATGGATGTCAGGAGTTTTGCTGGCTGGAAGTCAAGACAGATATGAAGGGACTGGACAAAGGCAGTACGATTTTATTGGCTTCCTGGATAGTTGTGGAGCCTAGTGGAAGGAAGTCAGGTCATTAGGGGCATGACCTTGAAGGGAACATAGTATCTTCAGCCCCCTCCTCTCTCCTTTTGCTTCCTGGCCACCATGGAATGAGTATCTTGGCTCCATCACATTAACAGAGAGTTAAAGCAAACAAATGGGTATGTGCACATGTGTTTTAGATAGAAAACAAACTCAAGAACATTTTTTTTATTAAGCAATGCCCATGTTGAAAATAATACATTGCTCTACTCAGAATGAAAGCAGTGATAGGCATCTAGAAGGTGATCAATAAGCATTTTCTGATTAATTGAAAATAAATCACAAACTAAAAATACAAATTAGAGATGCGTGCCTCCGCTGACGGTTCTCTCCTGGACTAATGATCTGTTTGTTTCCCTGGCCCCGGCTTCTTCCTAGAAGATGTTACCACAGAACAGTGTTGCTGAGGCTGGGCAAGTGCTAATGAACGTTACAGATTATGTCACCAAGTGATGACAGTTACAGAGACAAGACAACAGACACCAAACTTGCTTCGTCTTTAATGGGTCGTGGATGAACCTAGCTGTCCCTTAAGTGAGGATCTATGCTTAGTGCTTCAGCAAGGGGAGGAGAGCAGGTCCACGCTTGCCACACTCAGGGCAAGTGATGGGTCTGAGCGGCCATGAAAGAGGTGTTTACTGATAAGAGATTTCAAAACAAGGCACTTACACTGGATGTACACGGTGCGGGAGGATTCCTTTGCCAGTAGTAAAGCGACTGTAGCGAACATCCCTTGCTTTCCTTGCAAGCATCCAATTCTCCTGATGAAAGTTGCCCACAGATTTCTCTGAGCAAAGGGAATGTGCAGTAGCCATAGCAAAGACATCCCACAGTGCTGTCTGAGCAAGACAGAAGGTTGTCTTTAAGATAATGGAACCAGAACCAACAGATAGACTCTGTTTCGTATAGCCACACAGGGATCTGGGCAGGCGGTCTGCACTGCTTTCCTCAACATGTGGCTTCTACAATGGCCCCAGCGCGGCTGTTTCTATGCAGGAGAGGAAGGAGACATGGACGATGGCTTACTTTGTAGGCTGGCAAATGGCTATGTGTCACTTGGACTCCTATCTGGTTGGCAAGAACATCCTTTTATGGCTACTCTTGGCAGCAAGGGAGACTGGAACTTGTAGTTTATAGCTGGGTCCCAGTGTTGAAGCCATATTCAAATCAGGAAGTAGAAGAGTAAACTAAGGGTCTTTCCCCTCAAATAGCTTGTCTCAAAATTTGGGTCTTGAGCAGAATGACAAAGACTGAAGAGAGGACCAAAGCCGAAATAATCTAGTAGTGGCCTCCAGAAGAAGTCCTCCTCTGAGTCCTGCCATCTGGACCCCAGAGCCACCCTGATTCCTGCCTATTTGTCAGTTTTATCTCTGACCGTAAGCACCTTTTTAGCCTAAGCGAGTCAGAATCTCTGTTTGTTGCTTGCCCTAGTCCATGCTAGGTTATTTAATTTTAGTTCTGGAAAAGGGAGTAAGAGGCTTTGAGGTCATTGAGGAAGGATCATTCCCTTGTGGACACCTTTGGGTGAAGATATCAGGGCTTTGTTGAGTTGACTTATTTGGGCCTGTCAATCACTGTCCGGGAAACCACCTCACAGGAAATACAACTCATGGAAGGACACACTGAGGAGACGGGAGAAATAATTATCCGCTGAATGAGATAATGTACTTATTCTGTCTAGAAATGCCTCTCCCTTGTTTGGGTCTACCCTAGTTTGCCTAACTTTTCCTTTTTCTTCCTTCTATTTCTTTTTCAGAAATTGGCCAAAAGACTAAGCATACTTATACAGATGCTCTGGTCAGTGCATACGAGATAGCAAGGTACATTTGCTAAGGAATGCTGGCTCCATTGGGCTCTCTATTCCTTTCTCTTCCTTATTTCCCAAGCAATCACCGACAACAAGACTCTCTGGGTCAATTTCCTGCCCTTGTCAGTCCTCAGCAAGCCCAGTTCCCATGTGAACCCCCCACTCCAACTTCCACTAGTTCAGAAGGAATGGTGCATCATAGAGGTCACCCATGTACATGGGACAGGACTCTGAGAGACAGATTTACCTACAAGTAAAGTAGCAATGTCTCCAACTTTTCTAAATTTTTTGTAACATAAGGGTTGGCCCAGACTGGGGGCAATAGCAGCAAATGGGTGAATCTAGAACTAGAGAATTAAGCAAGTTGTTGTGTATATTAGAGCAGCCATAATACAGTCCCTTGCTTTAGGAGTGAGATGAGGGAATGGAGGAGACAGAATTTTCATTTTCTTTTTTGTACCATTTGCTCAGTTTTAATCTGAACCTTTGAGGAGCGTGGGGAGGAGCCCAATCACACTTGTGCTGTCTAGCTAATGTTGGTGTTTAAGGAGGCAATGGACCATGAGACAGGCAGCGGCTGAAGGCTCTTTAAGGCTCTTTAAAAATGCATAGATGAAGGTCTAAGATGGTATTTCGTGGGAGGTGCTGGTCTAAGAAAGGAATGAAGTATTCCAATGTCTTAAGTGCTGGTTTCCAAAGTGTGAGGAGAGACTGGAAAACAGGAATCATAGCCTGCTCCTGAGTTCCGTAATAAGAATCTTGAGTCTTGTTTACGATCATTCTATGGACAAAGTTCCCCAAAGCTTGTTCGGAAGCATATCAGAAGAGGTACAAGAGAAGGACAAGAGGTCTTGACTGTAAGGTCCCCTCAGCTTTATCCCCAGGGGTTGAGCAGAGCCAGTTGAAACAGAATGGCAGAGTTAGAGCGTCCCAGGGAAGGATGCCTAGTGAGTGATCTGCGGTTAACTTACCAAAGCGAGATAAACGAGGCTGGGCTGGAAGTGATTCTTTGAATGCAGGACCAAAAGCCACATACTGCAGACTGACAGCAGAGCTTTTAGAGATAGGCTAGAGAAAGGGAAAACTACCAAAGACCCATGGGCAGCAGCTGCCTTCCTGCCAACTACCAAACCTAGTCTGGGGACCAAAACATCAACACCCTGAGCAGCAGAAGCTGCAAGCCACCTAAGCAGAGGGTTGGAAGTGGGGGTCTTTTCCTGCAGACTCTGCCAAGCTTTGTTGTCATTTCAGAGGGTCTCTCTTAAGTGTTGCTCCTCTCCCTCCCCTTCCCCACCCTGCATACTTATAGAGAAGAGAAGGGCAGAATCACTTACCTACAGAATGAACTTGGAGCTGTAGCGGCGGCCTGATAAATTAGGAGCTGAATCACTCCAAACATCCACTGATAAGGTATCAAAGGCCCGAAAGCAGCCGAGAGCCCTGGGAACCTCTCAGATGCTCCCCAAGTAGCTAGATAATCAAGACAGACTAAGTGGAAAGCCACAGGCTTTGCTCCTCCTCCCACAGTGGGGAAAGTATCTGATTCTGTCGCTGTGCCGGGACCCAAGTACTACACAGCTTCAGTGGCCCCTGGAGCTGGGTGCTAACAAACACAAGGTTCCATTCTTCTGGTCTGCCTTTTTTGTCTTTTCAAGAACATTATATTAGCTTAATTATCTTAATTGTGGGGGGAGACGGTAGCTGGTGGTTGCTGCTCTCCCAGCTACCACCTATAGAGCCATCAGGCTAAAGGAACTGAAGTCAACCTTGGGTGTTTAAACACTTGCTGCCTCAGAGAGGCTCTCACATTTGGGGTTGGGCAGGGAGCTCTCACCCTTCTAGGGAGGGATGGTTAACATAGTTGACGTCCATTCATTCTTTCTGTCTTTCATGGAAAGCCCACCCCATGGCTTTCTAGGAGTCAAAAGAGCTCTGGAGTGCACACGATTTTCTGCTGGAGGAAAAGAATGGCTGGCTTTTTGCATAATTCCGAGAGCAAGCAACATGGCTCCCCACCACGTCACGGAAAATTCCGAGATATACAGTGTGTAAAATGAATAGCGGCCCCAGCAAGCGAGCGTTGATAAGGAGGTGTGTGGCATTTTGCAGCAGTCTCCTGCCTGGAAGCCACATAAAAGCCCAGTTTGCACTGTGTGGCAGCATTTTTCCCGTCTACAAATGCTAGTCGTGTGAAAGTGGTGAGCTCTAGGGGAGCACCGTGACTGCCAATAACAGAAATCGTGTGAGATTTCTGAGGAATTGGTGAACGACAGGGGATGGAACAGAGGTGGCTTTGGGAGTTCTTGTCTTGGCTTGAGATTTTGGACAGAGCTCTTGCTGCTCTTAATAGCTCAACCCCAGGCAGGGATGAAAGGACATTGATAATCAGGTAGGTAAAGGGCAGGCAGGTTGTTAAATGGTTTACTTTTGTGTTTCTGTGGCCAAAATACCTGAGAGCAAATTAAAGGAAAGAAAATTTTATTTATCTTGCCATATCAAAGATGCAAGTTCATCATGTCCGAGAAGGCATGGTAAAACACACCAGTTCACACCGTGTCCAGAAAGTAGAGAAGAGCACAGAAGAAGAAGCCTAGGTAAGGAAGTTCCCAATGACTTGCCTTCAGGAGAAGTAGGTCACCGGGTCACTTATCTTCTGCCTTTCCTACCTCCAAGCAATGCTGTCATATTGTGAATCCATCAAAGGCTTAACCCGGGCATGAGGTGGAACCATGGGGATCTGACTGTGTCTGGAAATGCCTCGCAGATTTCCCCAGGTCTGTGTTTCACTAGTCCCATGGCTGTCTCTCAGTTCAATCAGGCGGACTCTCAAAATTGACCATTACAGATGACATAGAACTCAAGAGTCTGCGGAAGCCAAGATTGCCACAAGAGGAGAAGTAAAAGGCACAGAATTGGACCCAACCATGGATCAGAACTACCCCAGTTCTTTACCCATCTATGGCCACATGGATAACCATCACAGCCACCATGTCCCCAGCTCCTTTACTCAACAGAACTTAGGAAGGTCAGAGCATAAACTCATAAATAAGAGGCTTCTGCCTATGGTTCCGGGCATCTTTTAGTTGTCAGGTTTGTGGTTATCCAGGTCATGGTATCTGGATATCAGAACACACGGGAACCTGGACTCTAGAGAACTCTCAGGAGGTTGGCATGAAGAGCATCCTTGTGTCTATTTTGCAGATGAAGAAACTGGGCTGTACCAGGAATCCATGCTTGAGGCTTGTGTGGGGACAAACCTTCCATGCCCTGAATCACACCATGCCACTTCAATTAACTGAAAAGGTTTAACTAGAGAAAAAATATGCAGATGTATCCTGTGCACGGAGGCATCTTACAACCCAGCAGGACTCAGCAGCATCTTTATCCTTTTCGTAGGAAGCGTGAAGTGCGGTCAGATTTCCAGGGGATATGGTATGTGACTTAGAGGAAGTTTCACGTAGAGAAACACAGAGTCGACAATGGTTGCAAAGGATTCACCTTAGAGTACAAATGGGAATGAAAGAGAAGATGAGGGTGGGTGAGAAAGTATGTCCTGGATGCTGGAGTGATAGTCCAGACCGTAACACATAAGGAGACAGCGGAGTCTATTCCAGGAGTCCCAACTCTTACCTTCCTTCAATTTAAAATACCCAGCACTGGGCATGGCAGCCCATGCCTATAATCCTAGCATCAAGGAAGTTGAGGCCAGAGGATGACAAGTTTGAGGTCAATCTGTGCTACATGGTAAGATTGTTTAGGAAACAAACAAACAAAGCACGCCAAGGTAGCACCTTTGCGGGTGGTAGTCCCAGGGCTCACTTACCGCACAGCAGCCAGATTCGCAGGATTTGCCATCAGCATTTGGGCATCTCTCTCTGCCCTTTCTTGCCAGCACCACTTCTTTTGACCACTGCACTTTTGACCACCGAGTCTCACTTTGGGCCTCTACCTTGCTTTGCCTTCCAGCGAGTCCATCTGGCTCCTCACTGCCTGCATCTCTGGGCTTCCATCGCCCATTCTCACTCTCATTCTGGCTCACAACATGGGTTTCAGAAGAGCTTGCTGCTTTGCTGGGTTTCCTATCTGCCTAGTTCCTGACCCCACCCTCAACCCGCTCCCAAAGGGACGCTCTCAGATTCTGGCTTTGCCTCTGTGCTAGATGGTCGTGCTTGCTAGATCACTGCCCATAAAGCTGAGTTTTGTTTGATGAGTGCTGGGCCAGGCAGCGGGTCCTTAGCCAATGATCACTCCACTGAGATGACGGGCCAGATGGGCAAGTAAAACCTGTAAGCCACGAAGAGAGGCCGAAGATGCTCCAGGTGCGGGCTCTGGGGGAAGAGTGGGAATCCAGTCAAAGCTCAACAGTGCAGAAGCCAAGGCAGATGACGTCTGATAGGGTGGGGCAGCTCTCAAAGAGACTGCTCCAACAAGGACCGCCTCCATGAGACACACCATGAAAGCAGTGTCAAGCATGTGCTGCAAGTGTTACCTTGCAGGGGGCATGGGGAGGCTGGGTTCAAATTGACAGGGATGCAGATCTTGCGAAAGTAGTTTATAGTTGGTTATGCCCACAGTCCCTTGGGAAGAGCCTAACATACCATTCAGGACCAAGCAGCAGGATGTTGAAGCTGTCCCAAACATAAAGAGGAACCAGCTGTGGGCAAGTGTCTTTAACGGTGGTGTCCAGGAAAAGAATCTTGGGTAGGCAGGGTTAGGAGGGCCGAATTAGAGTGGTTTCAGCAGACCCTGGGGCTTGTACTTGGTTCTGGGGGAGTTGGTGTGTATGTGTGGGACCTCTGGAGTACAAGAACAAGCTGAGGGAGTGGTTTCATGTAGGCTTAATTTTCTGCTCAAAAAGGAGAATTGACCAGCAGTTCATCTGTGCATCAAAACTGGGTCAAGGGAGCATGTATAATAATAACATGTATAAATTTTATATTACAGCTAGATTGGAAGAGGCTCTGAAAGAAAGTTGTTTTCTGTCTTCAGATTCCAAATAGCATATAAAAATTGAGATTTTCAATGACACAGTGAAAACTGATTTTGAAAGGTGATGATCTAGAATCATGAGTGAAACTCTTAGTAGGTAGACACACAGTTTTCCAAAACTTCGGCTATCCGGATAGGAAGTAGACATTTATAGATTCTTATGTATAGAGCCAGACTATTACATAGTTTATAGTAAAGATTAAAATAGAATTACCTCCTATGGTATAAATGCCTTTTCGAAAGTTGAATAACATATTATGGGCCTTGTTCCATATCAGCACAAAGCTGTGATAATATTACTCTTTTTAAATGATGATACAGTATTATAGAGTGTACCACAATCAGAATGAATTAGCAATCATTCTATCATTAATAAATATTT
The DNA here is from genome assembly GCF_014885135.2 of Alexandromys fortis. Taxonomy (NCBI): domain Eukaryota; kingdom Metazoa; phylum Chordata; class Mammalia; order Rodentia; family Cricetidae; genus Alexandromys; species Alexandromys fortis. The sequence continues at coordinate 5,235,192 of NW_026067984.1, read as the reverse complement.
GGGTTGCCCTTAGACTTTCACTATTATATTGAGTCAGTAAACATTGGACCTGTTTGTGTGACTTTTCTGGGGCGTAAATTCTTAGAAGCAAATTTTCTGGATCAAAAATCATATGTGTTTTAAATTTAATTAGCAACTATTCAATTTCTCTCTCAAAAGATTTCAACGGTTTATAATTCCACAGTGCTTTATGACTAGACATTAGGCATTGTTGATCTTCATTTTCTCAATATGAGAATGAGGCTTTGCTTTCCTTTGGCTGGGGATGGATGTAGTCCTTAAATGTGTTGGAGGAAGGATGCTTGTTGGTTCTTGGCTGCTCAGCAGCTCAGCCCCAGAATAATCACACAGAAACTATATTAATTAAATAACTTCTTGGCCCATTAGCTCTAGCTTCTTATTGGCTAACACTTATGTCTTAATTTAACTCATCTCTAGTAATCTGTGTATCGCCACGAGGCTGTGGTTTACTGGGTAAAGTTCCTAGTTTCTGTTTCCCATTGGGTTACATGGCTTCTTCTTACTCTGCCTCCTTTCTCCCAGCATTCAGTTTAGGTTTCTCCACCTACCTAAGTACTGCTCTATCAACAGGCCAAGGCAGTTTCTTTATTCACCAGTGGTATTCACAACACACAGAGGGGAATCCTACATCATAAATGTCTGCATTTGAATATCTTCATCTATAAATTAATCCTTTGGGTCTTTCCTTAATTTTTAATCTCTTTCCTTTATACATGTAGAATTTTAACTGCTTGCTATATAGATGACAAATATCCTTGTTAGTTTACCATTTGCTTTTAATTTTGCTTGTAGTTTCTCTTCTGTGTAAAAGTTTCTGCGTTTTGTATGATAAGATCTACTGATGTTTTCTTTCACGGTCTTTGGCTTCCCTGCCTTGCTTTGGAAGATCTTCATATTGGAGGTGCACTGTTGAGGGGAGCAGGCTGTAATAGTCAATATCCCCAGCATTGTATGTATTCTCTCCCGTGAATCCCTGATAAGTCTTCTTGGCAATTTTCTGATAGCTGAGGGTGGGGTAGAGACACTGCAAGCTCAAGCAGTTGGTTATTGATCTTAACTTCGTGTGCTGAGAGTTCAATCAAAGCTGTAGACCTCACGTCAATGCAATCTCCATCTCAAGCCACCTGAAATTCTGTCGCTGCCTCTGGTTGATCCTTCCTCCAACTAACCCCTCTTTTTTACTGCATTGCTGACCACCTAACTCAGTTCAATCAAACCTATGCCAGTAGATGTATCTATTAATCTGGCTGCTCTGCCCACAGAATTTCACCCAGGAAACCGAGTACTCCATGGCTGATGTCCAGGTACCTGAGACTCTTTTTGTCACCCTACTGCCCTCTCTGGAAGTCCGTGACTCCTCATGGCCTTAAATGCAAAGGCAGACAGGTCTCACTGCATCTCAGATCCAGTATCCCTGTGCCCTCCTGGGGGACAGCTGCTCCTCTGTACTCTTCCCCTCCCTCAAGCCATCTGCCTTCTCTACATGGAGGTAGGAGCTGGTCTTCAGCACACTGGCCCCTGGGCTGGAATGGGGTAAGACTGAGGGGAGAGATTCTGAGGACCACCAGGCAGAAGTTGGATCTGCCCATTCCCAGAAGTGACCACAAGGAAAAGGGTAGGACTTAGCAGTAGGATTTCACCAGCACTCTGGAAGGCAGAGGTGAGGAATTTGGAAATTGGAGGCCACTTCTGGGAAAACCAATATATCATCATCAAGAGAAAGATTGGAGGATCTCTCCAGAGTGTTGGTTCTCTCTGAGAACCTAGGATGAAGGGAGAGCCATCACTGAGGCCTCAAGTCCTTGCAGGGCCAGGGACTTCAAAACAGATGCAAACATCCTCTGCAGATCTCTCTCTCTCTCTCTCTCTCTCTCTCTCTCTCTCTCTCTCTCTCTCTCTCTCTCTCTCTCATCAGAAAGCGTTTCCGGATAAACCTAATCAACGATCCAAGGAGCACACAGGGGGCTACTCTCAGCTTCAGAAATCCCAGCCTTAAATGATTCTGGTTGCTTTCTGTGAGGCTCTGACTACAAAAGGGTCAGTCGAGGGCATAAAGACTAACACATTCAGCGCTTGAATTGGGTAATATCATCTAAACACCCCCAAGGGGAATTCAAATACCATCTGACTCTGGTCTCGGCTGTCTCCTGTACCTCCCTATTTCTCCCTATCTTATACACAGATACCAAACATTGGTTTGACTGCTTCTGCCTCCAAACATAACTAATCTTTATCATAATCCTCCTGGAGAAATAACGAACCAAGAGTAAACTCTTAAAGGAATATGGAGACGAAAGCACTCAACCCCCCACAAAATGTAGGTCAGTCCAATTTTAGCAACAGGCTTCATTTCTCCCAATCAGATGCTATTCGTTTAATCTCCTAATTCTCCTAAAAATACTTCCAGCAAGGAGGAGAAAAAGTCCTCTCACAGAGGATATCCGGTGAAGGGGAGGCTGGTTGAACTGCAGGCATGAGCAATGGCTTGTGGAGAGAGCTGTTTTCAAATGGACCCCTCAACAGGCTTCCCAACCTCCCTCCTGCTTACCATGCATTTTCTCTCAGAAAAATGCCTGCCCTCAGGGAATGTTCAGCAGCTTAAGACGGTCTGTTGACAGAAACACGTGAGCAAAGCACAGCACTGCCAACTGGAGACCAAATGCCCAAGAAAGAAGATGGGGGCGTTTCATTTAAACCACAAGAGGTAAAAACCTAGCATGCAGCAAGCCACACATGAGTAAACCCTGCTGTGGAGATGGCCTGAATCAGTGCCTCTTCCCTGGGCACTGAACCTCAACAGCAAGACTGTACTGGTCTGTTTTGACATTACTATAATGACCAACCAGAAGCTTGATGATTTTATAGAGCAAAGAGGTTTGTTCTGTCTCATAGTACTGAGACCAGTGGCTGAGGGCTTGCATCTGGAGACAGACTTGTTGCTGACTGAGTCCCAAGGCAGTATGCTGTATTACACAGAGCAAGACAGGGAAGACAGGCATGCACTAATCACTCGAGCGTTTCTGCCTTTTCATATAAAGTCACCAGGAATCAATCATGGAGTCTGTATGAGGACCTTACCTAAACCTGTCTCCCAAAGTCTCCAAATCTAAACATCACAGGGGATTGTCTCTACCCTATAACACCTCACAGAGGGCATGCGACTTCAGAGCATGAACTCTCAGGGGACACACTCAAAGCGTACGAAACCATAGTAGAAGCGGACGCCTTGACCTAGGTTTTACTTATATCAGGGCCTGAAAATTTTGGTTTTGTCCTGTTATTGGTTTTTATTCTCCTTTTAACCCAAACACAAGTAAGATAATCACTGAGACCACATTCTAGAACAAGAGCATCAGAGAAATACACATGCAAACACACGTTTTATATATGTATGTATGTATGTATATATGTGTGTGTGTATACATATGTATTTCCAGTGCTTACTCAAACTTAGCTCTAGGCATATCAAATCTAGGAAGTTTAATATCATCTCCTCCTTGGGGAACAAATGACAACATGGTGGTGCTTATTCTGGTCTGCTCTTGAGGCTCCTCCCTTGAGACTTTCGCTGGGTGTCCTGTAGCATTATCATCTCACAGAGATCCAAGCGTACCTCTTGTTTCACTGGCAGAAAACGTTACGCTCACCTTACGTTCTCTCTCAACCTCTTTCTTCCTGGCTCCCCATCTATGCTCTTTCCCTTCTCTCTTGCAGGCAGCTTCTTCCATGCTGTGAAGAAGGAAGGGATTTCAGATTCTATGGGTGAGAAAGCTACTCCTTCCTAGGGGTATAAAATGAGAATTAATTTCCTCGACTTCCTTTCTTTCTGGGGGTAAAAATAAGTAACAAAATGAAGCCTTTTCCTCTACCTCCCCCAAACACAGGGAACTATATGAAATTATAGTGACCTAAGAAAGATTCCTCCCTAATGTTTTATACCATACCATAGAGCCGGCGGGCAAACCTGACTGAAATAAGCCGCGTTTTAATAATACTGCAGATTCCCCAGCATGTTAGCTTACTTCATGTTGCCGTGGAAGAGATTCCTATGAAAATGCACATAGAGGGCAAACTACTCCCCACAGCTCATGGATTCAGGGCTTTCCATCAATGGCTACTTGGCCATGTTTCTTTGCACTTGCAGGACTCAGTATATCATGACAGGAGGGCGTCCGATGCCTGTTTGCCTCTTGGTAGCTAGGAAGCAGGTAGGAAGACAGAAGGGAATGCAGTCCCTATACCCCCTACAGAGGCGTGCCCCCTGTGAGGCATAGTGTAGCATCAAATCGTCATGTGCTGTTTTCTTTGGTTTAAAGGAGGCTCTTGGCCCCAGGAAGGCCCTACCTTGTCTCAGACTTGAGTCTGTTTATGTCGTGTGTTTTTCAAGACTCCCTGTTGGGGGGCAGGTTGACAGCTGGCCTGGTAACAGAGAGGAAGGAGAACAGGAAACAACTGAGGGTATTAAACAAACAAACAAACAAAAAACCCACCGTGTTTTTGAAAACAGCTAATAGAGGTCACTATCCTTCATGACCTAACTTCCTCCCACTGGGTCCTACTTCCTGAAAGTTCCACCATGTCCCAGGAAGTCCCACAGACCAAGAACCATGCTTGTAGCACAAGGGCCTCTGAGCAATGAGCAATGAGGGCTAAGACGTGGTCCTTAAGCTCAGCCAACCTCTTTCATGATTTGCTGTGTGTAGCCAATCAGACACAGCTGTGCAGACTGCCACAGTTTACCATAACAAAGAGGGAAGTTCCAGGTGTGTTGTACATACAGGCAATTATGAAAAGCAGAGTAAGGCTCGTTTGCTCGACATCGATGGACGATTCATGACAGTGGACATCACACAGTAGTTGAGCAAAGAGAGTTGGTGAAGAGAGGGTGTTCTCAGCCACAGCGAAGAAAGAAAGGTGCGGTGGGGGATGCTCAGAGTGGACCGGAAGTAGAGAAGTCAGTCAGCATCCCAGACAGAATGAAGAGCCGGGGTTGGGTAGGTGTCTCTAGCATCTATGCGCCTTCACTCACCTGGGATCCCCAACATTAGAAAATTAAGTCCTTTTACCCTTAAAGCAGAAATGGGGCAGAGGGAAGACCTGTTTTGTTAGGGATAAAATCACTAAGCACCATGCCTGAGGGAACTTCCGAAAGGGCCAAAGCCTCCACCAACCCTTCACAAGGGCCTCTCAGGTCACCCAACCCTGCTGTTCAAGATAATCTCGTGTGTTATTTCAACAATATGCCAGGTGTCTCCCAGGGTGTTCTCATTTAACTGATCTTGCTGGGGACCAGGCTTTGACACTGCTAAAAGTTCTCAGTTGACTCTAACTTGAACATTGACACAAGAAACACTGAACTAATCAGTTGGGAAAACTCTTTTGGGCATACGATGGCCTGTGACTCCATTTCCCCAATGTCCCGAAGGACACTATTGAGGTCCCATGCTAGTGCAATGTACCCCAAGTCAGTTAGAAGGTTCTACCTTCACGAGTTGCTCACGCAGCTGGTGCTTCAGGACAGGTTGGCTGGGCCACACGGGGCTTGGAAGTTGCTCAAGTTTCTAGCCCTGATGGCCCTGCCTTTGGAGTGGACAAGCGCGGGCTGATCAAAGAACAAAGACATGTCATTACTAACTGCATGGGTTTATTTACTTGCCAGGACCCTTGTTAGGGGACCCTCAAAGGATACAAGCAAACTCCAAACATTAACTTCCATTTTCCCTCCTGCCAAGGGCCAGATCCAAATGCATGTTTGGTAGCTGCATCTTCCTGTTAACGCACGGAGGTTAAATCCCTCCCCACCTACATTATACAGTGATTTTACTTCCATGCTTTCTACCAGAGGATACACATAAGCTGACACTGACTGTCAGATCCACTTTGTGTGGGTAGCCTAGCGATGTTAAGCACATCCATGTCCTTGCAGAACTAACTCCAGTACACCATGCAGCTATCTCTGGCGCTCTTCGCCTTGCAAAACTCAAGCCCGATACCAATGCCGGCCTTTTTAGCTTTCTGTGCCTCTGACAAAGTAACCGAGAAAGGGAGAAAGGCTTCCTTTGGCTCGCAAGTGTAGCCGTGGCCCTTGGCCTTGTTGCTTTGGATCTGTTGTGAGGCAACACACGGTAGGAAGTCTGCATCAAAGGACACGGCTCACCCCACGGAAGCTGGAAAGGGAAAGTGGGCACACAGACAGAGACATAGAAAAGATAGGGTCCTATTATCTCCCATCTTCTAGGGTATACACCCAGAGACTTTTCACATCTTCTCATCAGGCCCCACTTCTTAAAGCTTTCACCACCTTCTGTGAATACCACACTGGGACCACACCATTAACACATGGCCTTTGGTGGACATTTATAAAGCCATTGCACTACCAAACAATAGTCCCTGACAACCTGCACCCTCTTTCATTCTATTTGACTATTCTGGGTACCTCATGTAAACAAAACCAGAGCGCGGTTATTTTTCTTAAACCAAAGATCACGCTTTATTGTTCTTCCTGTCACATTCTCTCTTGCTAGTTTTTGCTCAGACTTGCTGCCTTCCTAGAGCTCTCGAATTCGTGGTAGCGAACATGCCCTGTCTGATGAGCTCGTGAGCATGATGCTCAGTCCTTAGACTGAGAGGAGCTCTGCCTTCTGACTCACTGCTAGAGATGCTACCCGTGATTTGGATGGAGACAGGGAGGGTCCACTGTGCTCTCTGCGGGCAGCAGAGACGGGTTTATAAGCCAATGGGTTATAAGTCAAGAGCTGTGCGGGGAAACTTCAGACACATCTCCCCCCAAGTTTGCTAACTCGGCTTGGAGGAGGCAGCCCTTCCTTCACCCTGATAATGTGGATGTAGGGGCTCAGTCTGAAGCAGCCAACTTGATAAGGAGGTGACCTTGAGCGGAAGGGAGAGGCGTTTAGACTCTGCTGACCTGGAACTGCTCTTCCCGAGTCTTGGAAACCAGGACTTTGGAAAGTGGCTTGAAAGGTCATTAGGAACAAACAAAGACTGTTTTGCCAGCTTGTGTTTCAGAAGCACCCCTGATAGGAGGAGCTCCGAAAACCTTTCTTTGTAGACTTCAGCCATCTCTAACAGTTTCCTTTGAAATCACTAATTATACTCTAAAAGGAAGGCATCACTGGAGCCAGAACCAGCAGCCAATCACCCACAAGAGAAATCGCTCTCTGTGTGGGCTGTCTTCTCTCTCAGTTCCCATAATTTCAAAATGCAATTTCTAGAACCGTCCTAAATACTTGTAAACAGAATCGGTTTAATTGTGAAAGTGGAACCATTTCAGGAGGGCTAAAAATGACAGTTGTTTCTCTTTGTCTTCTTGGTCACCGAGCTGTCCTCGTTGGGTCCCTTTTCAAATACCTTGCACCAAATGCAGGGCCATCTTCAAGTCCAGCCAGAAGCGCTGACTTCAAATGCTGGTGGAGGTTCTTATGGGTTGGAGAAAAGCCTAAGACTTGGAATTCAAAGGCCCAGGTTTGAGATCCAGCTCTAGCTATTGTGAGGCCACTGCCATCAGCATGCTGACTAGCCTTCTGATGGCGCAGGGGACTCATCTCAAAACCGGCCACAGAAAGAGCTATGTGAATGAGGCACGTATGTAAACTGTAAAGGACCCTAACGGAAAGTGAGCCATGCAAAGCTTCCCTGGCATCCTAGCCATGCCTGGAAGACGTCTGTACCAGCCATGACTGCATGTCAAACTGCAGCATCTTAGGAACTGCTAAGCGGTGGTAGCTGGCCACCTCAATGCTTGCCCTTGGTAGGTCTGATCTAGATGGAGCTTGGCTGGTGTCTGCTGGCTTGGCTCATGCACCTGTACTTCAGCTGGGCCAGGTAGCTGGGAAAGCTGTGCCCCATGGATTCCTGCCGCTCTTCTTAGGACTGAGGGCTAGCTGGAGCCTGTCCTTTTCACGATGATGGCGGAAAGGCCCAAGGAAGCAATACAACCTACCTGTGCTGTACTAATAACTTACTCATCCGAGGAGGAGAATGTGTGGCCACATCGTATCCAGAGGTGGGAACTCCATTCAGCAGGGAGACAGCGCAAAGTTCCATGGTAGAGAGCATGGGTAGAGGAGGGTGAGGAATTGGGTTACTAATGCCGTCTGCCATGAGACACAAGCACAGCATGCATCATCTTTGTTGAGTAAGCGAGGGAATGGACGGAGACAAATTCAGGACACTTGAGGCTCTTAAGGCAAGTCCTCATCTTGGCCATCAATGCTGTCTTTGCTGCCTACAACCTTTTGTTAATAGGAAGGAGGCAGGAGTGAAGAAATAGCTGCTGTAAAATTGTGCAAAGAAATTCACGTTCAGCCTCGGTTTCCCCTTGGGTCCCGTCTGGCCTCTGGCCTTTGTTCATTTCCCACCGTCTCTCCGTGAACTTACTGCTTCCTGATGGCTGCCAGGATTGCAGTTGATTGTGAAGGCGGTACCCAGACCCGCTGAGCCCATCTGTAGTAGCAAAAGACTGAGGTGGGAAGGTATGTTTCTGTCTCCTTTCTCTACAGATAAAGAAGGGCCTCTCAAAGTATAACGACCCAAAGAATTAAAAGCAGGGAGGAATCAGAGAGAAGGTGAATAACAGGGTCGTTTCCTTTATAGTTTACTTTTCCAGGCTGTTGATTCGTCATGATATATGTAAAATATCTCTCTAAAATATGTGTTTTCAGACAGAGAATATATTTTGAGATGTACTTCTTTTTTTAATTTCTTAGTGCAGTACTAGGAATTGAACCCAGGGTCTTGCTGGTTCTACACAAGTGTGCCCAGTCACCGAGCTACATCCCCAGCCCTGAATACTTGAATCTTTAAAACAACAACTACAAAAAAAAAAAAAAACAACAACTTTTTTTTTAAGTTGCCTTCATGTAGCTATGGTCCCATGTCTCTAGCAGACAGAATGGTGCAAGTAAGATTCCAGGCTCCACCATAGCAGAGAGGGCAGGATCCTACCCGGCTCCATTTCACATCTCACCTGCCAGCCTGGCCTGCCTGCCCTCCTCACCAGGCCTTCATTTAAGAGGAGAGAAAGGAAGCCCCTTTCTTCAAGTCCATCCCTGGGAAGGAGCATGGATGGAATTAACATTCCTGCCTGCTCACCTGGAATAAAACATCACAGGGTGAGTAAAAGAGCAATAACTTGCAAAGCTGAATGAGCAGACTGTTTCAGCAGTTGGGAAAGTCTTGTTGTGCTCTGATTTGGGGGTTATTTCCCTTGCTTTCTATTTCTTCCTGCTTCCTGAGGGCCTGGGTTCGCATAGAGAATGTGATTGGGGGAGCAATCCTCTTTCTCTCGCATTGGCAACTGGTTTTATTTTAAACGTTGCTATAGAATGGGGAAGAACCCTCGGGGAAAAAAGGCTGAGTTAGGGTGGATCTTTTTTTTTTTTTTTTTTTTGGAAATGCTTTTCAGAGCTCTCCTGTGGGTGAGGCTTGGAGGGCTCCGGTTCTCAGAGAGACTTTTCTGCCGCAGAAGAGTGCAAGTGGAAAACAACCTGCCTGGAGCACAATGACTGGACGGGGTCTCTTTCTGATATCACAGCCCGTGAGACTCCCTGTACTATTCTCTTAGGAACAGGTTCTCTGCAACGGCGAACACTGTTGAAATCCCTGCCTTGCTTGTTGCTGAGACAAAAAAAAAAAAAAAAAAAAAAAAAAAAAAAAACCGGAAGCTCCAAGCCCCTGGCTCCCTCCCACTCTGCAAATTATACTAAGACAAACGACCACAGTCTCAAAGCCCCCAACTCTGAGACCAGTGAGACGGGGCCTGGAGCGCCAAGTGACCTTAAAATTCACGCGTTGGCAAAGGGCTTTCAGCGAAGCAGCTGACGCCACTGGTGGGCATCGGGCCGGGATTTCCCTGCTTGCTGCGCTGAAGGGCGAGGGTGTGGGCAGTGAGAAAAGCGTTCGCGTCTCCGAGACCAAGGCATTGCCTGCCCTCTCCCCTCACTGCCGTATTCTTGACTTGCTTTGCGGGGATGCTTAGTCAATCACAACCTCTTCTCATTAAGGGAAATAGTTCTTTCCTGAGAGCACATCTTTGCTCTGTCTGCAGAGGTGCCGTAACTGGCTAAATGCGCGGCGCTGTCGTTTAATAGTCTATTAAACACAGTGCCACACGTTAAAATCCTGACTGTAGTGTTGCAGCGCGGCAGAAGGAAGCTGAGGTCCCCAGAAAGCACTGTTCACTTGCTGAAAGTTGCTGTAAACAGAATACGGGAACTCTCAAATAGCAGAAAAATGTAGAAGGGAGATGTGTCAGGGAAGGGGACAATATAAACAGGTCTCCCTACTGCCCCTCTGCCTGGAAGGAGCAAAATGTGCTGGACTGCATCTGGAAATTCTTAGTGTTTAATGACAAATCCCTTCAGATCCAATCTCATTACTCAGATCTTTATTTGGAAGCACTTCAGTTCCCTCTCTCTCCTTCTCTGGGAGAGACAGAGTTCAGGGAAGCTGCCTTCAGCCAGGGAAACGACTCAGCAGTCACCTCCCTAACGATTGCCAGAGCAGTAGAATTCTTCAAACAGCTGTAAATCCTCTCACCAATATCTCCTTCCTGTGCAAACCACAACAGATCCCCACATCAAAGCTGCCTGTCAGCTGCCCGGACAAAGAATCAATAGTTTTACAGAAGGGAAGCTGCGGAACGCGGGATGTGTGGAACAAACACGCAGGCTGCAAACAACCTAAGTATCATTGCAGGTGAATGAAGGTCCTGAGGCTGCTGCACCTTCCTACAGGCTCTGATCAGCTTGCCTGCAAGTGAGCAGCCAAGATAGCTGCACTGGCTTTGTGGGAAAGGGAAAAGGGTGGGAGGCAGAGATAAGGGAATTCCCAGGAGGATGCTCAGAACTGGGGCAACAAAAGGAAGGTGAGATGGGGTGGACAAGCCCAGCAGGAACTCTGCCTTGTTTGGTAGCTGAAGGCCAGGTGGAGTCCTCAACCTTGGCCATCATCCAAGAATGGGTGTATGCTCTCTGAGTTTCCTTCAACCCCACAGTGGATGAATGTGTGTGTGTGTGTGTGTGTGTAAAGTTGCCCATCATTCATCATTGTACTAGATGCTGAGCTTCCAATGTCTTCTGGCAAATGCTGGTTGTTTGGTTAGCTAATCTATAATACTGCAATGGTTCTGGTCCTAAAAGCAGAGCTTACTTGAATTTTTGGCGAATACAAAGTTCCCATCCAGAGTCCCAGATTTTCCAAATTTGGTGAATAAGCAGTGTTACTGAACTTGGGGGTTACAACCTGTTTCCCAAGTTGGGTTCCGTCATCTGCACTCCACAAGCCAATAAAAAAAAACAGGCCGGTTAATAACACAGAGCAGAAAAGGGGGATTTATTTAATATGGCCACTTCATGAAGAGGTATAGAGACCCAGAAAATCCCTCAAGTATTTGGTCACAGCAATGAGCCGGTAACTAGCACACTTCATTTTATTACACCATGGGGCTCTTTAGCCGTTAAATACTCAGAGTTATAGAAGGATAAATAAGTCTGCTTTTCTTTCAAGGCACAAGAGATGGAGAAAATCTGGAACGGTCATCATACAGGACAAGACAAGAGAGGAGGACAGGTGGTTTTGAATTAGCAAAGCCACTGCTGGGTTAGTGTAAGAGAACCTTGTGGGGAGAGGGAGGCGCAGGAAGGCTGAACGTAATACCCCACACCCTCAAGCAGGGTTTCCTGTATCTCAGGAATGTCCTAGAGAGAGCTCCTCCTGGTCAGCTTTGTCAACTACCACTCTCCCAAATCTGCAGGAGGGCAGGATGAGGGCTGTGGGAAGAGGGAAGGCCAGTGAATGGAAGAGATCTTTGCAGGTGAAGAGATAACCAGGTGGATGGAGTTGAGCTAATCCGCCACACTACATCTACATAGGAGATAACTGGTTATATGGAACAGCGCAGGAAGGGCTCCTGACCAAAGCCTTGTGAGTTGAGCCCTCAAACCCTGGGAGAGCCTTAAGGAGAAACTGTGCGTCCTTATTCCACCAGCAACTGGGAGACTGCTGGGCACTGCGAAACTTCGGGGGGGGGGGGGCTTTGCCCACAACACTGCTTGGGGCAGATCCAGATAAACAGACTATGAGAGGGGGAGTGGCAACCTTAAGAACTGCTTGCTGGTTTTCCTCTTCTCAAAATAATCTCGGTGGGAGGGGTGATGAGGGGTAAACACAGGGTGTGGAGGATTTTATGGCTGTGCCCCGGGATAAATGTTGGTTAGATATTATGGAGGCTTCCTGGAAAGACAGAGCCGAAAACCCTTGGTGGCTACATGGGACGCAAGTTTGAACCGTATTTTCGATGAGAATAATCACGTCAGAGGCTCCTTTCAGGCTTGGCTCCTGCTCAGATTTGTGTACGGAATGGGAGGAGAATTTCTGAGTAAAAGCCCTGAGCATGGTTCTTTACCAGCTTGAGGACTTTAATTTGTCCCTAGCCTGGGTTGCTCAGCAGCTGCAATTCCAGGTGTAAGAGAGGAGATGAAGGCAATCGCTGTGCTTACTGACCACCCTACAACAATGTTGTCGCCTTTCAGAGATCTAACCGCCACAGGCTATTTAAATAGACAACAAAGAACATGCCCACGCCTTCTTTGGAGTTGCCTTGAGGGTGAAAGGGAGGGAATCTCTCCCTTAGTCCAGGAATTCCTGTCTGTGGGCACCCAAGGAAGAGCCAGTGGGCTTCCTCAGCCCGCAGAGGGACGCCAGGCTCTGCCCTATGAAATGAACACCTTGGCAACGTGTCATCTCAAAGGCCTGATTTGGGAAGGAAATTGTATACATGGTGTCGCCCTCTGACCAGACAGGGAAGAGGACTGTGGATCATTTTAAGGGGTCTCTGATATCTTCCTAGGATGGTGGCCAGCATTGTCCTTGTCTCAGGAAATGGGCACGAGTTGTTATATTCTCTACTCTCCTCAAGATTCTCCTCACCCGAAGGCACACAGTCTTTAAGGCCAAGAACGTTCTCAAAGTCCCTGTCTCACCAGGAACGTCTGGGTGCTGGCTGATGTCCCCCACCCCTTTGTCTTTTCTCTCCTTTAACACCAGTGTATCTTCTCAGAACTTGGTGCCAGAAATGGGGACCCTGGCACCCTGAGCTCTACCTTCTTTCTTCCTCCCTCAGTGCTCTCTGGGGGTTCCGGAGGCACCACACGCAGACGCCAACATGCCCCGCCCTGCCTGTCTTTTCTTCCTGGGCCCCCGCCACACTCCTTCAACTCCTTGCTTTTCACACCCACCCAGGCCTGTCTCTGTGGTTTTCCTGCTCTCCTGGAAGCTATAGAAAGAAGATGATGTCATTCCATGTGCCAGGAAACGGACCTTATGTTCCTTCTCGCTTACTTGTCCCAGCTACCGCCTCTTCTCTATCCTCGGGTCCCTCCTTGTACAGGCTCAGCTGTACTCTTTCCCTCCATTGTTTTCAGAGGTGATGGAACAGGCTTCGCCAAGCAGGACCATGGCGGGCACAGTTGCCACAGGGCTTTTCAGTCTTAGGAAGAGAGGTTGACTCCTTGCCTTTCATGTTCCAAGGCCAGTAAAACCCTGGCCCTGCTGTGTGAGTGTGGAGCCTCATCTCTGAATCACACAACCAGAAGGAACATACAGTAGCTCTCTTTGGCGGGAGACTTGGCGAGTGAGTGGTTCGGACACAGCGGTGAGCCTGGAGGATTTGCCCTTGCCCTCCTTCCTGTGTGTGCTTCCCTTTGCAGTCTTAGGGAGTCTCTGGGGCCGGTAAGCCCACCTCTTAAGCCCCCAGCTCTCCTTCTTGGCTAGCACCATCCAGAGTGGAGGTCCATTTGGTGATATAGTCTTAGCTTGACTGCCCTTGACCTGCCCTTGTCCTCCATCACCCACCTGGCACCTTGGCCCCTCTAATCTCGCCCAGCCTCTGCAGGTCTGGAGAACCAGAGGCCAGGCATTCACTTTTATTGTAAGAGCAAGCCGTTATTATTCCTCAGTCATTGCTAACTGTGGGTTTTGTATTTGTCATTAAGAAGGATATGAAGGAGACAGAGGGGACCCCGGTCAGGGAAGGAGAGACTTAGCAGCAAAAGGTACACACCATCAGCCCTGTTTTGTTCAGGGAGGGAAGCCTGCTGTGCTCATGTGGAAGCAGACTGGCCTGAAGCACAGACATCTCGGTGCGGTGGGACTTTGGGAGAAGTGCTTGGCAAGCCTTCTGCAAGCTGAGAGCGGCTTGGGAAAGGCAGCTTCCTATTGACTAAAAACTTGCTAGGAAAGAGGGGGGGGGATCATAGCGAACATAGTACAGCTACCATGAAAGAAAGATCTTGTTTTCACTCTCTTTCTTTTTTAAAACAGTATAATCAATGAAAGGATTTAGAAAAACATATGAACTGTGGAGAGCTCACGGGATCTCGAAATCGCAGGGTCTTTTCCTGGCGATTGCCTCCAGCACAGTGGCTCAGCTTTATTTGCCTTCTGAGAGACGGAGCTGTGTCAATAGCAGCCAATCATCCCATTATCCAGGCTGACAGGCAGAGCCACAGCGTGGCTGGTGCCTGAGGTGGGTGTCGCTCTGGGCTCTCAGCTCCCACCTGTGGCTGCAGCAGCTGCTGGGGAGCAAGGCTCAGCACTGCAGCGAGGAGCAAGAGCGTCTTCCATGCTCAAATGGCAGCCATTGATTTTTTTCCCCCTGATACTTCTGCCAGCAAGTGGAGAATGCACAAGGGAGGACCATTCGGGAGGACCATTCGGTGCCAGTGGAACATTTGCCTCTGATTCCATCTAAGCGTTGCGTTTTGTGGGATGAGGAAAGACTTAGCCAGGGTGGGCTGGGTGTTGACATGGCTCTGCTGCTAGGTCAGGAAAAACAATTTTATCCATCAAGGGGGGAAATGTCTATTGCCTCCGTATTCATACAGATTTGAACCTCAGCATACCCTAAACTTTTTCCCCTCCGATCTGTACCTCCTCTAGAGTCCCTTCTTGAACCCTGGCCATTCTCTTCTTGGTCGTTCAAGTAAACAAGAGGAACCAGATGTCATGTTTCCGTTCCCCCCCCTCATCCCTACCCCTCCATCACCAGATCTCCTCAGTCTTATGCCCTAGGATCACAGTCTTTCTGGATTTCTCCATCCTCTGCTTCTTCAGCACCCGCCGCTGCATCCCTGGAAAACCACAGGAAGTCATTGTTGTCCTCACCTTTCCTTCCCTTACCACAGAATTCATTGCTTTGCTTTGCTTTGTTTTGAGACAGTCTCTCATGTAGCCCAAGCTGGCCTCAAACTCCTTCATATCTTCACATCGCCCTTTAAAGTGTGGTTTCAAACCCCTATAGGTTTCCTGGGTCATGCTCAATATGCCCCGCCCACTGTACCCACCCACAGCTGTGGTCCTCCTCATAATCACTCCTTTTGGAATCTCCAGGCCTTCCTCGTGGTCACACTTATTCCCAGCCGTTTGGACACATGATTCTCTCTTCCTGGTATTGGGGCTCCAGAAAGACATCATGAAGTATGACAACCGGAGCGCGTGGAACTGGAGGGATCAGAAGGCCGGAAGAATAAGTTCTCTTTTGCCCCGCCCCCCAACCCCCATGAGGATCACTATGTAATACCTCTATTTTCTCCTCCCCTCCTCAAGTGGGTCACAGAAACTAGAATGTCTTGCCACAAAGCAAGGCCTAAGACCTTCAAAGGTCATTCTCTGAGCATCCACCTTCTACCTTGAAGGTTTGCAAGTGACGAGAGTCTGTCCCACACCTGAGTCTGAACAAGCCTTGTTGGGTCTTCCGTAGTCTGTCGGGTTCTAGTCACTCTGTTCTTGTTCCCCCAAACTAGCCATTTCTTTCATCAGACTGAACACAAAAAAGCCAGTTGTCTCTAGATCTTTGAGGCCTCGTTTCTGAAGGCTCTGGTGTGGTGTGACATTTATGTGTTACGCTTTTCCCTTGTTACGGGGATGTAAGCAGTGACCTCTGTGTAGGTGAAGAAATGCTTGCACAACAGGGGTTTGTTACTTTCGTCACTGTTGTGACAAAGTACAGACAAACAGGGCAACTTAAGGGAGGAAGGGTTCCTTTGGGATCACAGCTGGGGGGGGGGTAGGGAAGGCATGCTACCAGGAGCATGAGGCAGATGGCCTCAGTGTGTCCTTGGTCAGGAAGCAGAGAGAAGGGGGTGCTGTTACTCTGCCTGCTCATTGTCTCCTAATCCAGTGCATGAGCCCTACAGTGGTGCCGCACACAGGGTGGCTCTTCTCTCTTCAGTTAAACCTCCCAGGTATGTGTTTCTCCTGGGTGATTCTAAATCTAGTCAAACTGACCATGAAGATGCCAAGCCTGCTCGACCGTGTTCTATAACCTGTGCCTTTTGGTAAGGTTCCTCTGATTTGATTTTCTATACCTGTCATGAAAACTACCTGAGACAACCCATTTATCCTGGCTCACAATTTCAAAAGTTCCAGGCCTTGGTTGCATAACCCTTTGACTTTGGGCTTGTGGCAGGATAGTGCATGGCAAGAGTCTGTGGCAGAAAAGGGCTGTTTATCTCACAGTTGCCAAGCAACAAGGGTAAAAGAAAAGAAAGGTCTGGGGTACCAGTATCCTCTTGAAGGGCTTGCTCCTAGTAGTCTAACTTCTTCCCACGGAAGCTCCAATTCTTAAAGGTCTACCTCTAGCAAGTGCTTCATGCAGGAGTCTAAGCCTTAATACACAGGCCTTTGGAGCATGCAAGATTTGACTACAGTATCTTCAACCAGTCTCAGCCCCAAGAAGAAAAGTACTGCATCTGTTTTGGTAATACTTCATCCCTGAACCCAACACCGTTGCTGAGCATAGTAGATAAATAAATATAATTTGAATTGAAGAGATTTTGGTAAAACTGTTGTGAAACATGAAGTCTACCTAATATTGGCAGGTTTTATTTCTGCTTTCTCAGGACAAGTGGGGTGGAATATTCTATTACCATTTGAACTTGAGTAGAGCTTATTCATGTTGGTATGTCAAGGTTTCCAGGCATTTACATCTTGGGCTTTTAATTTGTACCTGCAGAGTGAAGGGACTGTGCCTCTTCAAGGGACTTCCAGACAACAGTAGGTGGGCTGCTTGGAAGGCAACAGAACATTCTTGCCACCATTTTCTATTTCTTTTTTCTAGCTTAGAACTGAAAAACAATGAGACAGACAACGGAGACCAAAGATGGCAGTTGAGGAACTGTCCTGGCTTTGAAACTCACCCATGACCCCTTCAAAAGGATCAACCCAGGGTCCGCCACTGAGTGGGGAGGGGCTGCTGTCTAGAAGGAAAGGATTAGGGAAGAGCTCTGGGGTGAAAAGAACCAAGATGTCTATCAGACATCTTGAGCTCACAGACTCTGTTAACCTGGGAACCTTGAATCCTGACCTCAGTTTCCTTATTTGTAAAACAGAGATCAAGACTCTTATTTCTTGGGATTATTGTAAGAGTTAAAATAGACATGTACTTGATGATGAACAATGAAATAAAGATCACACAATCACAGCAGAGAATGAAACTTCAGTTAAACCTCCCAGGTATGTGTTTCTCCTGGGTGATTCTAAATCTAGTCAAACTGACCATGAAGATGAGTAATCACATGTGGGGGAGATCCAAGCCTGCTTGACCGTGTTCTATAACCTGGGCCTTTTGGCACACTCTGGTACACACACGGAGACCACCCTGCCATCTTGCTTCCCTGGTAGCCCACAGAGTGTCTGCCATTACCAATAAACTGTTTAGCACATGCTGTTAGGTGGGATGCAAGGAGGGCAGAGATCTGTAAGAAAGAAAGAAAGAAAGAAAGAAAGAAAGAAAGAAAGAAAGAAAGAAAGAAAGGAAGGAAGGAAGGAAGGAAGAAAAGGAAGAAAAGGAAGAAAGGAAGAAAGAGAGAGAGAAAGAAAGAACAAGTTTGAGAGGTTGGCTAGATCCCTAGGAAGATGTACAAGACACCAGGACAGAGGTACCTTACTAACTACACAGCCTGTTTCACTCTTGATGGAATCCCCAGTTCCTAGGATTTGATGAGAATGGAGCCAGCTCACAGGATAGGGGTGGGGAGAAGAAGAAATATTCTTGGTGTAGAGCCCTAATTCAGCTTCGGTGGCCTCCTCCTGTGGGGTCCTGCAGAGGCCTGGGAGCAGCAGTGTGCGCAGAATGCTAGATTGGGGACCCATCTTCCCGTGGACCACCTCAGACATACGATGTCTCAATTTTCAGATGGTGCAGCGGCAGTCTGAGAGAAGGCCCTGAATTGGACACGAGTGTTCTTCAGCTGATGGAAGGCCACTCCAGAGCCAGTGGTACAGCTAGGAAAGATGAAAATGACAATTACTCGATGGGTCCCGGGCATCTCACTGAATCTGTCCTGCTCTTCAGCTCTTTCAGTACCTAGAGCAAGAGGCCCTTTGTTATTGAAAGGATTGCACCAAAGCCTCAGGACCAACAGTGCCTTCGCTGTGGAACTTTCTCATACATCTAATAAGCAGGGCTGCCAGGGACGCGGGCCAGCCCCACACAGGCCTTTAAGACACCCAAGTGAGGTTTCGCCACACTTCCTGCCAAGCCCCTTCAAGCTCCATTTTAAGATGTGAGTCAGCCAAGCCGCTCTCAACAAGACCCTCCGAGCCCACCCCTGCTGCTGGTGGGTAGACAGCTCCACCAGGATGCCTTTCTTTCCAGGCCTGGAGAGGGAAACCAAGGCGTGCGGCTTCCTCTCATGCATGGGGTATTTCCGAACAAAGGGGCCTGTGTACAGTGCCCCAGCAGCATGTCTGCATCCTGGGCATGGGGCTCGCTTGCTGGCCTGGCTGGAGGGTCAGCAGCATGGCTGAGAGTGTGCCGTGGAATACAGATTGCCACCGAGCTCTTGGGGCAGTGCCCATGCTGTGTCTGGACCTGGCTCTGGCAGCCCAGCATTCGGCTGCCAACAGCTTGCAGCCCCCCCCCCCCCCCCCCCCCCCCCCCCCCCCCCCCCCCCCCCCCCCGTTTGCTGCGCAGCCAACATCCTGTTTGTGGATTTGACAGGAGTCTCAGGCTCACTTTGCATATCAGAACTCCGGTCTCTGGGCGCTCAGCGTGGGACGAAGCATCTGGACCACTGAGGCATTCCTTACCATTGATGGGCCACTCAGCCAGCTTGAGAAATACAGCTGGAGCTCTCAGGGTGTCCTCTGTGTGCTGCCTTCTACCCACAGCCCCTGCCTGCAAATCAGGCTTCATTATTCATGGAAACAGGCTGCTAACCGGGAGAGAGTCTGTCTTAAAGGCCCGACATTGATCGCAGCGTTCTGATGAAGGTAAGAGAAATGTGATGGCCTCGCCTCTATTCTCACAACAGCGGTCATCCCTGTGGCCATTAGTGACCAAAATGTATGATTCCCCCAAACCCCTGCAGAGCAACTCTGTGTTTTTCTTCAAGTAGTACGCAGAGTAACATAGCTCTCGTCAAGGTTGGGGTTCACACGGAACCCATTCTTCGTAACATTGGAAGCAGACAAGGGGGTCCATTCTGGTCACCTTTGCGCCTCCTCTCTGTCGGGAGTCCTCCTGGCCCCAGACCCCTCCAAGCTCTCCCGTTTCTCTTCCTTTGTTCTCTTTCCTGAAGTTCAACAGCTCCCCTAACACTCACTAAGTCAGCGGTTCTCAACCTTCTTAAGGCAGTAAACCTTTAATACAGCTCCTCATGCTGTGATTGTAATGATTTCAGCCACATTAAGGCTGATACTTCCCAGTACTAAGGGTCACGCAGGTACAGACAAGCCCTCAGGCAAAGTGCCTAATGGCCCCGGGGGATGTTAAAGGGTCTTGTGTGATCCCCGTATGACTCATCTAAGCCCTCACACACGTGCACGAGCCCCATCACCTGCGTGTGACGTGGCCACGTCAACCCCCTGTGTGCATGCGCTGGGCAGCCTTTAAAAGCTGGATGCACCATCGCCATCTTCCTCCCTCTCTCTGCACACTGACTTCCCAGACCTGTGCACGTCCCCGTCTAATAAACTCCTAAGAGGCTTAGTTGCGTGTTCCACATTTCCTTCTCACTCGCACCAGTGATGACCCCCAACCATAAATCTAGTTTTTGCTACTTTGTAACTGTAGTTTTACTCTTATGAATCTTAATGTAAATATGTCTTGGGCGGCTCAAAGGGGTCATGGCCCATAGGTTGAGAACCGCTGTTGACTAAGCAAAGCCCAACTGGGCACACATGTGTTAGATTTACTTTTGTCCTTTCTGCACAACCGAGGCTGAGTTCTTCTGTATATTGCCCAAGCTGCCGCAGGTTCATGGCCTCTGACCTTACCTGGGTCTTCGGAACCATCTGTGTCTTGTTGGCCTGCCTGCAGAAAGCCAGGCTCCCCTAAGGCTCCAACTTATGTTTCTATCTCTCCCACCCAGAGGCACTTGACTCTAACCTCAAGGCCGTTGGGCCCAGTTCTCTCAGCTTTGTCCTCCTACAAACATTTCCTTATCCACACACATCCTCACTTTCAGTCTCAGAGATGTGACATTTCATCACTTGACGCCAATTGACATAGTCAGGCGGCCACCCCTCTTGTCTGCTGTTTTGTTTGTTTCTGTTGAGACAGGTCTCACTATGTGTGTACCTAACTGGCCTAGAACTCACTATATCAAACAGACTGAAACCCAATATGTAGACCAGGCTGGTCTCAAAATCACCAAGATCCTCCTGCCTCTGCCTCTCAGGCCTGGGATTAAAGGCATGCGTCATCATACCTGGCTGCTTTTTGGAGTTTTACATTGCTGGAGATTGAACCCAGGGCCCTGAGGAGGCATGGCAAGTAACTCTGCCTCTGAGCAGTATCCTCTCTTGTTCTTAGGAAAGGGTTTGCCCTTCTCCTGTCAGCTGCCTACAGGCTTGGATTTTACACCACTGTCTAGTTAAAGTTAAACCTCCCCACACCTGCCTTCCAACTTCTGCTTGCATGTCCAAACAGTTCTTTCTAATCAGCTTTTCCACATGCATGAGGTAATCAGCCACCACAAGCACAAAACCGTTAATACCGCACCAACCAACAACTCCCGTGACAATGAGTTGAGATTTCAGTCTTCGTCTCACTAAGATGACGTGGCATTTGGAAATATGAATCACCACGGTTACAGTTTGATGTAAAACGTTCTCCATGGGCTCAGGTGTTTGGATGCTCAGTCTGCATCTGGCGGGGCTGTTTTAGAACTTCGTGGAACCTCCAGAAAGGGGGACCTAACTGGAGAACGGAGATCACAGAGGCTTGAGGTCTTATTGCACGGTCTTTCTGAGCTCTCTCTGCTTACTGTTCTGCCAGGACGTGAGGAGGTGAGAAATTCCAGCCACATGTTCCTGCCACCATGGAGCTGCCTTCTTCACCAGGATAGACTCTATCCCCTCAAACCATGAGGCAAAATAGAGCCTTCCTCCCTTGTTAGGGAATATTGTTTTAAGATGTGTTGCTTTTGTTTATGGTGCATTTGTTTAACTCTGTAAAGCTGTGATTCTTTGCCTGACTAAAACACCTGATGGTCTTAATTAAGAGCTGAAGGGCCAACAGCAAGGCAGGGGCAAGGATAGGTGGGGCTGGCAGGCAGAGAGTAGAAGGAGAACTGAGAAGAAGAGGAGGACATCAGGGCCAGTCACCCAGCTACACAGCAAGCCACGGAGAAAGAATAAAGAAAGGTACACAGAACTAGAGACAGATAAAAAGCCCAAAGGCAAAAGCTAGTCAGGATAACTTAAGAAAAGCTGCCAAGAAAAAGCCAAGCTAAGACCGGACATTCATAACTAAGACTAAGCTTCTGTGTGTGATTTATTTGGGAGATGGGTGGTGGGACCTTCAAAAACAAAAAAGAATGAAACATCACACAACACTCCCTTCCCTCAGATAGTTTATCACCATGGCAATAAACGTCCCTCCTTCCACTACAGCCACTGCCTATAGCTTCCCACGAGGGGTGAGGCCTCATGAGATCATCCCCTACCCACCAGGGGATGTTGGTAGGCCCAGTCTTGTGCCAATCACCACTGTAGATATGGATCATAGATGTGATATCCATGTCCTAGTCAAAAGATAACATTTCAAACCCTCTTCCCAAATCCCAGCTCTAACATCCTGTTCACCTTTTCTTCCACAATGTTCTCCAAGTCTTGGGATGGGTGATGTGGGTGTTCTACTTGTGCTGAACACTTACCCTAGGCATTTTGGCTACTTATATGTCTGTTTGTTACTGGATCTTTTCCCTTTCTGTCCTTTTCTCTTGAGGTGTGAGCAGTCATCAACCATGCCACCCATGTTATGCTTTAAAACTGTGAACTAAAGTAAACCTTTCCTCATTTATGTTGCTTTTTGTCAGCGATTTGGTCACAGCAACGAACCAGAAAGAAAGAGAACTGATATATATNTATATTTTGAAGGTTTCTGGTCCTTTAAATTTCATGCGCCGTGTTCTCTACTCCTCAAAGTTGGTCTGAAATGGCCCCTTCTTCCCCCACCTGCAAGATTCATGCTGCTGTTCCCCATGCCCGTGATATTGTTCTGACTCATTGCTGGTCTTGCTCCTTGTAGCATCTCCTCTCTGCTGGGACATATGAGTCCCAGTTCCTTCTAGCTTAGTTCATTGTCACTAGCTCTCCCTTGGGCACCACAATTGTCATTTCTCTGTGATGTCACTCCCTCCCCACCACCTCTACCCTGATGAAGGGCACCATGGCTTCCCTATGCGATTAGGGAGGTTGTTATCCCAGCTTCTTCCCACTCAATCACTATATCTTCTCAATTATCTCCCATATGTAACCCTTAGGATCCATCCCTCTTAATGCCCTCCTGTCTCCACCACTCTATTTCCTGATCTACGCATCATCCACTTGACACAAAGTCCTCTGGACCACAGATGCTAAGCGTTGTGAGCTTCCTGATCTTGCGGCATCCGATGACCTGTGCTGTCTCTCACCTCTCTCAGGCTTGGGGGAAGGGACTACCCCTCTTCTCCTCTGCCTACTTATCTCTTCACACGGCTCAGTCTTCTTTACCTTGTGACATCACTCGTGTGAATGTTCCTAGCTCTACCACTATGGGTTGAAATTGATCCGTTCAACTCCTAATTCACAGAACCCCTGGGTGAGGCTTTATTTGAAAACAGGATTATTATAGAGCTATACAGGAATAAGATGGGCTACTAATCCAATATGACTGGTGCTCCTATAAAATTTTGCATATGAAACCATGCATAGGGAGAATCACATGTAAGATAAGGTGGAGATGGGGTGATGCTCTACAAACTTAGAACACCAAAGACTGCCAGCAGACACCAGGAGGGGAGAGTGGGTCTGGTCATACCTTGCTTCCCAAACCTCACAAAGAATCATCCCTGCTGAGATCTTGACAGTGAGATTCTAGCCTCCGGATGGCGATGGCCCTTTCTGTTGTCAAGCTACCCAGACTGTACCTCTGTTCTGTGTCATTTGGAATATAATGTTCACCTGTACCACTGTGTCTTGAAAGTACATAATTTGCTTTTAAAGTTTTTACAAGGGACCATAGCTAAGATTTTGCCTTTGGTCACAAAGGGGACTTTGGCTTTAGACTTTTAAAGGATGCGGAACAATTACAACTTTGGAGACCCTTGAAGATGGATTAAATGTATTTCCCAAAGGCACAGAATAAAGGAACAGACGAAAACCCAGCAGGACAAACATGAAATCCTACAGTTCCTTATCTGGTATCTGGAGCATGCTATGGCATAATGTGAGCTCCAGAGGGTTTGGGCAGCCCTGTCCTGGCCTGTTTGCTGCATCCTTCATGACCTCTAAGACATCCTATATCCTGTATCCCGCTCACTGACAAGGCATTCCTCAATATACAGTCCACCGCTTTGGCATCTTTCAGAGTTCCTGAAACTTCACGGAAGCTGTAACTTAAAAGAGAAATGATTTATTTGGGCTCTTTATTTCAGAGGTTTCATCCATATTTCCTGCATTCATTAGTTCTTGGCTGTAGTGAGGAAAGTACCTTCTAGTGCACATACCAACTTCTTCCAACTGCCCCCCCCTTCCACAGCTCCACCACCTCCATGTAGCCTCGAGTTTTGGATCCATTGTTTAGAACAGAGGTCTGCATGATCCATGGAAATGCCCCAAAGACACTCTCAGAGTATTTCATTGATCCCCGAGACCGATCTCCATCTAACAGAGTTGATAATAAAGATTGATTACCACACCCGCATTGGACTTCCGTGTTGGTAATTAATTACCTGTTCACCACAGTAAAGATGTCTTATCCACCCTTTTATCTATGCTCAGTGACAGGAATATAAAGGCTAAATAAGCATTTTATAGCCAAATCAATGAAAGCACATTTCAAACAAAAACCATGAAGTCCAAACAATGATGCTTTAACTGAGTTTGATTTATTTCATATTTTTCCCCATACAGGTTACTTTTGAACTTGCTCATGTCTTTCTGTTCATCTGGATGTGTGTGCTCTTTCCAGAAGAATCCAATGTCTCCTTTGGCCCATTCTATGGCCATGGTTACAAGCCCTCTCCAAAGTTCCTACCATCTTGTTTTGTACCCTTTTCCTTCAGGCTTGAGGACAGGACACCTTACATTGCTAATCCCTGAAATCTGTTCATTCCTCTGTAAACTGTTTCTTCATTTAATGCTGTCGAACCATCTGTTTCCCGCTGGGACCCTAACAAATTGGTAGGCAGGTAGGTGGTTGCAGAGATGATCACCACGGTTCAGAAATAATGACTTGCTTTTCCATGATCTTTTACATCCCTCACTCAATTCCCTTTCGGTTTTCAAAGTGCCACACACCTAGCACTTTTACATAAAGCCTGCTATTTGACCTATGCGTTTGACTAAACATAGGAAATGTCTCATCGCTTTTAGCATTCTGTTGAACACCTGCAATATGGGAGACACCATGGTGAGCTTTTGGGGATCCAAGCAGAAAAGAGAAAGACCCAGAGGCTGCTAAGGAGACAGATGCAGAGGATGTGACCATGGGAACTTGGAGCAGGGCACTAAGCTTGGCCTTGGATCAGAGCCCACATCTCCATAAACATAATCATATGTGCTAGCCTCTTCCCAGTCTGGACACCACAGGAACACGAGTGCCCTTCCTTTTCCGTTGCTGAGTTTTGTTGTTGTTTGTTTGATTGTTTGTTTTTGTTGTTTTTTGGGGCAGGGTTTCCTCTGTGTAACAGTGCTAGTTGTCCTGGAACTAGCTCTTGTAGACCAGGCTGGCCTCGAACTCACAGAGACCCACCTGCCTCTGCCTCCCGAATGCTGAAATTAAAGGTGTTTAATTTCTGCCTGACTTTTCTGTTGATTTTTACACACAAGTGTTCACACCACCATATTCACAGTAGCTGAAGACCGAGACAACCTAAATGCCCATGAAAGGACCAAATCAACAAAGTGCGCTCTCTCTCACACATACAAACACACCACTCAGCCATCCAGCACTTGGAGCACTGATACAGGCTGCCACCAAGGTCAGCCTTGAAAACAATCCGTTAAGCAATAGAAGCCGGGCACAAAGGCTGTGTATTATAAGACTCTTGATAGAAAATACTCAGAGTAGACAGGTGAGTAAAGACAAGAAGGTAGTTGGGTTGTTTGCAATGGTTGGAGGACAAAGGTAGTGCAGTTAAGGAATATGGGCTTATTATAAGGTGATAAGAATGTTTTCGAATTTTATAATATTGGTTAAAACATCAAAATACTAAAATTTAAAAATCCACCGAATTGTACACTTGGAAGTAAACCTTACCTGTTAATTAAATGCCAGTCCTTAGAAAATATAATTGTTAAAAATTATCCAGACATTTTGGGACCTGGGACTCTATATTGGAAAAAGTCCCTAAGATGAATTGTAAACACAGCCACATCTCATTGGCCCCTGAAAATTGGAAGAATTTGAAATCTGCTATAAAACAAAACAAACAAGTGAAAATTGGGCAACCCAGGGTAGGGAAAGTGATCATTCATCAAAGAAATATTTATCTGCTGCCCAAATGTAGCAGGTCGCATGCTGAGCCCATTGAGCTGACCACACGCTCTGCTGCTAAGGAGCTGTGGCGTCGGATTGAATGGATAGAGTAGAGCGATACCAATAAGGCACCCGAGATGAGCCTGAAGGAGTCAGAGGATGGGAAACTCATTCGAGAAAAGGCTCAGAATCTTGGAAGATGAGTTCGTGAGAGTCGCCGGGCTCTCCAATTAGAGAGGCTCTGTGTACAAAGGCCCAAGTGGCGGGGAGCCCCGTACACCAAGCGACAGCATGAGCCTGAAATGGAAGGCCGCAGAAGACACCGTGTGGAGAGCGAAGTGGCGAGCCGGTCCCACGGAGCAATGGGAGCCAGAGGTCTGGGGGAAGGTTGTCAGGGCTCTGTGTGGAGTTCTGGGGTCCAAACAAGGGCAGTAGGAGGGGAGAAGAGGAGATATAAGTCTCATATCCTTTCCTCAAAGGCCTGGAGAAAGAAGAGCTTGAAGACGGGAGAGGAAAGGGGGGAAAGAGAGCCCGTTCCATGATTTAGTGAGCTCTTCCTGTTCCAAGCTTTGTTCTGGGTGCTGGGGAGGAGTCAGCCAAATGTAGAAGCACATTCCAGGAGGGGCAGCCTGGCAACCAGCATCCACAGCAGGTGGTGGTGGCGAACAGGACCAGGACAAAGGGTGACAGGGGTGCTGGTGTGGGTAGGCTGATCAGAGGAGATTTTGTGAGCAGCTGATATTTCAGCAAAAACTGGGGCCAAGAGAGGAAGGGCGTTAGCATGTGTGGGTATCTGATCTGGGACAGCAGCAAGTCACGGCAGAGGGACCAACTCTGTCACAGCCCTGGCAAAGAAGATCCGTGACTCATTGGGGGGGGGGGGAGAGGCAGCCAGGAAGTCGGGGAGGAATGGAGTGGAGGTGGTAAACTGGAGGAGGTAGAGGTGTGGTCACTCTGAGCCCAGAGCCTTGAAGACCATGGTAACAATTGTAAATATTTTTCCTACGTGCCATAGAAGCCATTGGGGAAACTATACATTAAGAGGGAGAGAGAGGTACTGGCTGAACTCAAAGTACACTGTCCAAGTCATCCAGTGAGCAGAACCAGGGAAACTGTATCAAAAGGAGGGGGAAAGAAAGGAAAAGAGAGGGGAGTAATAGGAAGACAGAAAGGGGAGCTTTGGAGCCAGTTCATCTGCGTCAGAGCCTTGGCCTGACCTGTCTCTGGCTGCATGACCCTGGTGCTGCTACCATTCTCTGGTATAATTTTAAAGCCACTGGAATGACGTGCTGGTATCTCTCTCCCAGGGTGATTAGATTAGCGGTAACACACGTGAGCCGCCAGCTCAGGGTCTGGCATCTCGTAATGCTCAAGGTGTAGGAACTGCCATGTCTGTTTAAGCTCACTGGAGGTTTGTATAACATTTGGCCTGTCTCTGCTGGAAATTAAGCGGAGTACCTCCAACAGGAAGGAGTAATGTCTTAAAGCACAATCAGCCACCAGCAGAGCCATACTTACAGAGTTCCTACCACGGACACTCGACAGCTCAGGACTTGAGGGAGCTCCATGCTGCTGGCTTTTTTTTCAACAACGATGAAAGAAACAAATTTGGAAATAATAAAAGAGTACTAAACATGCTTATTCTTTAAAGCACCAAAGCAAGGGAGAAAATGAAATCACAACTTGTTTCAGCTGAAAGCAAACTTTACATGAACAAGCTAGTTGGCTGTCACTCTAGTGGAAAAATCACTTTGTTAGTGGAAGGCTAGAACCTACAGCACTGAGAGCTCAGGAATGACAATGGCTTCTACAGGGCTTGCCTAAATTTGGAGTGTCCTCCCAAAATGCATTTCTTTATAAATAGCTAGAATAAAACAGAGATCATCATAGTGTGTGTGTGTTTGTATGTGTGTGTATGTGTGTCTATGTATGTGTTTGTGTATGTGTGTATGTGTATATGTATGTGTATCTGTAGGTATGTGTGTATGTGTGTCTATGTATGTGTATCTGTGTGTATGTGTGTGTGTGTATATATGTGTGATATGGATGGTATATTTAGACCCACTGGATGACTTGGACGGTGTACCTTGAGTTCAGCCAGTACCTCTCTCTCCCTCTTACTGTATAGTTAATGTATATGAATGTTTGCCTACATGTATGTATATGTACCCACATATGTGGTATCTGCAGAGTCCAAAGGAGGGACTGGATCCCCTGGAACTAGTTACAGATGCTGTGACCTGCATGTGGGTGCTGAGAAATCATTGTAGAATTCTGGAAAACACAATCACAGCAATGTTTGCTCTGACCTGATGGAGCTACAGAAATAGCACTGCTTACCCCTCCTTAGAACCTCCTGGTTCAGAGGCAAAGCCTCCTGGGCTGTTTTGATGCTTTTGAGGTCGGACACTGCACAGGAGAAGAATTCCACATCTCAACCCTGCCACATCTTATACAGGTCTGAGACCTGAGATGTATTTGTTGGGTAAGTGCTGAGCATAACTTCCTAGTCTGCACTTGAACCCAACTTTATTTAAAATGCTTGTCTGTCACAGTTTAGACAGATGCAGCGTGTGCTCCTCAGGGGCATATGTGATAGGAAAGTTGGCTCAGCATAGTTGTACTAAGAGGTGGTAGGATCTTCAAGAGGTGGGACCTAGTGGGAAGCCATTATTGGCCGCTTCGTGTTTTTTGGTTCCCGGCCTCAATCTGCAATCTCCTGCTCATATCTGCTCCCCTCATTGTGATCCCATTGCCACGAGAAAAATTACCTGAGCTGAGTCAACACCAGAGACATGCCCTGAACTTCCAGAACTGAGGGATAAATGCATCTCTTTTCTTTATTGTTGTGGAATAATCCTTTTGTACACTGTGTCATTCAGATTGGCTTAATAAAAAGCTAAATGGCCAATAGCTAGGCAGGATTTTCGGGGTATAGAGGACTCTGGGAAGAAGAAGGAAGGGCTGATGTCACTCTTCCAAGATGGCAGCGCATTCATCTCGAGCAGCAGGGCGGGGAGTTGCCAGCCAGATGAAGAGGAAACAGGATGGGCAATATGGAGATGAGGTAATAAAACCACAAGACAAAAAGTAAAGTAATAGAAAAGGGTTAATTTAAGGTATAAGAACTTTAGTGTATGTAGTACTTGGTACATTGAATCTTATGGGTGTGAGCTTCTTTTTCTAACACTGTGTGTTTTGTTTGGTTGTTCTGAGGTGCTGAGCTGGAAATAAAACCTCCTGTAGGCAGGTGCCATTTCTCTGAGCTAACTCCCCTGTCCTCACTCTACAAACGCAATGACTTTTAACACTGAAGGTTTAACTCACTTAGGAGAGGAAGTGCTTAGCCCTGAATGCTGATATTGGTACCAGAGTCCAAGAGATTTAGAAGTTACAAGTTTACATTCAACATTTAAATATTAAAATTCACGAGTCTCTGAACAAATGACATTAGCTCTCTGTATCCATGGAAGGTGAGTGGACAGACAGTAGGGAGCCTTCCAGCAACTCCACGTGCCATGAGTGAGCCTGTGTTGGCTGGAACTCATTGATGGGCATTAGAAAGAATGACCAACTAGTCACTACCCTGCTAAACATAGCAAGATTACCTCCTTTTATTAATAGACTGGAAGGTATGAGCTAAAAATATGGGGTGGCTTCCAAGTCCAAACTCTTTGGATTTCTTTTGTTGCATCTTGGGTTAAGTACGGCTTGGGGGGACCAACCCCTATCTCCCGCTGCAGCCCAAGGTCTTATTAGTTCTTATTGCCTGGGAAAAGGAAATATGCCACCTATTCATTCCAGCCTTTTTCTTATTGATTTAAAAATGTACTGATGGGACTTTAAAGAAAAATAATTGCATCCACTTGTTTGTTACAAAAGGCCCCTTTACCACCCTGCAGAAAATTCAAACAGGAAAAAGCGAAAAATGACAATCTCCCATGGTATCCAGCACCTGTTAGTGCTTAAGCTGTCCGCTTCCTTCTTTTTATTGTACATTTTAAGCTCTAAGCATGACATTTTCATTAAACACCTTTGCTGTATTCTGACATCGGGTTTACAATGATTTTTTTTAATGCTAAGATAATATCCTGTGAGGTAGGTGCTGGCTTATTTTTACCATTTTTCCGTACTTACATGCCTTATTAGAAGGCCATGAAGATGGGAGTTGAGACCAACTCTGCTAGTTCCAACGTGACCTCAGCCCCACCACCTCGCTTCTGCAGGCTCCGGCACCCTCTCTGTGAGTACGCAGGCTCTGCTGGTCTAATCTCATCCGGGTATCGTCAGGACTGCATGAGGTCATGTCTGTAGGCGGTGCATGACTAGTATCTGGAACATGGTTGGCTTCTCCGAGCTTGGCGGCGGCTGCTCCTTTGCCTGCATTCCTCTTCGATGACCAGCTTGACTTTTATAAATATTCCTCAAAGAAACGCCCAGGAACTCTCAGACTACGTGACCTCACCTCTGAGGAACCTCGTGCCTCGTTTGCAAAGTGTAGTGGTCAGGCTGGAAGCCGTGACCTCAGAGATAGATCCCTTCCACCCCGATGGGCCGGCATCTCCATTGTCATTCACAGAAGCTGTGACCGCTGCAGAGAAATGACCTATGAACTGGCGTTGATAGCCATCCAGGAGGGCCTGAGGCCACCTTGGCTTCTCCGCACACCCCGAGGAATGCTTGACGCTGTCCCATCAGCTTCCTTCCAGGGTAGCGATTCTCTCTAAATGTAAGCTTAGCCGGCTCTTGTTTCAGCCAGGGTTTTATTTATCCATCTATAGTTCTCATGACACTCTGTTGCTGTGATCATCTTCCTGTGCGGTCACTGAAGGAAGATGAACCAAACACTGCAGGGTTCAGCCCGCCAAGTGCTACCTGCAGATCCTCCCTGAGGGACGGAAATTTTCTGCTCTACTCACCGCCGCCTGCCTGTGATCCCTGCTGACCTGGCACGAGGAGCTTTTAATTAAAAATAAGAAATGTCTCATACACCCGGGTAGTTGGATAAGTCGTCTCACTGATTCATGAGCTGCACCTTAGCACTCAGACTTCCCAGATCCCCCTAACCCAGTGCCCTTCAGGGCGTCCAGTGGCCTCTCCTTAGGACCAGAGGTGCCTCCAATGCTCCTAGATAGAACTGAAGGTCACAGCGTCACCCTGCCCTGCCATGTCTGGCCTTGTGTTCCTAGGGAACATCAGTGGAGTCGGCCTTTGCATTACCTCCCCAGGGTGTCCTCAGTGGGCACACTTCTGCACCAGGGAAAGAGTGAGGTAAAGAACCTCATTCACATGGGTGCCCACAGAGAGGAGGTGGAATGATGCAGTCTACCTGGTATTCAACCTTTTGCTTTTCTTACTGTGTGGCTTACATGGTCATTCAGCCTCTCTGTGTTCCCATATCCAA
Source organism: Alexandromys fortis (assembly GCF_014885135.2). Classification (NCBI taxonomy): domain Eukaryota; kingdom Metazoa; phylum Chordata; class Mammalia; order Rodentia; family Cricetidae; genus Alexandromys; species Alexandromys fortis. The sequence continues at coordinate 5,203,780 of NW_026067984.1, read as the reverse complement.
AATGAGAATAAAAGAACCTCATAGAGGGACTACACAGGCTTGCCCATGGGAAGAACACACATCCGATACGTTCTAAATGTGCAGATTAGTGACTAATACCACGAACAATCGAGGATGCGTGGGTCTGGTCCTCAGCACAGGGGTTCATCTGTAGTCAGGACCGTAGACCTGAGCTTAAATGTCACCTAAGATTCATCTCCCGATCTGTCCTCATTGGCTCTGTGTGAACGAGTTCTCTGCCTTGGAGGCCACTGTGAAGATGAATGGACAGATGTATGGCCAGTACTGGGCACAGTGTTACTGATGCGTGGCAGTGTGAGCCCCCGACGCAGCCCGGCTCCACCAGAGCCGGGTGCACACCAGGGTCTTCTGAGGCGAGCGCTGCTTCTGTTGTTCCTGGCGTTTGTTGGCTTTGTGCTGCCAGGCTGGTCTTGGCAGCTGCTGGGCCTGGGTCATCAAAGCCGTTCTGAAAGGTCCTGACTTCCTCCAGCATCTCCCTCCTGCTGGAGACATCTCTGTGCCCTGCCTGTGGAAGCTGAGTGTTTTGGGGTCACTCTGCAAGCTCTCCAGTGTCTGGGTCGCTTTGTTTTTTTTGTTTTGTTTTGTTTTGTTTTGTTTTGTTTTTTTCCACAAACTGATCAACAACAGCCCTTCCACTCCCTGCTCTGCCATGGCTTCTATCCATCCTTCTGTTTGCCTGTATCTTCCTGAAGCATCTCTGGCTACCTCCACTTTGCTGCTCCTTGTGTTTGGGTTGAGCCACCCTCCACCTAAAGAGTCCCTTCTCTTCATCTCTTAACCCCACTGATTCCTCCTTGGTCCCACCCATAGACCAGCTCTCTCCAGGTGCCAGAGAAAGCTCACCTCTGAATTTCAACGCTCACCCTAGGGAGGGTGATGACTGCCTGAGCTTTCTGCTTGTGGTTCCCTGTTCCTCTGGTGAGCAAGCACTGGAGAGGCGAACACAGAAGCCCACAGATAAGGAGTCCAGCAACAGCATGCTTTTAGTTGTGTGTATGTGCACCACGCGGGCGCCAAGGAGGTCGGAAGAGGACAGGAGAACCTCTGGGACGAGAGTTACAGTTGTGAGCTGCCACGTGAGAACACAGATCCCCTACAAGATTAGCAAGTGCTCTTGACTGCAGGGTCATCTCTCCGGCCACAGGAATTAAATTAAGAGACAAACAGAAAAGAAAACAAAAACCCTTGAGTGAAACTGCTTCCATGAGAAAAAATTCACTGTATTCTACTTTATATAAACTCGAAATTTTAGTTGGAAACTCATTTTGGAAAGATGGTGTAAAGCACAGACTTCAAAATTTTAATTCTTTATTCCTGGTGAACTGTTCAGGAGTGGCACCCTCAGGAGTTGGTTCCTCCCCCACACGAAGTGGAGACCAGTGGCTGCAGTCTGTGTGTAGTGTTACTTCTCAGACTGAGGCTGTGTGAGAACCATGCCTGGGGCCTGTGTGAGAGCCATGCCTGGGACCTGTGTGAGAATCATGGGCATTAGAAGGGCTTTTCCACCGTGGCCAGGTCTGCACCTGCTAGAGGCCTTCAGAGAAAAGCGTGTGATGGTCCATTTCATCAAAGCTGCAGTTCTTAAAATCCCACGGTCAGAAATTCCTACATCCCACGAAAGCCTTCTCTCCTTGGCACAAACAGAGGGAATCTGCTTTCAAAATACTTCCATGAGAAAACATTCACATTGTTTAAAGGAAGAGAAATCGGGTGTTTAAGAAAAAAAGAAAAAGACAAAGTTGCTCTTCCAGAAATAACAGCCCTGCCAGCTTCCTAGGGTCATGAAATAATGCATTTGGCAATGACATTGAGGTGTTCTGGCATAGTCTCTGGAAGCTTCCTCTCCCCTGGGCCGTATTTTACAGTTACTGCTTCTCTACCCCATTGCCACGGACATAATTTATTATTTGTTTACACGTTTCATATACTAGGCTAAGGTGGAAAACTAGTGATGCCGTGTTATGAGAGAGGAGAGAGAATATAGTGTGTGTGAAAGAGAGAAAGATAGGAAGAGGGAGAGGTGAGAGGGGCAGACAGACAGACAGACAGACAGACAGAGGGAAAGGCTGTGTGACTATAAACATACATACAGGCTCACTGAAAGGCTCAGGGGGACCTAACACATTCTGAGCCTCTAACTCGTCACGGCACAAGTGGCCTTTTCATGACAACCAGAACCTCCTTGGGCTCTTGGCTTGCATCCAATGTGTTCCCTACCCCAGGATCTCAGCTCTAAACTCAGGGAGGTTCAGGCTCCCAGTGGACATGACTCCCCAATCCCTTCTTCAAATCATCTTCTTGTGGAAAGATCCAGAAGGGACTTGTGACAACAGGCATAATGCTTTCCCCCAGGCATCTCTTCCCACGAAACAGACAGGTATGTCCACGGCAGGCTCAGGGAGGTCAAGGACATAAAGAATCCAGGGCTGAAGAGATGGCTCAACTGTTAAGAGGAATTGTTGCTTTTCCAGAGGACCTGGGTTCGATTCCCAGCATCTACATGGCAGCTAAGAACCACCAGTTCCAGGGGTTTGGGCTTCAGAGGATAATGCATTAATACGGTATACAGAAATACATGCAGGCAAAACATCCATATACATAAAAAATAAAAATAAAATTTTAAGAATCCCGACAGAGAAGAAGGCCTATAGCTTATTCAGTCACTCACAACCCTTTACCTGGGCTCAGGCAAGTCACCAGAACTCAAGAGGTTCATCCCTAAAGAACACAGAGAGAGATACTTGCTTCCCAGGGCTGCTTCTGAAATCAGACAAACGAAAAAAAAAAAAATAACTCTGGAATGTAACAAAAGAAGCTGAATTTTAGTCTCCACACTGTCAGAAAGAAAGAAAAAAAAAAGGAAGGAAAAGGGGAGGAGGGAGGGAGGGAGGAAAGAAGGAAGAACAACAGCAAAGCCTGTAGTAAAATGGCTATTTAGAAGTGTGCAGTGTGAGTTACCCACAGGGCTGGGCTGTAGCTGAGTGGTAGAGTATCTAAATAGAATACACAAGACCCTGGGGTCAGTCCCTAGCACCATTAAATGAAATCTTTTAAAAAAACACATGTTGCCAACTCTCATGGTGTTTTCAAAGCATATGCTCAAACAGCTTTGGGATGTCAAAATAACATTCAAAGGCAGTTCTTTGGCAAGATAGTTAGTACAATAATAGGTGACCTCTGTTCGTTAGAAACCACTCCAGTCTTTGCATCTTCACCGCAGACCTGTGTGGCACTCGCTGCATCACAGGTGAGAACAGAATGCAGGGGCAGTCTGTTTAAGAAACTTGGCGGTTTTCTTACTTTGATCTAGTTCTGGGACTTCCTCTCTATTATTTGGGTAAGGAAATCAGGCCCGATGGGATTAGTGGCTTGCCGGAATTCACAAAGAGAGATAGTAATTAAAGTCGATCTGAATGCTAGATCTCCGTTCTTACCATTCAAAGGCATCCCTGGGTTGACAAGCACAAACACCTTTAGGAGGCGGGGTCCTCTGAACCCAGGCACGTCTTAAACCGAGAGGCAAAAATGTTCAGTAGGCGGCGCCGGAGAGCCCAGATGGTAACTCCCTTCCTGGCTCCCTTCCTAGGGGCCCAGTCGGTGGGAAGGGCTTGGAATTTAATCCTCAGCATTCCAGCCAGGGTTCCTGTGACATAATAAAGCCCAAGGAGGGATCTCGAGTGACTTGTCAGCAGAACCCCCAGAGGGATGTTCTATAGATAGCCAGGGCGTGTCGCAGGCTCAGTCCCTCTCCGCAGAGGGAAGTTCTTTCATGCCTGAGCTGGGCAGTGCAGTGAGCAGCAGGTGGAAGGGTGGGGACCTACCAGGCTTGGGCCCAGAAGACTGTAGGGCTGGGAATTGTGTGTGCGGGGTGGTGGGAGGAGCCCAGGCCCAGGACGGAATTCCAACTATGGCGTTTTGGAGAAAATGTTTTGTTATTTGCCCCGGCTGACCCCACTCCGCGTTAGGACGAGGGCTGCAAAGGAGAAGTCCCAAATACAGAGACTGACACAGTCTTTGACGTGGGCTCCGAGAAGACTCCATGGAACGCGCCAGGTTGTCTTTTGGGGAGAGACGAGACGTGCCAGGAATGTCGGTGTGCCTGCCCCGAGCTGTGATTGGAGGTTGCCGGGTTGAGAGTTCCCTCATTTGCATGGCTGAGCAATTGGTCAGTGCATTGTTTCCCACCAGAGACTATTTACCTTCCCACTTCCAAGCCCACAACTGTCCTATCAATAAAGTCACATAAATACCGGAATGACTGCAGAGACTCTAGCCATTACTAATATTTTTCCCCCGCCTTGTTTGCTGGAGGAGAGAAACTCTCAGAAGCCATGCATATATTTTACTTAAAATAATAACTGAGCTGCCAAGGGCTTTAACGATATAATTTCATCATGGGATTGTGGACTCCTTGGTTTATGTCGCTGTCAGACCCCCAGGACAGGAATTAATTCATGTAACTGGTTCAAATCCAAGTCCTGTTTTGTGTATTCTCCCTTAGGGGTGACACACTCAGCCGGTTATTCTGATGGCCCAAACATTGATGGGTAGGGTATGAGATGCAGAAAAACCCCACCCTGGTGTTCTCATTAGCTTCAGAATTAATTCATTCGTGTGGAGCCACATACTGTCATTGCTAAAATCGTGCACACTTGGGTCAAAGAGCCTGGGTTTATTTGATTCGTGGTTGGCAAAGCTGAGAAACTTGAGACAAATTCCTCTCACCTGTAGTTAGTGGCAGTTGGTACCCAGTTCCCGGGGGATGCTGGGATAAAATGTGCACACAGCTGATGGTCTGGATGAACCAGATACCTGCGAAAGGTCTGTTCCTGGTGCATCGACAGAGCTGAGCTAGTTCCTGACCCCTTTGAAGGTCCAGGAATCTTAGCCATCCCATCCAGAAGCGTCTCTTTTTAGCCCCTAAATTCCTCAGATGTTCTGCGTATGTGAATTGTATTCTTCCCAGCCCCTGCCCTGTCTGGAATCTCAGGATCCCCTGTGAGAGTCTAGCACAGCTGCCTGCTGCAAACAATTTAGGGGACGTGAAACAGAGCATACTGTAATTCCACAGCAAGGTTCAGAGTGGACTTGCAGAGGCTCTCGTGGGTGTGCTGAGCTCTGCCTGGAAGGGTCCTGCCCTCCCTACACCCACCAGGCCAGAAGCAGGGACTCTTCAAGTAGCAAGGACCATCGGGCTTCCCCTTAAAGCAGGGGTACAGAGTTTCCTCCTCAAGGTGTGTGGGAGCGCTTCCCAGTAGGTGTAACCATGGCTCTTGCCTATGAGCAGCTCTTCCCTCAGTAACACAAAAGAAGGGCTTAGGAGCTTTCCCACTCTGTTAGCTGGGACCCTGGGCTATGTTTCTGAACTTGTTTATTTTGAAATCTGCAAGACTCCCGGGAGAGGCTAAAGAAAAGTTCTGTAAGATGAACGGATCCTGGTGTGTGGAGACACTAGAGAAAGGTTCTGTAAGATGAACCGATCCTGGTGTGTAAAATGCCCTATCCAATAGCTTCTGGCACGAGCAAAGAGAAGTAATGATGATAACGGGAGGTAGGAATTGTTTGGGCAACTGCTTGGGATGGGGTGTGGGGACCAAAGAAAAGGAACCACTTTCTGAGCCGAAACCAGAGAAGTCTTTGGGCCTCTTACCAGACTCTCCTTGTCAGAGGCCCGAGATGCCAAAATGTTTTGGGGCTCTGCTCTGATTCCTAAACGACTTTAGGGCTACCTCTGGGGAGGAGGGTCCTAGAGTAAAAAAGTCTCTTGATGAAGAGGTTGAGAAAAGAGGACCTTTGACCTCAGTGAAGACCTAACATTCCAGCTGAGCTTGGTTCTTCATTTGGCCAAGGGACTGCCCTTAAGAGGTGGGTTCACCTTAAAACAGGCTGAAGAGGGAGTCAGAATAATTGTCTTTAATGAAAGACTGTGCTTCGCTTCCCAGAATCCCTATGTTGAGTGAAGCCGCTTGCAGGGCTTCAGTAGCTTATGGACCACAGCCATGTAGGTTATAAGCCTTCCCTCACTTCTGAATGGTTTATGGGATTATTCAGAAAACCGTAACTTTTCATTTTCTTCCAGGTCTTCTTAAGCACATTTTCCCTAACACTTTGCCCCCCTCACCACCACCACCACCAACAACATTTTGGACTTCCGTGCTCTTTCTTTAAAGTCTTCATCCCCATCATGTGGTTGCTTGTCTACCTTGTGCCTGGCCACGACAATTTAAAACACCATGGCCTTTTCCTTCTCTCCGCCTTTCTCTTCCTCCAGGCAGTTGCTGAGGTTTCTACAGGTTGCCTGCCCTGGGGTTTTCCTTCAAATTCTAATAAAAATCTCTGAGTGTGTATTTGAGTCAATTCCTAAATTCTTTTATTGATGAGACTAAGACTCCCCAAAGAAGGACCCCAATCCCCCTGCATCATCAAGGTAGATGTAACAGGCCCCCAGACCCTAGCAGAATGGACACGATGATACAAGTCCTGATAGACAAAGTCCTATACAGACCCTGGAACCCAGCACAAGAACAAAGACCCAATCCATCGTCGCCCCCAGGCTGGGAAAGTTCTTAAAGTACTACAACCTTGATATTTTGGTGTCTGCAGTTCTGTTTCTGGTTAACAGTTCTTCCTAGCTGAGGGATGTCAATCCAGGATATGGGTTTTGTGTTTCAAAGTCCCCCCCAAGAAAAGTCCAGAACTACACTAGGATCCCGAAGGCCCGGGGTAGTCGTTAGCTGGCTAATAAAGACTTTCTCTTGACTTGAACCGTGTCTTAGTGGTCTTCTCTGGCGGATGCTTCACAACACTAAAAAAAACTCCCAAGGGATAAGTTCCCTTGCAGGCCATGCTCAAGAAAGCTGCAGGACTCCCTGCCTCCTTCACACCTCTCTCTCTCGGACTTTTTTTCCAGTGCACCAAATCAGGTGATATGAGAAAAGATGTTTCAAGTATCCAGATATTACTTTTAACAAAGGAGATTTTGTTCTAAAAAAAAATGATTATTTTTGGAGAGATACAAAATGTGGTCGCAGTATTTCTCCAGAGGCCGGAGTTGGAGCTCATCAACGGTGGAGTCAGAGTTCTCACATACTCCTTGTGAGGCAGTAGCAGCTTGAAAGGGTAGGGAGTGATGTCCACAGGCGGTGGAGGGTCTCCTGCAGGATTGTGACACACTTGCAGCTGAGGAACGGCAGCCTCTAACGGCCTCTGATGGGTGTCTGCTTTCTCCAGTTCTTCCTACTCAACCTTTTCTTAGAGAGCTCTGCTCTCCTTGCAAGCATTTCCCTCTCACCTGTGTGGGGGAACTGGACACAGTCACTTTTAGGAACTGTGAAATGGAAGGAAACGGATTTGCAGGTCAACTCGGCAGCTGCCAAATGCCCAAAGCGGATCTTTGGAAACAAAGAACCTCAGCCGAGGCGGAAAAGGAATGGAAGCGTGCTGGTTTTCACCTCTGTGGAAGACACCGCGCCTGGCAAGTCCTGTGTGTTTCTCCACAGCACCCTGGCCAGTTCTTTCTAGCGGCTGCACCTAGCGGTTAACGTTCCATAAATAGTACAGTTCCCTCGCAGGTTCGGGAAATAGCTGTGACACACGGAGCGAGGTGAGGGCTGCCTCAAGTGGATGCCTCTCTTTTCAGCAGTTTCTTGTTTACAATTGACACCATCCTGAACCCCAGAGGACTAAGTCTGCAGTTTTAGTTATTCTGAGAAAGTATCGGTATAAAAGATGCTCCGGAAAGTGGTCCCTGGGTAGAGGACCTGTTGTTGTTCATCACAGACACTGAGCATCTACCTGATAAGCTGTGTGCCATTCCTGGTACCCGAGACACCAACAATGACGATAGAAACCACTGATCCGACACCGCCTCTGTATTTGCAGTGAGCGGACACTCCTCTTCCTGAGTCTCTTGGCCTTTCTGGTTTTCGGTTATATAACAGGTCCTTGCTCTTTTCATGACTTTTTCATCCCCCAAAGCTCTCCCCTGAAAACCAAAGCCACCTTTCTGCTCCTTTAATGGAGCAAGATTCCCAGCCAGTATACAGCAATGTATTTACTTAACAGAGACCTGAGCAGAAATTAGACAACCCATCTAGACGCGGCCTGGTTACACTTTGCCTGGTGATGGAATAGATTCATTTGTAAAGTCTTATACACTAAAGAGCTTTGGTTTTGACCAGGCTGTGCATTAGTCACCTCCAAAGCAGTGGCATTTAATTTCAGCTTCATTTTGAGGCATTAAGAAGTGTATGTGTTAGATTGCTTCTCACAGTGTTTTCTCTGCATGATGACTTTTCCCCTCCCAGCCCAGATTCATGGAGTTGTTTTGAGGGTTTTATGCTAGGGCTAAAGATACAAAGTTCTGCTCATCACCAAAATGGGCTTTTACTTTGGCAGCTCATCCTCTTGGGCACACTTCAGTAGCACGAATGAACACAAGCGACTGTCCCACATACAGCTGGGCCTAAGTCCAACAGAGCTGTGCACTGTGAAAACTCATGCTAACATCTAGGTATCGAAAAGGCCATTTTAAGAAATGCCAAAGGCTGCTGTTTTGAGTATCTGACACCCCAGATGACATGAATTTTTAGAAGCTAGTGATAGTTATTTTGCCTGTTATCCAGCTGTGTAGACACTGAGATATTGATTCAGACCCCTTTCCTCAAGCCACACAGCTGTGGCTTCTTGCAAAGTCCAAATCCTGCAAAGTCCAGACCAGAACGTGTAAAGCTGGTGACGTTATAACACAAGTCAGATTTCACCTTCAAACCCTTAACTGCTGGGAAGATAAACACCAGAGCCAGGCTTGGTGGAGCATGCCTGCAATCCCAGCACCCAGGAGGCTGAGGCGGGAGCAGCATGAGTTTGAGGTCAGCTTGGGCAACAACGTCCTGTCTTAAAAATGTCCAAAATGTACGAAGGACTGCCCAGCAAGATAACTCAGCAGGGAACGGCGCCCACCATCAAGCCTGATTGACTTAAACGTGATCCCCGGGCCCCACATGGTGGAATGAGAGAACTGGCCCTTGCAAGTTGCCTTCTGACTTCCACATGACTCCCACCCTGATGGAGAGCAGAGGCCTGCCTCTACGGTGACTGCAATGTTAGGGAGGCTACTAGAGGCTGTTTCATGGGGCTTCTTACTAACACCATCGTTGGAAATTTCCTATCCTATCTCCACGAGCTCATTCATTGGCTTGCAGTTTTAGGGTATGTGAGGAATTCTAGCTGGAGTTAGGGTTATTACTTCGGAGAAAACCTGAGGCTATACTTGAAAGGAAAAATATCGGCTCGGGATCCCCGAGGCCAAGTTCTCAGCACAAATGAGATTTATTTGCCCCAGAGGGATAAAAGGCAGGGAATTATAGACAAAGACAAGAAAGAGAGGGAAAAGGAGAAGGATAAGGGAACAAGGGAGAGAGGAGAAAACGGGCAAGGAAGAGGGGTAAGATATATTTGTCCCAGAATAGGGAGGGACAAAAGACTGGCTCTGGACAGAGAGGAGCAGACAAGGCTCATAGGAACATGGCAGTTTAAAAGGTAAAGGGGAACACCCCAAGTTAGGATGGAGTGTTTCATTTTAATTGGGTATGTTAATTAGGTGAGTCAAAGGGGGCTTTTGATTGCTGGACTTCAGCACTTTGATAGCCAAACCTTAGTAGGCAGCCTCAGGAAGAGGGATAGGCCAAATAAGGGAATAAATCTTAGTGGTTAGCTTTAGAAATGTAATCTAAGGATTTTTTTCTTAGCAAGGTGAAGGAACAGGAGAGAAGGCAAAGTCTGCCAGAGCCCTGTTCGCCAGGTCCGGACTGGCTAAAGGCCCTTCAATATTTTTCCTCACAGAGCTGAGGAGAGACAGACATAAGAATAACATTGCTTATACACACATCCCACATTGTGCAAACTTAGGCTTCCCAGGGCATGGGAATCCCTTAACCAGAACATTCCTCATCTTTGAACACTTCTAATAGCAACTGTGAGGCTCCTCAGGCGAGATATTCAGGAAAATCAGTTTCCCAGGCAGGCTTCACAGAGGGCTAGGTAAAACCAGGTGCACCCTCCCCTGTGTCCATTGATGGAAAAAGACAGTGGGTTGGGTCAGTGACTGGGGGCTGAAGTACCTTCAGAGGATGCCACAGCAGGACATCCTGTGACCACTCCAAACCAGTGGGAACCAACATGGCTGACCGGGAGCCCAGCTGCTTCTCACTATCGTTTGCTTTATCGTAATGCCACACCCACCAGTAGCCTTCAGAAATAACTGCTGCTGCCGTAACCCTGTGCCAGGACACAGTAAAATAAAACAAATCCCCTCTCCCCGGCAACAAATTTACCAGGACGGCAAACGGGAGAACAACCCTCATTTCAAAAACTTCCTCATGCATTCTTGGAATGCATCTCTGTCTCTCTCTGTCTCTGTCTCTCTGTCTCTGTCTCTCTGTCTCTCTGTCTCTCTGCTTCTCTCTCTCTCTCTCTCTCTCTCTCACACACACACACACACACACACTTTAACTCATAAATAATCTGGTTCACTATTCAAGTTTGTCCTTAAGAGGAGCCATTCATCCCATTGCCCTGTAGTCAGACTGATGAATATCTTAAATATCACCATAGAACCTTCATCCAGCAACTGATGGAAACAGAGGCAGAGACCCACAGCAGAGCACTGGGATGAGCTCCCAAAGTTCAGTTGAAGAGTGGAAGGAGTGAGAATATGAGCAAAAAGGTCAAGACCATGATGGGAACACCCTACCTACACTATCCTGCCCAAGGAAGTCCCTGTGAGCCGCGTGGTTAGTGTTAGATGAGCTGAGTTCAAACTTCAGTTCCGCCCTTCATTGGCCATGACCCTCTAGTGTGAACTGAGATACTTCACTCTCTCTACCCCACTCCCTGTCCTGGATGTCTATGTATTGCCATTTTTGGTATTTTTATGGCATGGCACTGAAATGCCTTTCTAGGACTGACATTCAAATTGGCTAGAGGGGAAGGAACTGTCCCCTGTGCCCAACCCCCCCCCTCTTTCTGTTTCCCCACAGATGACAGCCTCGAAGCCTGTTGATGTTTTCAGTTCTTGTGGCTTCTTCTCATCTCCAATGGTATGTTTATACTGCCGTGTCTGGATCACCCTCCTTAGCTGACATCATCTACCTGCTTCAATCCACAGGCAAGTCGTGATTCATGTCTCCCACTCCCTCCAAGGTTTACAAAGTTTTTGCCATTTTAGTTTCTTTCTCTGTGGCTGCTGTAATTACAGATAAACCTTTAGTTCCTACCCTATTGATAGCCGGTGATACATTTGACTTCTTTTTCTGCAAGAGGAGGAGCAAGGTGCCTGTTTCCTCTACTCCCCTCTTTCTCCAAGTCCTAGCTACTCTGTAACCACAGTGAATTTCCCCAGCTTTGTTTATAGGTTGATTCTAAAGACTGAAAACCAGAGAACAAGGCTTACTCATGTGACAACTATGTAAATATTGTTAATTACAGAGCAAGTAGCTGCCATGATTATGTTTTTTCTCTCTAGTGCCAATGTCATGACCTGTGTACCCCTCAAAGCAAACTGAGGTTAGTATCAGACACAGTCTTTCTCGCGTCAGTCCATCCAAGTGCTGGAAATAAAGCTACATTTCCGTTTCTATTTCAATTATGACCTAGTTACAAAACCTTTTGTTTTTCCTGGTTTTTGATTGCTTCTTTTTTTTTCCTTGTTAATAGATGATTTTTTCCTTCATCTCCTGAGCCAGCTTTTACTCATGTTCATTTATTCCTAGGAATGGAGTCCAGTCTTCTTTAAAAGCATTGCTCTTGTAACCTGCTGATATTATTTAAATTCAAATCAATCTTAGTTAGATCAGTTGACATCTGGTATCCAGGAATTTCCTAGATAAATTTAATCACCTGCAATATCAAAAAGGTTTTTCTCCTATATCAGAAAGGTTTTCCTTTCCTGGGAGTTTAAATTTGTCTTTCTGGAGTCTGTACACTGAGCTTCTTGAGAAGGAAATTGCAAATATAAACTCATTCTTCACTATTGGGTCTGAATTCTGCTCTGCTTACCTTTACATCTTGTTATTTTGATAGAGATTGTAGTTTCCAAACAATCTCTTCTCGGGGCTTTCAAAGACAGTTTTCCTTCACAAGAGTGTGGCTGTGAATTCTTTTTCCTTCCAGGGACTTAGTTTTTCTCTTTCAAACCTTGTAGAATATTCTGGCCCTGGTTCTGAAACTCCACAGTACATCAGATGGGGGTTCCATGCTAAGGACTTGGCCGACTGGTGTTTTGAAAGCTTCCAGCTTTCTGTCTTCCCTATTCTCTTTGGTTTGAATTCCTGTTGTTTTTTTCTTTTCTCTTTGGACCCCCACCAGCCAGAGCCACGGTTGTCTGTGCTTCCATCCTTTGCATGTCCATTCTCTGCCCCTCTGTGTTCTGAAAGTTTCCCCTCAACTTCTTATGCCATCATTTCTACTGCTCTCCTGATTTTGGAAACATAGCTTTTAATGATTTGTTTGATTTTAATTATGTATGTGTGAGTCAGCAAGTGAGTGTGTGCATATAAACGCAGGTGTTCACAGAGCCCAGAAGTGTCAGGGCCCCTGGAGCCTGAAGATACAGGCAGCTGTGAGTCACCCCATCTAGATGCTGGGACTCAAACTGGGGTTCTTCAGAAGAGCAGTGAGTGTTCTTGACTGCTGAGCCCCTCTATCGTATTATTTTTAATTTCTGAGGATCTCTTCGTGGTTTCTGGTTAATTACCTCCTCCCTCTTTCCCCACTTCCTCCAGGAGGCAATGAGTATGCCCTTGAATTTGGCTAGTGCTTCCTTCAAGTTTCTTCTGCCACTGACTCTTATCCCTCACTGCCTTACAAATGTGCAGGGACCAACCAGAATCAGAAAACGAACAATCTCAAAATGGTGGGAACCAGTGCTTCTGGCTGGATGGTCTCCAATTCTTAGGAGAGCTTTGAAAGTAATAGTTAGCCATTGATTTCTTCTGGGGCAGGGGTAAAAAGCCTACCAATAGTCCTGGACAATTTAAAACCTTTTTCCCCCTGCTCTTGAATGCTGGAAAACTAGTTGGGCTGGTTGGGAAGCCTGCAAGGCCGGAGATTGTTCTAAGTTCTTGCACCTTCTCTGACAGGTGAGTCACGCTGCACCAGATAAATGCTCGTGACTCTTTGGATTTTTTATGGCGTATAACAAGCTATTTCTCTATACCCTTAGGAGGGGGAAGTAACCCTTAAAAGTTGACATCACCAGTAGGTGATAAACTAAACTATCAGTATAATAACAAAGGAACGAGAGGGATATGATTAGCATAATCAGAAAATACAGAAAAAATGAAATTAAATATTATACATTTAAAATCCCCCAAATAAGAGACTTTTACAAACCAAGAACATTTATTGTACACATATTAAACAAATTATCGTTATTTTTGTTTTCCTTTTTATTTAGGATTTTAAAATGCTTTTATTAGTTCATTGTGAATTTCATATAATGAGTTCAGATCATATAACCCCTCTCCTAGGTCCTTACAGACACAGCTCCTTTCCCCACCCACTCAACTTTGTATTCTCTTTTCTTTTAACACACGTGATGTCCAAGTTTGTGCTGCCTATATATTCCCAGGTGTATGGTGTCACACAAAGCACAGAACCCATGCAAAGAAGGTCAGGTATGGTGGTACATGCCTGTTGTCCTACCGCCAGGGAGTTGGACACAGATGGCTGGGATCACTGTACCATTTTCCCCTTTATAATGTGCACGGTGACACCTTTCTGTTTATTTTTCTGGCAGATGGTTCTGGTTGAAGCTTAGTAGCCCTTCTCCTCCATCTGTTATATGATCATCCTTCTGGCCACTTTTCGGTGGGGCACATGACAACCCTGAGTGCCTAGATGTGGCCATGTGACTAGAGTTCTAGCCTATGGGCATCAATGGACGGGTCATGTGACAGCTGGGACTGTCTATAGGAGACAGTACGCATGCACCTTTGTCTCTTATCTTCCTGCTCCTCTGCTCAGTCATCTCTACAGTGGCCATGACATCTCTACAGATGTGAAAAACTTATGTTTCTGCACCGTGGAGACCAGCACTAGACTTCCATAGGACAGGGAAGTTGTGTTTTGCTTAAGGAAATGCTACTGTCCCTACTTTTTGTCCCTACTGCTAAGTCAAAACCTAACAAATATGATCTTTAAAAATATTTCTGTGGTACCGAAAATAATCACTGTGAAAGTGATTTATAAGTGATAAAGGGCTATTCAAATGTCAGGAGCTATTTTTATTCCTCATACCTAGCTAGAATTATAGCTGCCCCTACTGCAAGGGACGACCCTTAAATTATTCATTTCCATCATCAACAGCTGGAAGAGCACTCGCTGTATTTACTTATGAAATACATTTTAAGATATTCAGTACATTTATGTATTGAGTGTACTCTAATGTTTCCAGTATATTTACCAAGTAAATATATTTATAAGTAGAATTCAATATATTTACTTATTAAATAAATGCCTTCACTAATTATTAGCTCTGCCAAAGAGTTACAAAATCACCAAAAAAGACAAAAGAAAAAAAGGTTAGAATATTTTCAGCTCATTAATCTTCGTGATAAGGAGCATTAAAAAATTAATAGAAAGGAGTGAGCCAAGGACGTGGTATTGAAGGCAAAATGCAAATGATCCTTAAATACATGGGAAGGAGCTTGGCCTTGCTGGCAAGGAGGCTAATGCAAATGGAAAGACACAGTGACACAGAGCTCCTGAGTCCCTAGATCATCCCACATCCTAGGTATGTCCCCATGCTGGATGAGTTGGCTGTGGGAAGCCAGCATCCTCCCACAATGCCCTGGGAATACAACATGATACCCCTCCATCATGGAGAGTCTGTAAACAGCCCCCAAGATGCTGGGAGACATTATTCCAGTCACCCAGGAATCCCACTTCTGCGAATCTATTCAGTTTGGCTGGTGTTTGTGTGAGTGTGTTCATCATAGCCATACCACAGCATCCATTAGAATACAGAAGGTCCCAGATGGCCCAGGTTGGAGAGGTGGCTCCATGGTTAAGAGTACCACATGGCTAATGTAAAGGACCTGGGTTGGGTTCCTAGCACTCACTTCAGGCAGCCCACAGCTGCTTATATCTCTATTTCCAGAGGATCTGGCGTCCACAGATACCCAACACATGACACAGACATGCACACATACACATAAATAAAAAAAAAACAATACATTTTCAAAGAATGACTTTTCCTTGTAAACAAATACAGGTGACCTGGAACAACATGGCCTAGAACCCTAGAACTGCTCATGTGCACACACAGGCAGAAAATTTTGAGGGAGGGAGGGAGAATTAGATTTAAAAACTTAAAGATAAGTCAAATCGCCTAGACATACAAAAACTTCGGAAAAAAAGATGAATAGGTCATGAATACATATTTAGAGATAATAACCTATTGTATCATTTACTTCTAATAATGTACAAAAATATAAAAACAGAAACATCCTGGGGGCTCAGAAGCAGCTCAGAGATGGAGCTTTTGTAGGGACTCGGATTAAATTCTCAGAACTAAATCAAAGTCTATCAGAATTTGTACATGTAAAGGCTGGCAAACCATAATGATGGCATAATTCACGGTCAGGAGAAACACAAACAGAAGTAAAGAGACCGGGTTGTCATCAGCTGCCGGGGTAGAAGGGTAATGGCTTTGAGACTCCTTGTTACTATTGAAGGGTTAGGGTTGTGTGCAGATTTTCCATTTCATGGTAGACAATGCTGTAACCCCTGCTGGAGACACCACGCACAGGTTCTTCTCCTTTTCCTGGGTTCCTGGTTTCTGAAAATTCCAACACAGTATCAAACTTACATGAACATCAACTTGCATGCTTTTATCTTGTTTGTGGTAAATAATCTATTCAAGAGAGTCTCAGCCACCACCATTTTGGCAGATGAGTCCCCACAGCAAGGCCCAGAATTGCTGCTTATCCATGTCTTGGGGACACAGGAACCAAAGGTTGAGTTTGAAGTGAGAGGCCACCAAGGAAAAAGGCGTGCCAACAGAAGGGTGAAAGGGAACTTACTGTCGAGATGAAACGGTGTCCATCACGGTGGGTTAGGATAGCAGATAACTCCCCAGGTATCTCTTGCCTACGACAACACACATTTTCTTTCTTGGTTGTGAAAAGCTTGCTCCAGCTTTGGCTCACTGTTTGCCATGAGCTCGGTGAGATAGAAAGAGTTGGAGACGGTTGATCTCCTGTTGCTGTTTGCTTATGAGACAAATGGCAGTTGACCCCCGGCAAATAGCTTCATAAGGCAGATTCCTATCACATCACCTTATGGCTAAGTTATAGAATTCCTGCTGTCCTTGATGTCCCAATTCATGTCCCCCTAGTGCCATGTTTTCCCTAAGTTGACAGCTCAGTGGAGTGGCAGGGAATCCTGGGCTGCAATGTGGAATGACATGGCTTTTATGAAGGAGGGTGTCAGGACTCCCGGGAGGTACTTGACGACCTGAGCAAACAGTTTTCCAGTGGCCAGGGTCACTGGGTGCTGGTGGACCACTGCTCAGGACAGTCCCCAGGATGAAGAAATAAGTCCCACACAGCTCTGTCCTGCTGGATAGTAATTTGGCTTGGTGCTGGAGCAGAAACTGAGAGTTTACATCCTGATCCACAAGCAGAGACAGAGAAAGCAAACTGGGAAAGGTAAGGGCTTTTGAAACCTCAAAGCCCACCCCCCAGTGGCACAACTCCTCCAACAAGGTCACACCTCCTAGTCCTTCCCCAATGGGTCCATGAACTGGGGATCAAGTATCCAATCATATGAACATACAGGGACCATTCTCATCCAAATCACCACAGGGAGCATAGTAAGCATTTGTTTGAGGATGGGGCACTGGGCCTGATCTCCTCAGGATTATTCTTTGTGCGCATGCTTAGAAGGTGACAGCATGCATAGCCAACCTACCGTGCAAAAGGAGTGGGTAAAACCAGCTAGGTAAAGTCAGCTCCAATTACAACCCAGTTTAATCACTACGTTGCCAGTAATGATCAGGTTTGGGTACCCCTGGAGCAGCTGCAAAGGAATCAGTCTGGCTGCAGGCATGCATTACCCGTAGCTCTTTAGTCAGCTTTGGCTGTGATATAAGGTATTGGTAACTGTATATGACGAACCAACAGAAGTCATTCCATTTGCAAAACACCTGGGCAAACTTCCTAATAGACCACCAAATGATCGTCACCTGACAAGTGTGTGTAACCGAAGTACAACGAAGAGAAGTTAGGGGACTCTGGCCAGTTTGTCTGTGTGAAGGGAGGCTGAGAGAATCACTCACCTCTGGCTCCGTTTCCCAGCTTGAGACATATTTTTCTCCCTGATCCATCACCATCACCATCATCATCATCATCAAAACATAATCTTGCTGAGTGTTTAACCACCGTCTCCAGCAGCAGTTCAAGAGACCACTCATCCAGCTAATGAGGAATACGATCACGATAATTTTTATTATCCAATTTGCTTATTCAACATTCAGCAAATGTCTATCAAGCACCTAAACTACACTGTGCTGGGGACTGTCAGAACAGAGTGGTGTGTCCCAAGCAGGAACAGACAGATGTGTCTGTTCAAGGGCTCCACAGATTCAGGGAAGAGGTAGACATTAAGAAATGAGCACACAGTTACAGAGTTAGTTGCTTTCCTTTGAAAAGAGAGCGACATTTCTAGGAAACTTTTGGGCCCCTAAACTTATCATTTTGCTTCCCCCAAGCTTGCTGCTCCCCAGATATTCAGTCTGCGTTCTTTGCACAGAAACATGACTCATCCTAGCAATTACTTCTCTGTTACTTTCCATCTCTGGCATCCAATTAATCACCAAGGACTGCTAATTTTACCTCCCAAGTGCTTTTCTAACGTGGCCCTTCTCTCCTCACAACCCTCTTCACCATACTGTGGAAGCTCCAGATGGCTTTTAACAGGCCTCTCAGGAGCTTTTGTCCTGGTCAGGACTCGGCTGCAGAGAACCAGCTTCTCTCTTCCATATACGTGGAAAGCAATGCGGGAAGGTGGCAAAGGGCCTGTGCTGTTGTTGGAAAGGCCAGAGAAGCAGGCTGAGCTTTCCAAAGTGTCTTTTAAAGTCACATTGCAGAACATGGATGCCCCTTGCTGCCTTTTGCACAGTAGGTCGCTTCCGGCCAAAGAGAGGAGCTACGCTTCAGCTGTCAGCTCCAGGATCACACTTCCCATTAGTGTTGGGGAACGAGGAAGATAGAGACACTCATTTAAGAAGCAACCATGATCATGAAGCCAGAACATGCACCTTCACGAGCCGGCACACCAGCAGCAGGAACACCCTGCACCTTCATGAGCCGCATACCTCTTATGGAGCGTTTTCTGCCTTTATACTAACCTCTGGCTTAGTAATATGATTTTACTACAACTCATTTACCCTCCTGTCTTTAGACTTACTAACGGATACCCTCACCATATATCAAAGATGACGAGGTATTATCCGAGAAGGCACCTACCAAGGCCACCACATTCTCATCATCCAAAAAGGCCTCCACTATGGAATAGTCCTATTTATTGTGTCTGGTATTCTTTGTGGGCTTCTGAGCTTTCTACCCCTCCAGACTGGTATCTGCACATAACTTAGGAGGCTGCTGGCCATCACAGGAATCACTCTGCTTGTCCCCTCAAAGTTCCATTACTTATTACATCAGTACTACTAGCATCAAGAGTCTCAGTCACACGCATTCACCACAGAGCTGCCCAAAGCTGGAGGCTGTTCCTAGAAGATGACAGCATCAATCAGTTTGATAATCAAAGAAAAACTATGCAGACAGGCAAGTGGATAGAGGGATGGTGAGATGGATAGATGGAAGACAGACAGGCAGACAGACAGCCAGGCAGGCAGGTACATAGATAATAGACTGTTCTGGTTTAAATACAAAGCATTCCCAACAAGGCTCAGTGCTGAAGGCAGTTCCCATTGCAGTAATGTCAGGATGTGGGGCTTTTGAGAGGTGATTGGGTCCTGGGGACTCTGACTTCATGGAAGTATTGATTCATCAATAGATTTGAGTCTGATGACACTATTGGAAGTGATGGAAACATAGGGAAGTTTGTCCTTGGGCCCTGTCTTTGAAGACTCTTATTAAAGTGTGAGCCATCATGCCCAGGTTAGGATTGATCTTTTAAAGGACCTCACTAGCTGCACACAATTTGTGCTGAAATCTGGAAGGCTGAGTTGAGACTTGAGTGGGTGAACTAGACTCTAATGTCAACTCTCGTCAAGCCGCCATACTGGCCAATAGATGTGTGGAAGACCTGGAGCCCTGCTTCCCTGGAGTTTAGAGCTGTCAGTGGCAACACTCCCGGAAAAAGTGAGGACCCCAAGTGTTGAAAGGAGCTTTTGGCAGAGTCCCAACAGGGCATCGAATGCTCCAAACAGAAGAGCACAGGGCAAAGGCCATTCCCTTGAGGGCTGACTACCAGGACCACAAATCCTAATATAAACACAGACAGTCCATGCACCTCAAATGATGAAGTAAATCTATTTAGGAGACAGCTCCGATACCTTCAACCACTGTAGAATTTGTGGTAGGAAAAAAGAAAACAAAGACCATCTAGGGTGGGATGTTTAGGGAGTTTATGAGTGATAGAGGGGGAGCTGGGCTGTGGAGAAATGGTGAAGGGGGCAGATGTGACTAATTAAGAAAATGCCCTACAGACAGATCTTATGGAGGCCTTTTCTCAACTGAGGTTCTCTCAGGGGACTTTAGCTTGTGTCAAGTTGGCATAGGACTAGCCAGCACAATGTCCGTTTCTCACGCCATCTTTACCTAGCAAAGGGCATGCCTAGGAATCTGATTTTAGCTGACTCTTCCAGCCTGACCACAGGGAGGCAAGCTGACTGGACTGGCTGAAGACTTCTATGCCAGGGGTCTACTTCCGAGGGATGTATAGGGAATCAGGGCCAGTGCAAGTGAGGACAATTAAGTCTGGGGAGCCAATCCATCTATAATTTTCTAGACAGACTCTCTTCCTTAGAGCAGATTTTGGGGAGAGGCAAAAATGGAATAACTCGATACCCCAAAACAACAGTCGGAAGACATCTGGTTTTATTTATAAGAATTATGAAGAAGATACACCGAACGCTGCCACTTCCTTGCAGCAATGGTGGATGGAACGGAGTTGAGAAGCAATCAATCCACAGGCTCAGATGCTCATCTTAAAATCTGCCACCTCTAATTTTCCCTCGGACACTTTAATCGTGCCTTCCTCTGGCCTCACTCCCATTAATTTTCTGTAAATAATGTAAGCACTTAAGTGTTAAGAATGTTAAGAACTCTCTTTGTAAAAGCAAATGATCCCTTTGAAGTGTAAATATCCCTCTCCGTTTATAATATTGATATTACCTGCTGCTGTCCTAGACATTTATATTTTCATAGTGCTCCTGTGCACAGCTGCATTTGATCATCCATTCAGATGGCTCCTCCATGCGTGGCACTGCTGGAGGACTCCACGCGTGGCGCCACTGTTCTTAACCCACTTCACATGGCACGTCACAGCCACTTGGCAGATGACAGATAGGATACTTCATGGCCGAAACAGGCTGACCTCAGATTATCAAGCTCCTGGGCTCAAGAAATCCTTCCTCAGTCCTCAGTGCTGGTAGTTATAGGAGCATGCCTCCACACCAGATTTCGGTGACCATCCAGCTGATACCTCTCTATGTGTTAGAGACAGAAAAGGTCTGTGCAAAGGTCTTCATCACGCAGCTCAGAGAGGACATTGTGAGCCTCAGGCCTTGTGGGAGCATGGTGCTCTCAGTACCACATTTCTTCCTTAGCGTTCCTTCTGCCGCCCACTCTTCCACACAGCTTTTCTTACAGCTGCTTGTAGTGCGACTTCTAATTGGCCTTAATAATAAAAACCCGTGGTCAGATATGAAGGGGGTGAAAGCTGAAAGATCAGGGAAGCGGTGCAGCCAGCCAATAGTTCTGATCTCTATGAAATCCTCAGACAGAAAAGGGGTATCCTGTCTCTACAAGTCCTCAAACTCTATGAATCCTCAGAGTGAATCCTGAACGCCTGTCTCCTCTTGCCTCATATTCTTCTCTCTGCCCAGCCATATCACTCCTGTCTCCACCTCCCTAGTGCTGGGATTAGAGGTGTGTGCCACCACTGCCTGGCCTCTCTGGCTAACTAGTGTGGCTGGCTTCACACTCTGATTTTCAGGCAAGCTTTATTTGTTAAAGTACGAACAAAATATCACCACAGTATCCGGGCTCTGAAACTGGACTTTTAGATTCAATTTTTGATTTTGCCAAATACTAGCAGGAGAGTTACAAGAAAGACCCCTGACCTCTGCGAGCCCAGTGTGTCTTTGCAGACTGGAGGTAAATGACAGTGTGTACTTCCCGTAGCTGTGCAGAGGACTGAGAGGCACAATGAGCGAGTGGTCCCTCAGTGGGGCTGTACTTAGCATGCTGCCATAGCTGTCCTCTCCTCGGGGATATTAGGAACTTCAGGGTGCTCCAGCCCACAGTTCTGCTGATTGTGTGAGCTCGTGACCCTGACCTCACAGTCTTTAGAGTTTCCCACAAGTTTTCCCTAGCCAATCCTGAGTGGCACAGCCTAATCCTGCCTGCCAGCTCCACACAATCAATCTAAAATGACTTAAAGGGGGTGAGTAACCAGGGCTTAGCAGCAACTTCTGATGGATGAGAATGTGGCGGCAGAGAAAGACAGAGAGACAGAGGAGGGGGGGTGCGTGCGTGTGTGTGTGTGTGTGTGTGTGTGTGTATGTGTGTATGCGTGTGTGTGTGCATGCATGTGTGTGTGTGGTGTGGTGTGTGTGTGTGTGCATATGTGTGTGTGCGTGCATGTGTGTGTGTGTGTAGTGTGTGGTGTGTGTGGCACGTGGTGTGGCGTGTGGTGTGTGTGTATGGTATGTGGGTGTGTGGTGTGGGTATGTTCACATGTATGCATGTGTGTGTGTGTGTGTGTGTGTGTGTGTGTGTGTGTGTGTGTGTGCGCAGGACCACATAGGCTTCCTGGGCTCAGGATCTGTTCCTCTAAGGCCTCTCATCTACAACTTTGATCAGTCTGAAGGATTGGGGCTACAATTCCAAGGACCTTGCCTTGCTCTGACTGGTCACAGCCAAAAAAATACTGTGTTTAAAAACAAAAGACAAAAACCACCCTCTCTGTCATCAAAAATGTCCTGCTCCCTCTAGAAGACAGGGCAGAGGGAAAGGGACATAGGTGAGAGAAAAAAATTCTTCCTCTAACTCCCAGACACCATTTGATGAAGAGGGGAGATGGGTGGAAAGATACAGGGGCTGGCTGAATCCTCCTCTCTTCTTCCAGGAGCCCTGGGGACCTGAATTTGATCTTGGAAAAGACAGGCTGCAAGTCTTAGGCAAATATCCTGGATCACACATTCAACCCCTCAGCACTCATTCTTGGGGTTTCCTTCAAGAAAATTTTAAATCCTCTTTCTCATTGCTCTTCCTGGGTCCTGGCTCCCCAAACCACTAAGAGTGATTGACAGACAGGCGTACTAAATGGGGCCCTAAGAACCCAGAAGTCAGTCTCTCTCTCTCTCTCTCTCTCTCTCTCTCTCTCTCTCTCTCTCTCTTTCTCTCCCCCCCCCGCCCCCCTTTAGTGACTAAATGAGAAAAGTCAGCATCTGTGCCCACAGTCCTGCCCATACCAATACCCAAAATCTGAGGGAACTGGGCTCCTGGGCCAGGGTCCCCCCAGGGTGGTCTGTGACCTGTGGCTGGGTAGGACCCACCAGTGTATCTATAGCAACCCACAGTACTGACAGGACCACCACAGGCTGCCAAAAGTTCTCTAAGCAAATGAGACTGTCCACTGTCGGTTGGAAAAGCTGAGGCAGCTTTCTTTTGACTCCAGTGAGGTGAAATCCAGCCCTGTAGACAAGCCCACTCTACACTAAATTGGCTGCTCAGCTCCCCTCTGAGGGGAATGCAAGCAGAATTCTGGGTGCCTGAGTGTGGCCCTTTGGCACATGCGTGATTTATTTGCCCTGTCCCTGGTGACCTCAAGTCCCATCTTTTTCATCATTGAGACAAGATCATGATTCTGCTGAGAAATGAGGCTAAGTCACATGGCCAGGTAGAAACTAACAAACAAGACCGGGTCCCTGCTGAGGCCTCAGGCTGTGGTCTGCAGGGCAAGCTCCTGCCTCAGTGTCTCCCAGCACCGTGAATCACCCGAGACTTGTAAAGACAGAAAGGGATGAAAATACCCAGGGCAGCGTCAGAATTGTCTCAGCCTTGTTAGCAACAGAAAGATAAGGGAAACAATCTCTCTAAAATTCAATTAATTTTTTTTCTTTCCTAATTTGTTTAGCCTTGTTTATCACGGAGGCTAAGACGTCAGATCCCAGGGGACTCGTCTGGCCCTGCAGAGAAATGTTGTACTTTGAGAAAACAAGCATCTAGATCAAGGTCATTCAGCAGTCACGTGGGGCTTTGAGAGCCCCTTCCCTCTGAGAGTAACTGAGAGTAAGCAGGGGCGTATCTGTACCACTGCACTCCTGCAGGGGTGGTCTCACTGCCCGCAGATGCCTATCCCCACCCCCAACCCCCACCAGGCTGCCAATGAGAGCTCCCTCATCCCTCCCCATCCCTTCTTAATAAAGCACGTTTCCAATTGAAAAGCTGGAATCTCTGTCCATAGAATTTCCTGAGCATATTGTAGCAGAGAAACTTTTGCCCAAAGCAGTCGAATGTTAAAGACATTAGTTAATTAAGTCTCAGAACACTCCCAGGGCTGTCGATTCCCTCCCGGGGCCAAGGCACTAAAGAACGTGGTACAGCTAGCCAAGGCCAGAGGAACAATGGAGAACAGGATCCTCCCAGGCTGGCTGTGCAGAAAAGCTATATTCCATGTCAGGGCCTGAGAGTGAGCCTACCTTGGAGAGCGGCCGACTGAGGGTCCCCAAGACTCCAACTGTTACCCTCTCCCAGCTGTGTAAGCTGTAAGCACCTCAGTTTCTCTGATCCTCTGTTAATGAAGAATGGCACCCTGGGAACGGAGTGCAGAGAGCCGCTGGGAGAATTACCTATTGTCCTGCCGTGGCGATGCTTGTGCCCAGTGAGCCAGGGGGGCCGCAAAAGGGCAGGTGGCCATATTTATGTTAAAGATGACCACCTATGGAATGGGCCTGGAGTAGAAAAGACTGCAGCACACATACACAACGGGGTTCTAGTCATCCATAAAGAACAAAATTATATTACTCAAAGAGAATGAACAGAGCTAAAGATACCATGCTAAGCCAAATGAGCCAGACCCAGGAACTCAGAAAGACAAACACATCTCGTTGGTAAAATCCAGACTTTAGGATGTGTGCTGGGAAGACAGCTCTGTGGATAAGGCTTGCTGTGCGAGAAGAAGCCTAGGTTCAACCCCCAGAGGGCTAGGGGGGCACAACTGCAACCTCATCCGTGAGGAGGCGGCAGTGGGATTGGTCAGTTCTTCTAGCCTACCCAGTGAACTCAGGCACATGAGAGACCCTGTCTCGAGCTTTCAAAAACAGGCGGACAGCTTCTGAGGAACGGGGCTCAAGGTTAGTCTCTGGCCTCCCAACACACCCAGGTGCACACACACAAATATTTGTGCACACCGTACATCTATGGTGTGAAGGCAAAGTGAGGCTATTTCAGAAGAGGGAGTGAACCAAGAGGTGGGAAATGGGGGCATGCAGAGACGTTAACAGGGATGGGGATGACCAAAATCCGTAATATGCATAAGGGGAAATGCCATGGCAGAGATCATTATTTTATACACAGGCTATGCTTTTTGTATAAATAATAAATAAATACATAAATGCTACCAAGGCAGAAAGGGGGTCAGGCACATGACTTCCTGAGACTTACTGGCCTGAAATTGTATCCCAGGTCAGAGTTGACGATTTCGCCCTACAGGTGTGCCCCTTTAGGGAAAAAAATAAAGTTTATTTGTCTGTCATTAAAAATAACTCTTTTAAGATAGTTCCAGGACAGGCTCCAAAGTCACAGAGAAACCCTGTCTCGAAAAACCAAAAAAAAAAAAAAAAAAAAAAAAAACCCTTTTAGATTCAGATAAGGATGTGATGTGGGATGTCCTTCTCTATATGTGTTGCTTTTATTGGCTAACTAAGGAAACTATTTTGGTCAATGATTTAGCAATCTGAACAGAGATAGAGAAAGTGAGAGAGTAGGCAGAGTCCAAGAGACACCATGTAGTTGCCGAAGGAGACTGAACCTGACCAGCAAATCATGAACCTCATGGTAAAATAGAAAATAATAAAAATAGGTTAATCTAATATATAAGAGCTACCTAGAAATATGCGTGAGCCCTTGGCCAAGCAGTGTTGCAATTAACATAGTTCCCGCGTGATTATTCGGGTCTGAGTGGCCAGGAAACGAAAGAACAGTCTCCGTTGATAAGGTTGTAAATGCGCTCTCCCCGTCACCTCTTCCAAAGCCTAATTTCTGTGTTGATTTCTGTTCCCGGAGTGAGTTGCTGCTCCGTGTCTCCCTGCAGCTGCACTTTTCCTGCTGGCTCATGTCAGCAAGCTCTCTGCTCCGGAGAACAACCAAGTGACCGAGCAAGCACTCACGGGGCACTAAATGAGAAAAGTGCCATTTGGACGAGGCATTTGTCTGCGTGTGAATAAAGACTGGGAACTGCGGGAGCCAACACAGTTGACAGGAAATTGATGTCCCCCTTGCTATTTGCCTTGCGGAAATTGGTTGTGGACGAGGGACAGAGCAGGTGCTCGGGGAAGAATGGTCAGGAGAAGGGATTCTCTGCCAGTCTGGGCACTGGGAACACCTCGGAGGTAGCCTGCTTCTGGCAGCTTTGCTGGGGCCACTTCTGCAAACTGAACCAAGTTCGGCCTAGGAAAGAGAAGTTGCAGAGGGATTAGCAAAGGGACCAGGGACACTCAGCTGAGACACAGCTCTCCTCCAGAAGCTGGGAACCAGGACTGGCATTCAGCACCAGCAGTGTCGAAAGCAGAAGGCAACGATGAGGAGGGCTGCGATCTGCAGGGGCCCTAGGTTATCTGTGGGAGAGGAGGAAGCTTGGTCACTGGGGCAGGGGAAAGGCCCCTTGCAATATCCAGTTCCCTGTTCTTTGTGAACCGTACAGTGGAACATTAGCAGGCCCCGTGACTCACAGAGATGCGTGACCCACAGGGGCAGGGCAAAGATGGGGCTTTCCATATAGACACAGCTATCAAATGAGTTCCTTCATTCTCCAAACTTCAGGTGAAGAATTCCTACTTGAAAGTTTTGTAAACATAAGCAGGGTCCAGGTCTCCACCACCAAGCTCCACGTAGACGTTTGGAAACTGCCAGGAAGATCCTGGCTCTGCTCATATTAAGTCCCTCACTCTCGAAGAGTTTTTTGACAGAAGAACTCAGGACCTCTGTAACCCAACTTTCTTTTGACCACCAGATCCTGAATAACGACACAGAGACTTTTTATTAAGTATGAAAGCTTGACCTTAGTTTAGATTATTCTCAACGAGCTCTTAAAACTTAAATTAACCCGTTGATATTAATCTTTGTTCTGCCATGTGGCTTACTTCTCCTCTGTGTCTGGTTGGTAAATCTCCTGCCTCAGATTCTTTCCCAGAGTTCCTGTCTCTTTCCAGAAGTCCTACCTATCCCCTCCTGCCTAGCTATTGGCCATTCAGCTTTTTACTAAACCAATCAGAAGGTGTTTTAGGCAGGTGAGGTTAAACAGAGGCACATCTTTACACAGTATACAAAAAGATTTTCCTGACAGCCCTCCACCTGGTAACAGACATGGTGTGCATGTGTGCGTATGTGTGTGCGCGTGTGCGTGTGTGTACATGTGCATGTGTGTGTCCACTATATGAAGACACCATGAGAAAACAGCCATTTATGACTATGTGGTTGTCCTCTACAGGTACCTAGAACTTGGACTTCCAGTCCCTAAAAGAGAAGTGAGTTGTTGCTTGCTGTAAGCCAATGGCTTTTCATCACAGCCAAACAGACTGAGACATAAAGGGGCTTTAGGACAGATATTCTTTCCCAGTTTATGCTCAAAGAAAAAGAGAAATCTGAGGAAGAGCAAACAGTTCCATACAGACAGGAAGAGGCAAAGATTTGGTGGCCTAGAGGAAGAAAAGAACCTCAACTTCAGTGGTCAGCTACCAAGATCTTCAGCAAAGATGGCAGCTAGGAGTCCTCCATCCTGGGGCTCCTCCTCTCAGTCCATTGAGAGACAGAGGACTCATCACGGCAGGTTCCCTGCTGGCCTAATAACTGGCTTTCACCAGAGAAACACATTTGACAAATGGTGATCTGGTACTTGCAGATCCAAGAGGTCTACAGTTTCTCCTTTCACCCTCCAGGAAGCTGATGAGATCAAAGATAGGAGGGCTAGATTACTAAGAGGCAGAGAATGTGGACCACAAGTGTACAGAGGGACTCAAAGGACCCAACTTTCTAACCCCAGTACCAGAGCCTGGCCAGTCTACCTAAGATGCTCGAGGCATTCCTGAGGCAGTGCTAGCCACAGAGGAACAGAGATGTTCCGGTCTTCCTTAGTTTGCTAAGCTCCGGGTCCACTGAGTCAGGAGAAAGCAAACTGCTGTTGTTTTGAGCAACTGGCCTTATTTGATGGACTACAGGAGATAACCTGACCCTAGAATCTTTCCTTTCTTTTGCAGATGTAAATCTAAGGCACCTAATATAAATCTCTAGGCAGCAATGCTCCTACCTTCCCAAACTTTTGTCTGAAGGTGACAATCAGGTTAAACTTCGGTTCTTTGATTTTGGTTGCATATATCAAACCCATTTTTAATGTACATTTTACGAATTGTATGTCCTCCTAAGACCCAGATGCATTTCTGTCCTTGGATTTTGAAAGATAGCCCTCGATCTTGATACTTGTTATTTCTTTTCATCAGCTAGCTTGATCAGGTTTCTGCCTCCTGTAATTAAGCCGTCCCTTGCCTGCCGAGGATAAGGGTGCTTGAGTTAACAGCACATAAAGGAATTTCATAAGGGCCAAGGCTCCATGGAAGCCCTGGCCGGGCACTGTTCTCAGAAGTAGCAAGGATTGGGAACATGAGCAGCTGGAAGGCTGACAGGGGTCTGGGAATGATCTTCTTTCTCAGACATTGTTCAGAATAGCTGCTTTGCAGAGATGAGGCATGGCACAAGTGACCTTGGATGCATGGCATGCAGTTCGTTTGGGTAACCATACAGGAAGTCTACAGAGATATCAAAGTAGCCTAGCCTTGGCCAAAATGTTGGTGAGGCTTGAAAAGGGAGCTGGAACTGGAAACAGCACATGGGTGGTCCCTTCTACCCTTTCTTGTCCTGCTGTCTCTTGAGGACTCTGTGTTACGGCACAGAGCAGAACGGGCCCATTCGTTGGCTCTGTGGTCTGTGTCCTCTGACTTTCTTCCACAGCAGGCCCCATCTTCCTGGTGTAATGAACCCTCAGTTGAGGTGATGTCTGATATCCCTGTCACCTGCTGGGATCTTTGCTCTGGGAGACAGAGCTGACCAGCTGCTGGAGGCACAGCTGTTTGCATGAGACCCTAGCAGTACCAACTCAGGAGCCTTTTGCAATAAAACCCCAGGCCAACCCCCTGAGAGGGTGTCCCATCGAGATTCCCTGCAGCTCCTGGGGGAGGAGAGAGTCTTTCCCCACTGCAGCCTCTGTGAAAAAAGTGTGCCTTTCACAGAGCCCAAGCCTCCCTTCCTCCCAGAAACATCCCTTCAGCCGGCTCTCTGACATTTAAATATGTCATCTCAATTTTCTATTTGTAGAAAATTTTAACTTCTCATTTGTTTGGAAGGGAGGTGGGAATGAAGGAGATTTGATAGTTCTCTTTTAAATGTCTCATGTAAAAGCATTTTCTGAAAGCTGTGGGTTTGTTAACTATTCGGTATTTGACCCCAAAGAGAAAATTGCATCCTGGTGGAAAACTAGAAATTTATTTCAAAACACTAAATTGTAGACAATTATCTAGAAAGATGTCCAAAATATGTTTTTAAATGAAAAAGATATGGGTTGCCAAACTATGCATAGTATGATCCTAAATTTGCCTAAATAGAGATAGAAGAAGAAAAAACAGGAAGGAGAAGGAAAAGGGAGAGAAGCTGCGTGAGAGGTAGGAAAGGAGGGAGAAGAGGGGAAAAAAGGAAGGATACGTTTCCATTTTAAGATTTATTTTTATTTATGTGTATTGTGTGTATATGCATGTAAGTATGTGCACGCGGATGTGGGCAGAAGAGAGCTTAGATCCCTTGGAGCTGGAGTAATAGGAGGCCGTGAGCCACCCACTGTGGGTGCTGGGGTCCAGACTCAGATTCTCTGCAAGGACAGCAAGCACTATTAATGGTTCAACCATCTGCCCACCTCAACCCCCAAAACAATTTAAGATACATATTTATGTGCTTATAAAAGAATAAAAAATTTAAATTGTAAAGACTATGATAACATTTGCTTGGAGAGGAACCACTTGTGATTCTCAGTTCTTTCACTGTTATTATGACAGTGAGCAAATATCATTTCTGTATTATTAGAAACATGATGGCTGACATTATGACATTTCTGAAGACCTCATAGTGTTAGTTTCTTAGTATATCAGCATCTACTTGGGTTAGGGGCCTATTTTCCAACAGCTATAATTAGCTGATTTTTTGTTTTTGTTTTTTGTCAACTTGACACAAACATATGCATTTGTGAGAAGAAGGAGTCTCAATTGAGAAAATGCCTCCATGAGATTGGTCTGTAGGCAAGTCAATAGGGCATTTTTTGTTTGTTTTTGATTAATGATGGATGTGGGAGGGCCCAGCTCACTGGAGCAATGCCACCCTGGACAAATGGTCAAGGGTGGTATCAGAAAACAGGCTGCCTGCCATGGGGAGCAAGCTGGTAAGCAGTGCTCCTCCGTGGCCTCTCTTTCAGGTCCTGCCTCCAGGTTCTTGAGTTCCTGCCCCGACTTCCCTTCACGCTGGACTGCAACTGTACGCTGAGCAAACTCTTCCCTCCTCACGCAGCTGCTGGTCACGCTGTTTTATCACAGCAGTGAAACCCTAAGACAGATATTGGCACCAGGCCATGGCGATTTCCTGGGACAGACCTGGCCCTGTGTTTCTGGAGGATGGTGATGGCGTTTAACTTTGGGTTTGAAAAGCTGTTGAGTGTTCAGAGCTCAGTGGGTTGTTCTGTAGAAGCTTGGAAGATAAGAGCGATGAGAGCCATGTAAGACAATGTTAAGATTCTGGTTCTCATTGGTGAGGGCTGGAGAATCAGCTGTGATTACAAAGAGAACAAAACCACTAAAGCAAAACCTTTGCTCTCCTGGGGCAATGGATGCTGGTTAGCTGGAGCTGGGAAACACCTGGTGGTTAAGAAGACACAATCGTCATCCAGGCAAAATACTTTGAGAAGAGTTTCCTCAGGGTCAGAACACATAAGTTGTGGTCCAGAGGGGGCCAAGGCTTCACTTCACGCCGCTGAACATGGGGGTGTACAAGAGTTTCTTAAGAGAAACTGGTTTTGAAGTTAAGGAGGCATCACAAAGAGCACCCAAGGCTTGGCCCTATGAGAGTCGAGAGAGGCTATTGGCGAAGGTGCAGCCCAGTTATGGTGCGGACACCAGCGTTTCTGGGGATGCCACTGCCGTGGGACAATTACCAAAGGCAGCAGCATGTGTACAGTGGCTCGGACTTGAGCCTACAAGACAAGCTCTGTGTGTTGGGGATGACGAAGCCTGAAATGTGGACTTGCTCAAACCCTCTGCTGCCTAGAGGATCACGAATGAATCCCGGACGTCCAACACTGGGCTGTGTGTACTGTTAGACTCTGGTTTTGCTTTTATCTGATGATAGCCGTGCCCTTGCACTTTCTTTTTGAATAAGAAATATATAACTTGTTTATGGTTTTATAGGAGCCCACAGTTAAGAGACTTTGGAATTTTAGAGAGATTTGAGAATTTTTAAAAAGACTTGGATGTTTTTTACAAAGGGTTTGCACTTTGAAAGCGACTCTGGACATTTTAAAGAGACCAAATTTTAAAAGTCTTTATATTTTTAAGGGCTGTGGGACTTTTTTTTTAAGTTGAAATATTTTTTATTGTGATATCGATACTAACATGACACCTTGGAAATAAATAAGAAAGGGTTATGGTTTAATAGCAGTATCTTGGTTTGACAAATTGACAATCAGTTGTCCCGGCTGTTACTGT
Organism: Alexandromys fortis; assembly: GCF_014885135.2. NCBI lineage: Eukaryota > Metazoa > Chordata > Mammalia > Rodentia > Cricetidae > Alexandromys > Alexandromys fortis. Next base: position 5,172,492 of record NW_026067984.1, on the reverse strand, counting down.
GGTTTGTCAATCTGTCCCAAGCTAAAATTATCTGTGAAAAGGAAGCTCGGTTGAGAAATTGAGAAAGTGTCTCTGTTGGACTAACTGTAGGCAAGTTAGGGGGGCGTTTTCTTGATTGACGTCAGAGGGCCCAACCCGCTGGAGATGGTACCACTCCTGGGTAAGTTGCCTAAGAAAGCAAGCTGAGCAAGCCCTGGAGAACAAGCCAGCAAGTAGTGTTCTTCTGTGGCCTCTGTGTCTATTCCTGCTTCCAGGTTCCTGCTCTGCTTCCTTCAGGGATGGACGGTTACCTGGGAGTGTGAGAGAAAATGAACCATTTCCTCCCCGTGCCGCTATTGGCTATGGTGCTTTATCACAGCAATAGAAACCCTTACTAACACACCTAGTCACTTGGTGCTCTGTTTGAATTGATGGAGCAGAGCATTGCCCAGATTAACTAAAGTCCACGTGGACTTTAAACTTTAGAGCACGTCGTCCTGCTCTGTGCTGTTCCTACATTTCCAGCTGGGTGAGCCATGCTTCTGTTCCTAGTCACGGCCCTTCATTCTCTCAAGGGGTGCTACACACTGACATTTTTTATGCTGCAGAGATGCTTGGGCTTAGGAGGAACACTAAGTTCAGGCCCAGTTTAGGACCAGAGAGGATGGGAGGGATCTGATATTTCCACCCACTGTGGCCTTCATTGCCCTCTGTGGTTTGCTTCGTAGTCGTGGTGGTGGTTCCGTAGAATGTAAGGACTGGTTTCTTGTTTTTCTTCTCGTGGAGTCCCATGAGTGCCAACCTCTGTGTTGGGCCCACCTCAGCCTCAAACCCTCTTCTGGGCTTCAGAAAAGCTGGCCACCTCCACAGCAAAGGGAAGCCTGCAAGGGAGTTCACTCAGAGACTTTGTGAAAGAGTCACAAAGCTTGGGAGCATTGAGACCAGGGAATACCCTCTGCAGCTTGGACCACACGCAAGGAATAAGTTCACCTGGGTCTTATTGCTTGAAAACTGGGTGCTTGAAGTGCAAACTCCTTCTGCAGAGCTTAGGTGGGTGTTTGATGGCTCGTGTGAAACGACCAGAGACTCAGGACATTAAACAATACAGCCGAGGTCTCCAATTCCTGTTACCTTGCTCTGAGGAAGCAGTGTAAACAATTGTGAGGAATCCGAGAGATTTACTTTTCTCAGGCTAAGCATTCTCCACAGCAGGAACTTCAGAAAGATGGAGGAGCCCCTGCAGACGCCAAGTGTTGAAGCCTATGAGTTGGGATTCAACCTACAGGCCTCGAAGGTCTTAGGGACTCTATACTAGTTCGACTATACAGGTCAATTTTACCAAATCATTACTGGGGCGATAAGTTACCCCAGAGCAGCTCTTGGCAGGCACCTTGCAGGGGCCTTTTCAATCAAAGTCTGACACATACCCGTGGTGGGGCATTTTACCACCAGCGACAACCTAGCACAGACAGAGAACTCATGACAGAAAGTCTCAGCTCTTTTGAAGCACCGTCTGTGATGTTCCCACAGCGTCGGAGGACACCTTACCAGAGAGGATGAAGACACAGATGAGTGTTCCACATTCAGCTAAATTAAAGAGTAAATAAAGAAGTATTAAAAAAAAAAAAAAACATTGGGTAGGTACAAGAAAGCGACGCTTGTCCCTTGACCCAGAAGTCTTGGGAGTAACGGGAGAAACAATGTACGCCTTCTGTTGACAGTGACCGTGGGCAAGGCGAGCGGCCCTCTTGGCAGGCTTCCTTCCTTCCCTCTGCACTCCTGCAGGAGCATGACTAGCCGTGTGGACAGAGATGTTTCCATGCAGATGGTCTTTGTCCACCAGCCTGCTGACAGCTCATATAGAAACAATGCGCACTCCTGCTGCGATAGAGTCTTGATATTGCCCCAGTGACAGAAACACCACGGCGCATTGTGCTGTCCCCGCTTGCTTTAATTTCCTCAAACACAGGTTCAATAAAGACCCAGCTAGGATTCTGCCAGACCCTCTGGCCTGTTTCTATGGAATGAAATCAAATTCATATTGGAAGAGGGTTTTTTTCTCCTACCCTAAACAGGCAAATCCTCTTCAGAGGAAACGCTGGTCTGTGGCTGAGTCTTTTCATATTTTTTTTTTTGCACTATAATCTGTAGTCAGTCCTGTCAATTAAATTATCATTTAGTGTCTGAGACACATGCTTCAGGGCATGGCTCCCACTCTGCCTCAGTTTCCCCTCCATTTTTCTGGTGTGCTTCCTTGCCTGTCCCAGTTCCTCAAAGGGACAAAATAGCTTCATGTGAGAATGTGGGTTTTGAAACCCAGCCACTTGGTGATAGAATCAGGCCCAGCTAAGAGGTTTGGGACAAGTCACTTGACCGGTCTGAACCTAGTTCAACGATATGCAAAGCAACAAGCACTCCTCCCTCCAGGGCAGTTGCCAGAAATATGTGAGATATGCATTTTAAGTGTTGGACATGTTGGTCATCAGTGTCCACTGCCACAGCTTGTTTCTATAGCAACCCTGGGGCCCGGGACTTGGCTCATCCTCTTCATCTGACTTCATCTCCATCAATCATTGAGCTTTTCTTTGCTTCTTCTTTAAGAAAGAGGCGGTTTAAAGGATGCAAAGGAAGGGTGTAGAAAATGTGGGTGTTACCATTTCTTTCCCTATGTCGAAATATCGACACCCCCAGTTTCCAGCTGTGAAAAGGCGAGCTCAGAAGTTGGCTGAACATTACGTGGCAAGCTTTTACCACAAAGTTTGGGTACTGAAGACCAGACTGATATAAACGTTATCATCTAATATTACATGCAGAATGTGTTTGATGCCATGAGATCAAAGAGGAAAGTTACACATTGGTTTCCAGCAGTCTGTCCACTTGGGCATGCCTGGGGAATCACATGACGGTCACAGCCAGCATGGCATTTTAACCAGGCTGCCCCGAGACTGGTGACGTGATAGTCGGGACCCCCTTTGATAAGCACCTACTTAGAAGCCTGTGATTACGTAGGCTGCTACCCCCTTCTCTGCCTCCTCCTTTCTGCTCGCCCCTGTGCCCTCTGGCCGCTGCCTCTGTCTTTCTCTCTCTCCCCAGTCTGGCTCAGCCAGGAAGCCTGTGAGGAAAAGGAGTGTAATTGTTTTCCTCCTGTAAACAGTCAAGGTGAGAGTCACAGGAGAGGAAGAAGGATTACAGCGCATTGCTAGCTCAAATGAGAAAACCTCTGACAATCAAAGGACTCCTTTCCCGGAACAGGCTCAATCTGCAGCGGCAGAGCCGCCTGGGAAGCTCACTTTTGAGAGTCCCTGGGTCCTGTGCAAGCCCCGAGGCTAAGCATGGGGCACTGGGGAAAAGTACACAAATCCTAGCCCAACAGGGGCCGTGGAAAGTAGAACAGATTCTAGCACTGTTTCAGCAGAATAAAGGATTAGAAAGGCTGGGCAGTGTCTCACTGCTCTCCCAAGTCCACACTTGGCGGCTTTGTGTGTCAGTTGGGACAGGCTGGGCTACACTGCAGAGACAAATCAGTTCCTAAAACTCAGTAGCTTCAGACAGCAGAGGATTCTCTCTACTTCACACTGGCTCTTGGTCGTTTTGTTATTGTCACCCTGGAAACTGAAAGACCCTACAGACCCCCTCCTCAAAACCCGCAGCAGCCAGCCTGCTCTCGTAAGAACATCCCATGTGCTTGAGAGAGCAGGATGAGATAGGAAGACTGCAAGGCAGGATATCAATAAGATAGGACATCAACAAAGCAGGTTGACTACAAAACAGGATATCTATAAGATAGGGAACAGGATGACTTTTGCTGACACCCATGCTGAGAAGGGAAACCTTTCATGCCCCCGCCTCATCCCGATAACCACGCTTTTGCTTCTGTAAACTTGCTTTTTGCTCTTCCCTATAAAAAACCCGCCCTCCAGTCAGCAGGCGTGCAAGTCTTCCGAGAGGTCTTGCCGCCCGCAGGTACCTGTGTCTACTCAATAAACCTCTTGTGATTTGCATCCGTGCGGTCTCGGCCTGTTCCTTGGCGTTGGGGAGGTCTCCTCACGAGAAAAGGTCCTCGTCGAGGGTCTTTCATTTGGTGCGTTGGCCGGGAAACTGAGACCCCCCACCCAGGGACCACCGACTCACCAACGGGAGGTAAGCTGGCCAGCTGTGAGTCAGTTGTCTTCTGTGTTCTTTGTTGAGTTGTCTTCCGTGTTCTTTGTCGAATTCTGTACACTCAGGCCTGGGTGCGCTGTATCTGGCGGAGGGAAGGGGCTGACGAGCCCGGAACTTCTCCCCCGCAGTCCTAGAAGACGTTCCAAGGATCAGGACCCGGGTTTCTGGAGCCTACCCGAGCCCCCCCCCCCCCCCCCCCCCCCCCCCCCCCCAGTCAGTCCGCAAGGACTTTTGGAGCCCGATTCTTCTGCGCTCAGCCCGTGTGCGAAGGATACGTGGTTCTAGTTGGAGGAGAGGGATCCGGACCCTCAGAGCCTCCGGCTAGGTTTTTGCTTTCGGTTTTACGCCGGAGCTGCGCTGCGCATTTGTTCCGTCTCTGTCTTTGTGTGTCCTTTTTTTGTTTTTATATTTGGTTCCCTTCTCTTCGAGAAGATGGGACAAACCCTAACCACCCCATTGAGCCTTACTTTAGACCACTGGCCTGACGTCCGCGCTCGAGCCGACAACCTGTCAATCAATGTTCGAAAGAAGAAATGGGTGACCTTTTGTTCGTCCAAGTGGCCTACTATTGGGGCAGAATGGCCAAGAGACGGCACTTTCAATCTCAATATTATTTCCCAGGTTAAGGCAAAAGTGTTCAGCCCAGGACCACATGGACACCCAGATCAACGCGCCTACATCGTTACCTGGGAAAGTTTGGCACGTGACCCGCCCCTTTGGGTCCAGCCCTTTGTCATCTCTAACAAACCCCAACCTCCTCTTACCCCTACAGCCCCTAAGGCTCCCCCTCCTCCGGAGAGCCAACCGCTTGTACCTCTTCCTCCTGCACCTTCCCCTGCCCCACCCTCTTCTTCCCTATACCCCACCATTCTTGAGGAGAAGATTCCCAAAGAAAAACCTCCGAAACCTACCCCTGCGCCCCCTCCCGTCCTTCCTCCGAACCCTGACTCTCCCCTCACTGACCTTCTATCAGAAGAACCCCCTCCTTATGCAGATCCAGAGGATCCAGAGAGTCCGGATGGGCCGGAGACTGCAGCGGTGGGTGGACAGCCTGCACAAGTCTCCCCAGCCCCTTCACCCATGGCCGGAAGGCTCCGGGGAAGGCGCGAGCCACCCTCTGATTCCACTTCTCATGCCCTACCCTTGAGAGAGGGCCCAAATGGCCAACAGCAATACTGGCCATTCTCTGCCTCAGATCTATACTATTGGAAACACCATAACCCCCCATTCTCCAAAGATCCAATAACGCTGACTAACCTGATTGAGTCTATTTTAGTCACCCACCAGCCCACTTGGGATGATTGCCAGCAACTCTTGCAAGCCCTGCTGACCTCAGAGGAAAAGCAAAGAGTCTTTTTGGAGGCTCGGAAAAACGTCCCAGGCGACAACGTTCGCCCAACCCTTTTGCCTAACGAAATTGACGAGGCCTTCCCTCTGACGCGACCTGACTGGGATTTTACCACGACTGCAGGAAGCAGAACACTATGACTGCCTCCAGATCCTTGCGGAAATACACGGGACCAGGCCGGACCTGACGGATCAACCCCTCCGAGATGCTGACTATACTTGGTATACGGATGGCAGCAGTTTCCTGGCAAATGGGGAACGAAGAGCGGGGGCGGCAGTGACAACGGAGACTGAGGTAATTTGGGCAGAAGCCCTCCCCACAGGCACTTCCGCCCAGAGGGCTGAACTCATCGCTCTGACCCAGGCACTCAGGATGGCAGAAGGTAAGAGGCTAAATGTTTATACGGACAGCCGATATGCCTTCGCCACGGCTCATATACATGGGGAAATTTATCGAAGACGAGGGCTGCTGACCTCAGAAGGAAAGGAAATTTAAAACAAACTTGAGATACTGGCACTCCTAAAGGCCTTATTTTTGCCCCAAAAATTAAGTATTATGCACTGCCCTGGGCATCAAAAAGGCCATAGCCCTGAGGCAAAGGGAAATAGACTGGCAGATAACACTGCTCGAGAGATTGCTATGAAATCAACCAAGACCTTCCAAGCTTTCCCCTTAACGAACCCGGAAGAGGCACAAGCCTCCAGTTTGTTACCCTATAGTAAAGAGGACATTGATCTCCTAAAGAAAATGGGGGCCACATATGACCCCAAAAAGCAGCATTGGGTTTTTAAGGAAAAGATTGTTATGCCAACAAAACATACTTATGAAATAATAGACTACTTACATAAATTGACCCATTTGGGGCCAAAGAAGATGAAAACCTTGTTGGACAGACAGGAGTCAGGCCAATACCTCCTGAACAGGGATGGAGCCCTGCAAAAAGTGACTGATGAATGCCAAGCCTGCACTCAGGTAAACACAGGCAGAACCAAGCTTGGTCCAGGAGTTCGGGCACGGGGACATCGCCCCGGAATACATTGGGAGGTCGACTTTACGGAGGTTAAGCCAGGTCTCTATGGGTACAGATACCTCTTGGTGTTCATAGACACTTTTTCAGGATGGGTGGAAGCATTTCCCACCAAACATGAAACCGCAAAGGTGGTGACCAAAAAGCTCTTGGAAGAAATCTTTCCCAGGTACAGAATGCCTCAAGTCTTAGGCACCGATAATGGGCCCGCTTTCGTCTCCCAGGTAAGTCAGTTGGTGGCCAAACTCCTAGGGGTCGAATGGAAATTACATTGTGCATATTGACCCCAAAGTTCAGGGCAGGTAGAACGCATGAATAGAACAATTAAGGAGACCTTATCCAAATTAACGCTTGCAACTGGCACTAGAGACTGGGTGCTCCTCTTACCACTGGCCCTGTACAGGGCCCGCAACACTCCGGGGCCTCATGGACTGACACCTTTTGAAATCCTATATGGAGCTCCTCCCCCATTTATAAATTTCTTTGATTCAAACATTGCCGATTTTGCTGACAGTCCTTCTCTGGAAGCTCATTTACAGGCGTTACAGATTGTACAAAGAGAGGTTTGAAAGCCACTCGCCACTGCTTACAGAGACCAACTGAACCAGCCAGTGGTACCGCATCCCTTCCAGATAGGAGATACTGTTTGGGTCCGCAGACACCAGACCAAAAACTTGGAACCTCGGTGGAAAGGCCCTTACACTGTCCTTTTGACCACCCCAACGGCACTGAAGGTTGGCGGCATTGCAGCCTGGATCCACGCCTCACACGTTAAGGCCGCCCATACAGCTGAGACAGCGGAGCCCGCCACGACCCCAGCATGGAGAATCCAACGCACTCAAAACCCCTTAAAGATAAGGCTTACCCGTGGGGCCCTTTGATCATTATATGGGCCCTACTAAGACTGGGGATGGCGACACAAGAAAATAGCCCACACCAGGTTTTCAATGTAACCTGGAGGGTTACAAATCTCATGACAGGGAAAGTAGCCAATACCACCTCCCTGTTGGGAACGATGATGGATGCTTTCCCAACCCTGTACTTCGACCCTTGTGATTTGGTGGGAGAGTCCTGGAACCCCTCAGATCAGGAACCATTCCCGGGATATGGCTGCCATCACGGGGGGGGGGGAGTAGGCACAGGGACCACAGCTCTTATGGAGACCAGCCAATTTAGACAACTTCAGGCAGCCATGCATATTGATATCAAGGCGCTGGAAGAATCGGTTAGCGCACTTGAAAAATCATTAACCTCCCTCTCAGAGGTAGTCCTACAAAACAGGAGGGGGCTAGACATGTTGTTTTTGCGAGGGAGGGTTATGCACGGCACTCAAAGAGGAATGTTGTTTTTATGCGGACCACACTGGGTTGGTGAGAGACAATATGACAAAGCTTAGAGAGAGGTTAAGACAGAGACAAAAGCTGTTCGAATCACAACAAGGATGGTTTGAAGGATGGTTTAATAAGTCTCCCTGGTTTACAACTCTATTGTCTTCTTTGATGGGTCCCTTGATTATCCTCCTTCTGATACTCCTGTTTGGGCCC